>NC_031780.1:12356169-12439940 GCF_001522545.3 Parus major | reverse complement strand
CGCGCTGGGTCTGCGGCCGGGCCCGCAGAGCGCAACCCCCGCGCAGCCGGGCCGGGCCGGGCCGCTCTTCATCTGCACCGGGGCGGGGGCTCTGAAATCCCCCCCCGAGGGCCAAGGGCTCAGCGGCCGCGGGAAAAGTCGCAGGCGGTTTTTAACTCACACTCACACACACACACACACTCACACACCCCTCCGCTGCCTGTTTGTGCAGAGCTGGAAGGGAGAGTTACTTTACTCTGCCTCTCCCAAGGTGTTAAATTTAGCAGGACCTGGAGTTGCCTGCGCCTCTCCACTGGGAGAGCAGCTTCTAGAAAAATCTGAACTTGTCATCTCCCGGAGCACTTGGTGCCGAGTTATGAATGAAATTACTCAAGATAAACACTCCTTCGGTTTCCTCTCCCATTTAGACAGGGTTTGTTCGTTTCACGGAGCTTTTACTGCTGTGTAAGAACAAGGTACATCCAGCACTTCATTTACTGCGCCCCAAGCAGAGGAATTGTGTCTCCAAGCATCCTCACCCCAGCACGTGATGGGCCATCACGAGAGCCCAGTTGTATATCTGGACATCAAAAGAGAAGGTGTCCTGAATGAAAGGAATGAGTTTTGCTAAGATCCTGTGAAAATAGCCCTGTCAGAGGAAGGTGCTGAAGCCAGGCCCCAGGGCAGTGGTGAGGAGGCTGCACTCTGTCCAGCCTTCGGGCAGGGGTCTGGGTATGGGCACTGCTTTCTTGCTAGTGAACTCCATCTGGAAAATATCTTCCTTTTTTCTTTTTTCCCCACACCAAAAGAAACCCAAGCAGCTCAGGAATGAGTTTGTCATTTAATGAAGTGAGTTCCGTATAGAACTGTAAAAATTTTTCCTAGTGCACCATCACATTTGAATAGATGTTTAGTGTTGATTTTCTGTTTTCTTAAGGTTTGACAAACTATTGGGTTTTTTAATGTCATATTAAAGGTTTACAGTTCCCTCCTACTGATTACTGCCACAGACTGGACATACAGTAAAAAAAATTTCCTGTAACACTCCTATAATCAAGGTATACTTCTTCCACCCTCCTGCACTAAGTGGCAAATTGAGGGTTCAAAAAAGGCAGCCAGGAACAAGGATGGATTGCTAAAGAACCCATAGCCACAATTCTGATTCCAATAAAAATGGGGATAACTCTAGCTGACACAGATTCACCACTATAAAAGCCAATGTAATAGCAGTTTCTGTAAAGAAATGAGGAAGGTTGACAAGGGGAAAAAAGTGTTGTGATACAGATATACTGAAAAACACCAGATCATGGTAAATTTGGTCAGTGTGACCCTAGATTCATATCCATTCAGCATCAGTTGGATCAGGAACTGAATTACTTCAGTATCCTTGTCTTATTGGAGAGGCTTAATCCCCAGGCTATCAACTTGTTTCTGTTCTCTCACTGGCCCAATGAATATTTAATTATTCTTACAAAGCAGAACAGCTTCAGCAGGACAGATTCTCATCCCAGAATGTGCTGGCGGTTGGGCACTCTCAGAGGAGTTCAGAGACCCAAATTCAAATCCCCGTGCAATCAAGCAAAGAGGGGATTTCAATCTTAGTTTTACACATTCCACTTGGCAAGTAATTCCCAAGCCCCACTGCCACCCCAAGCCCCTTTGCCATCCAGCCCTCTGTTCCCATATTTTCTACATTTTTTTTAAAATAACTTTAAATCATGCAATTTAAATGAACCAACTTTTCTCCATTTCTTAAATTCATCAGGAAATCTATAAATTTTCATTTTAAGTTTTTTTACCTTTTCAGTTGCCAGAGAGCCAGTGAGAAGGTTATTTGCAAGGCCCTACCTGGTTCAGAGCAAGGTGAGGAACCCTGCTCTGAGCATCCCCAGCTCCTCCGTTGAAAGTAGTTCAAGTTCACTCCTACAGCTGTTGCAAAAGCAGCAGCACCCTTAAAACCATTACCTTTCATGGTGGCATCCATTGAGAAACATCCAGTTTATAGCTAGAGATAAAGTGAGAGGGGAGGTTTGACAGAAAAAATTAATCAGAGATATAAATCTGTCTTTAAGTGTAGCATACACATATATAATTATGAATTCATCCCTCTCTATTATCTTCAAACCCAGCAATACACAGATTTCCTCCAGGCCCTGCTCTGTAACTACATCTCTGCTCCACAGAGTTTTCCAACATGTGTCTAAATGCTTTTCTGCTCTGTTGTCACAACACATCATTTGTGCATCTCCTCCAGATATATGTACATGGAGTTTACGTGGCCCGGCAGCCACTCTTGAGCAAAGAAAACCCCATAACCCTGCTGGGCCCCCCAGAGAAATGGGGAGTTCACCCATCCAGGCTCTCTTCCCTACACCAGAACTTAAATTCATATTGTCATTAAAATAGATACATTCCAAGAGTGCTAATAACAAGGGAAGACTTCACAGGCTTTATTAAAATATTTAAGGCAAGTGACACCAGCCTGTGTGCTAATTTAATAAAAATACATTTAATAATTTAATTTAATTATGGTAATTTAAGAATGCAATAAAAATATTTTTTGAATCTCTTATCAATCTTGTTCCCTCACAGATGCTTTTTCTTTTTATTCTGGGGAATTTTAATAAAAGCACAAAGCCAAGACTGCCAGAGCGCAGAGCTGTTCTCTCTGGGAGAGAACCAAGAGCCCTCCTGCAGCTCCGAATGACGTCCATGTCTCATCAGGTCGCTGGGACAATTTGGATGCCGGATTCTCTGCTTGTAACCCCTTTTGGGAATGTCATTGTTCTATATTATGCATGACACAGATCCTATACTATACACAACGCAGCTGCTGGCGAAAGGGAACCAGTCCTGAGATGCAGAGGAGTCCCCCAAGCTCAGCATGGCTTGTCTGAAAACAGGATTTGCTGGTGGAGGCATCCGCCACCTCCTCCATCAGATTTGCCATCAAAGCCCCATGAGGCTGACACTGAGACACCATGCCTTCATCGTCAGGGATGTGGTGGTCCCTGCCCCTCCACTCACTGCCATGCCTCTCCTCAAAGACACCAGTGCTGGTTTCAATGTGCTCCTTCTCTGGGGGAAACCGATACGCTTGCTTTCCATGCCAGCTAATTCAAGATGATTTCATTTTGCTCTGCTCTCTTCTGCCACGTGCTTGCACAGTGAACATCATTTTTAAAGTCTGATGACTTTCAGGAAGATGCCATCCATAACAGTAGTGACATCTGAGATAGTCCCACCCTGGCAGCCTTATAGGAAACTGATTGGCCTTTCTCTGGAAAATGTAGGTGGGACTACCAGCCTCTCTATAGTTATAGATCTATTTCCATTCAATACTTAGAGCAAACTGCTATACATTTCTAAATATAGAGAATTATACTGAAAGTGTTTCAGAATCAGTTTTCAATTACAAGTTAGATAAAAATGGCACCGTCGTGTAAAGGCAAAACCACAAACTTCATAAAAGGAATGTTAAACAAGGACTATGGGAGTTAGGCACCCAATGAATCCGGCCTGCTTTGAGAAAGCCAGCCTCAGTAAGGATTTAAACTTTCTAACATCAAAAAGAGGAGTATCTTCAACACATAAGGAGACTGAGTGGGTCACCCATTACTAGGCAGCAGAGGGAAGATTGCTATAATTGTAGAGCAGCCAGTAAGAGTCAACCTATAATAAAGAATGTATTATATATGTAGACCTAATTAAGAGATGCTGTATAATATCTAAGAAATGTGGCAAAAGGCTGATGCCCCAGAATAAGCCATAGTGCAGAATCTGATCAGAGGGTGCAGCTAAAGAGACCAGGCAAAATGGAAATTGAGCAGTGCCAAGACCTGGTATCCAAGGCACTTATACCCTCACCAGCCCTCAGCACAGCAGGAGCTGCTCTGGCTGAGGTGTGACAGAGGTGGGCGAACACCTGAGCTCTCTGGGTGTGCAAAGGAATACAGGCACATGCAGGAAACTATTAAAGGACTAGATTATTTCTTAAAAGAGATAATGTTTTCAAAGCACACAGCACAATGCAATCATTCAGCAGAGAGTCAAATGTCACAGTGGATACAGCTGCAAGACAGTGTCTCTCTTTATTTACAGTAAAATATGTCAAATAGGGAACACAAAGGCAGCGTCGGGATAAACATGGGGCTGAAGCACACAAAGGCAAGCAGCATCCACAACGCATCAGGCAACCTGAATAAAAGCCCCGACTACAATACCAGCCCAGTTTCTATGGTGCTCTTGAGTTAAAGCTTCCAAACACTTTACATAAATAAATAACTGGCATCCAACATTTTAGTCATAAGCAAGGACTGACATAGCCTTAAATTTGGGCTACAGAGCAGCAGAAAGCAGGGGTGCTCCAGAGGGAGCATGTGCACAGAAAGGAAAGGCTTCACATGAAGAATTGGTGGTGTCTGCAGGCAGCATCCAGCCAGAGCGCCTGAGTTTACACTTTGGGAAGCAACAGTGAAAAGGGATTGAGGTGTTATCAAGGGCACTGAAAAACAAAGGGGAAGTTTCACTGTGAAACACATTTTAGTACAAACAGGATTAGGAGCGTGTTTCATGTGCACATGCCATGTGCACCTATATTATTATTAACACATCTTTAATAAGCACAGTGATTTAAAATGATTTTTCACTTGTGTCAGGCTCTTACTTCTATCAGTCATTTTTTTTAGGTAAGGAAGATACAATAGTCTGAAATCAAGATAGAGTAAGTAGTGCAGTTAGTGACATTTTTTGAAAAATACAATCATACACTGGAGCTGAATCTAGCTCAAATATCACAAAATACCCATCTGTAGATTAGTCACATATTCCCCCCCCCCCCCAGTTACAATAAAAGTCATTACTTTTAATAGTAATAATAGTGCTAAAGACACAGATCATTCAATGCCCTACAAATACAAGCAGGTATTCCATAGTTAACCAAGCAAAGTATTCATTTTGACCTCTGTTCAAATTAGGTGAGGAAGTCGGGCAGAGGATCTGCACTTCATGACAAAACCACCTTTAGCACAAAGACTTTTCCAGGCTCTGCAAATGCCTTTTGAATATTCCTGTAATGATAACTTAGAGCATTATAATGTTACTTAATAACTTACAATGTTTAGTATAAGAAAGTATCATATTTCCATATTTTTGTCACAGCTCAAAGAAAAGTCTCTCTTTGTGATCCACATATTCTGTGTTCTTTTCATTTCTGTTGGTCGTGGGTCTGTACTGCTGCTCAAAGAACATAAAGAATTAAAACCACATTATTCATTTGAATTAGTTAGAAGGGGGTGAAGCCCTGGTAGGAAGGTGCTCGGTGGCTCTAGGGTGAGGTGGCCAGTGGAGGTATGTTACAGGCTCTCTAGCTGCTGGCTCCTGTCCCTCACCCTCTCCTTGATGTCAGCTCAGCTCTGCAAGCTCCGACAAGGCATTTCTGCAATGAGGATGGGTCACTGCATCTCTTTCCCCGTGAGAGTAGTTCACTGTGCCCACTGAGACCCTTTCTTACCAGGGTTGCGATCAAAGAGCTCATTCACTTTACCGGGCTTTGTTACTCGGATGGAAGCTCCCCTTACACTCAACAGGCATCTTCGCTGCTCTCCGGCCAGCAGCGGTGGCAAACGCCACCATATAGGATTTATGATTTTATCCACATCTTTTCCAGGTCTATTGACTCGGATAATGTTGCGATACGGAGAACGAAAGTCAGTTGGAATGACAATTGAAAAAGCCGGAGGAGAGGAGAGGCACAGCAAGGGCAGCCCAGGAGCTCAGCAAGGGGCTCCAGAAGCTCCAGGGCAAAGCATGGCAGCAGCCTTCAAAGCTGTTCCTTCTCCACCAGTACAAAGCCATTTAAGTGCACTCTTTGAGTTGAATGCTGTGTACTTTTACATAACTGAAGGAGAACAAATACCCCATTAGCAGATAATTAGCACTTGGACTCTGAGTACTTGTTTAAGGTATTATGGATCGACCTCCAGCATTAGGAGTGATTCATGTCCCCCATATATTCAGGCATCTTTGTTTCTTTTTTTGATTATAAACTTCCGTGCCATGTATCTGTGTAATGTTTATGAGATGTTCAGAATTACACTCCAGAGACAGAAGATTTCTCTACCCAGAGAAAAGGTTTAGCAGTGTTAATAACTAATAGAGGGCACATCACTTTTCCTTGCACCTTCCCTTCCACCTTGCAGTCAAGAGGTCCCATTCACTCTAGTCCGGGATCATCTCTCGAGGTGGACTGTGGATTTTCTCAGCCATTAAGCCCGGTCCCAGCAGGAGTTAGGAAGTGCTGTGAGGCCTCGGGGCAAACTCACCCCGGGAACTGGACCTGGCGGCACCCACACCATGGAAACTCTCAAAATGTGGTATCAAAGACTGCCAAACACAACCAGGCAGCTGCCGTCTGGACCGGCTCCTGTCAGGAGTCACAGAGCAACCTGTCCCCATGTCTGGACACTTAGAAGCATTTTACATGGGTAGGCACATATTGTCTAAAACTTCCTACATTTCCAAAGGCTTCCACTCCACTGGTGTTTTCTCAATAAAATAACAGGGAGAGGCTACCTCTCCCCACCTCTGTTTCCTCATAAACCAAACAAAAATAATAGTTCTTAAACACTTTTCCAATCCTGCCAGCATTACCCAGCCATCTACTACTGCTGTTGTGTCTTCAAAAAGTGTGCACCAACTAAAGATGCTTTGCACCAAAACCTCCTCGAGATTGTCTTTGCCATGAAAATCATCACTGGCCACTTTGGCAAGTAGTGGTACAAAGCCAGTGCTCACAATTGCAGTACCGTGTGCCCCAGCTCAGCCTGTCCATGCCTGACATCCCCAGGGGATGATGCCTCTCTACCCTCAGAGCTGTTCACAGGTCCAGAAAAGCAAAGTCCAAACAACAGCTTCACATAAAACCAAACAGCTTGAGGACAGGCAGCCTAACTGCTGCTGTCACCTCCTCTTGCAGCTCCTTCTCACTGAACTAAAGAAAAGAAAACTGAAACACAAATCAAGTTGCATTCTACAAAATTAATAGTTTCCACTTGGTTCTTTTCTGTGCCTGCTTTCATTCTGTAATTATGCAAAAAGACACAACGTACTGCATGGTGCTATTGATTAGCAAACCCCACAGCTGCACAGGCAGACCTGCAGGCAGTTTTGAATGAGGCACTTTAAAGAAAGTTTGTTCTCTAATACCAAGATATTTATGGTCCCTCTTCTGATTTGGTGTGATAACATGGATGAGCTTGTGGCAGGGAGCAGGTGGCAGTGTGAGAACATACAGTTTTTATTCCTGTAAAAAACTTCTCAAGAAAGTTATATTGTCACTATTGAATAAAAAATTACTGAATAGAAAATTATCTCATTGCTATCGAATTATGATGTCAAAAATCCAAGGAAAAGATCTCATTCTCTATTAAATTCAGTAAGTAATTTCTATAGAATGTACATAGGTTTCTTCAGACCCTTCTTAGTTTCATCTCTCCAGTGGGTTTTGGAAGGCTCACAGAGTTATCATCCCAACTGATGTTCTGTTTAAATCCTATGATTGGCAGTGTTTATTTTTCTCTTATTAGGACTTCTTTCGTTGATAGAAAGGAATTAGTTTTATCAGCAATAATGCTTCCAGCCAGCTGGGCAAAATAGGAGAGGCCATAAAGTTTAAAGAGAACTGGATTTGTTTAGATTTATTTTTAGGATTTTATTTTTAAATCCTAAAGCATATTTTTAAATGCATCAGTGCAAATTCTTAAAATACTTATAACAATATCAACTTTTAAAAATTGCCCTGCTGTTTATTTGGTTATCTTGCTACGTAGCTCAATACTATTGTCGTGTCCTCCAATCAGGCACCGAATGCCCAGGGTCCCGGTGCGTGGAATTTCCCAGAGGCGGGCACAAACTTCCACGAGGGCAGCAGATGAAAAGCCCCTACTCCAGAAGATTGCACACTTCTCCGGGCAACCACCACTGCTGTCTGGGCGACCAGACTCCCGTGGAGTGCCAGGGGGTTTCCCAGGTGGGCACTGCCGTGAGGATGCAGCTGGAAGGGCACGGCACGGGCAGCGGGGCGGTTCGAACATCGCCGCCGGGCACGGTGGGTGCTGCGAGGCCGGCTCCGGCCGGCCGCAGTGGCCGCGGGGCTGAACGCTCCTGCCCGCAGATCCCGAGGGAATGCGATCCCAAAGCGATGGCCGTTCTCGGGAGCCATCGCCACTCGGGGAACAACATCACGTCAGGTCTGACATGTCTTCTCGAGAGAAAAACACAGCTCCGTGTAGCCACGCCGTGGGAAAGGAGCCCGGTGCAGCATTTGGGAGCCCGCAGCTCTGGTGCCGTGCCCAGCCTCGGGCGAGCAGCTCGGAGGGGCTCACGGCGGCACAGCCGGGGCGCGGGGCCACGCTGGGAGCAGCTGGACAGGCCACGAATTCCTGCCGGCGGCCGGCCCGGCGGGGCATAGCAACGGGAGCCGGGGGAGGAACGGGAAGCAGCGGGAGCTGTGAGAAAGCGAGCGGCGCCGCGGGGCGAGGCGGGGGCGCGGAGGAGATGGAGGAGGCGGCGGCAGGGGCGGCTCGGGCCCTCCCGCCGGGCACGGCTCCTTTCCGAGGCAGCCGTAAGCCACCCAAAGCCGCCGGATCGCGGCCGCTCAGGTTCGTGCCAGCCTGCCCCAGGCTCGGCCCCGGAGCCCGCAACACGCACGGCGCTGCCGCCGCTCCCAGCGCCGCTCCTCGGCCGAGGCTGCGGAACCGCATCGCTCCCCGGGCCGCTCCTCGGCCGAGGCTGCGGAGCCGCATCGCTCCCCGGGCCGCGGGCGGCTCCTGAAGTGCCGGGGCCCCGGGGCGGCTCCGCCGCTCGGTGCAGGGTCCGGCTCCCGAGGGGAGCCAGCCTCGCCGGGGGCAGGCACTGCACAGCCACTGGGTCTCATGTCAGAAAGGACGTGTTACTGCACGGGTTTGTTCTTCTGCATGGAGAAAATGTTAATCAACATGCAGAGCAGAGAGACACAATAGCTGTACAGATGCATTAAATATCTAGTTACTACGTACTAAATAATTAATATAGTTAATCAATTTCACCATACTCTGGTCAAGTAATATCCTTACAACCAATCAATAGCAATAAGATATAACACTTGTATGAGCCTTCTCTTTGCTGTGAGATCATTAATAACCAACAGCTGAGCATTCCCCATACTGCAGGCCAGCAAACTTCAGGAAGTTTCAATTACACCAACAATTCTGCTTTTAGTTTGTGAAATGCTCCTGAAGTATCCAGCATGTAGGCTGGGGTTTCCCAATGAATGTAGGGAAGCTAAATGCCAAGCTTCTCTTCACTTGCAGTGAAAACAAATTCCCAGCAAGTTAGCCTTATGAACCTTAGGCTTCGTATTTTGCAAGTCACACATTGATAGTGCCAGGTTTTTACCACTTTCCTAATTTTAGCTGGGAACAGGGTCCTCTCCTATATAAGAAAAGGGGGGAAAAAGACAACCTGCAGAAGATTGTTTATTTGTACAAAATTTATGAAAGTCTGTATAAAAAGTTTAGAAAACTATCACAATTACTCTTCTGGCATTTTCAGACATCTGCACCTGGCAGAGCTCTCAGCTGGAGGCTACCGCAGGGCTGAGTCATTTCAGAAGGTAGCAACAACTGTCCTGATTTCCTCAGGAGTTAAAATAGTTCCCAACACACAGCAGTTTGTTTCTTGTCCAGCAATTTGGAGAGGGAGGTTTGTCCCCCACAGGATGACACATGGTGTGGAGGGCTGGTGCTCCTTCCAGGCCACTTGCCTCACTGCCCTGGGTGGCCACACACATATGGGGCCTGGAGCCAGTCCCTTGGAGGTAGCAGTGTCACCTGCTGTCTCAGGCACTGCCATGGCAGGAGGAAAAAGATGGCTTCTACTTCCAGGGATCAAATTCCAGGCACCAGCCCTGGCATGGCTCCTGCCTGTGGGTCCTCATCCCCTGCTCTGCCCTGGGAGTTCTGTCTGTTCGGGTGCACCCTGTCCAGCACCACCACAGGGCTCGTGTCAGGTCACAGTGGCTTTGGGACAGGGGTTGTTTCCAGACACTCTGCAGCTCCTCCAGTTCCTGGGAGCTACTAACATCACTGTGAACAAGGAAGTTTGCCTCTTCAGGGTATTTTTAGCAGTCTCCTGCCTAATGACCACAGGGGTAAAGGCAGCCTAGCTGGATGAGAACAGGTCACTGAGACATAGTGACACTTGGTAACTAACCAAGGCTTGCCAAGTGTCAGAGCTAGCCGTGGCCTAGACTGCTTCTAAACCCCAGGCCACTGCCCTGCTTCCAGCTCACCCTTCCCCAGTGCAGTGAGCTCCAGCAGTGTGTGTGAGGCCCCCAGTGCAGCCGTTCCCACATCAGCCATCCTGGCTGCAGTGCTGAGCTCACAGGGTGCAGATGGCCCCCCCAGCACTGAGTGCCGGGGCCAGGCTGGGGCTGCCAAACTAAAGAGCCACAGGAGGAAGAACAGAAGAGCTTTGTAGAAATATGTATTTTTACATCAGAGTCCTTTGTATATACAAAAAAACCCCACCCTGCTGTGCTAGGAGAAAAAAAGTCCTGTGGGCATTTCAGACCAACCTATTTTATTAATGCAAACTGCCAGATTCAACATGCGAGCCAGCCTGAAAAACAAGAGGCTGAGAATGAGGAACGTATCCATGGTAAGCACTCGGCAGGCCCGTCAGTCACATCACTCCTAGCTGGGAATCAGAAATAAGGCAGGCAAGTGATAGTGATGCAAAACAAAGGTCTCTGTAATTTGGAGTGGGTTTTGCCAACTCTGCCTGGGGCTGTACTGTACCTGCCTTTTCCTTACTGTCAAATACCTGAGCTTCATGGACAAAACAGTAACAGCAAACATGTTTTGGATATGGAAAATATCTGTGCTGACTGCTGCCTACATTTGCACACCTGAGTGTGCAGACTCAGAACACAGCTGCATGCGGCCGTGGATGGGGCTGGCTGGACCCATCTGCAGCACCGTGGGCTTTACACAGCCAGTCATTAATTGCCCTGTGCAGCATCGGTGTGAAATATTCATTTAGGAGTCCAGTGTGCAGTTTCAGGAGATTTCAAATGATATAAGAATAACTGCATATCAGAAAATGTCTATAAAATGAACTCTCAAGAAAAGATGTGAAAAATTTAAACCCCAAGTCATTAAATATTCAGGGTAATGTATTTGCTCAGCTCTAATCAGTATCTGAAGAGGGCTGATAAACACTGCTTACGAGCAGTTCAAATAGCAGGATGGGTTAAAGTAAAAAAGAAAGTTAAATCTCAGGATATTAGCAATCAGTAGAGGGAATTACTTGTCCAACAACAAGATTAAAAAAAAAAGGTTAGGATAAAAGGCTTTCTTAGATAAATACAATGGGCTTATTCTGATGGCTATCTCTCGAGGTGCAGACACCAATCTCCCAGGAGGAGCCAGAACTCCAGGTGCTCTCACCACACACAGCAAAGAGCACCCATCTACCCTCACAGGGTGTTCTCTTCCACTGACCACTTGAAGAAATGGGATACCTTTGATTTCACTGCCTCTCTAATGCTGTCAGAAGTTAGTACAGATATGCACACACAAAAGAAGGCTGCAGAGTCCTGTTTCGCTATGAAATCACACCACAAATCCCTCTCACCATCTTTGTTAGCAGAAAATATGTCTGTGAAGGCAGGGCACAGAGGACCAGAGCAATACTAGCAGAGACAGGAGCTGGAACAGAGACAGAAGTTAGGCTCTGGAATCAACAGAAGTGTGGCTGGGTTTTTGGTGAGTATTCTATGGCCTTGGGGCAGTGCCTCTCTGCCTCTGTGTCCATGAGAAGTGAGAAGTGCAGTTACCTCTGAGAACTGCACATTTAAGCATATGTCGTGAGGAAAACAATGCTCTTGAATCACTCTGCCTCAGTTTCACCATGAGCAAACCAAGCCAGTAACTGCTATGTCTCTCTGGGGAATGCTCCATGATTTAGGTTGTATTTGGGTCATAAGAGACTTCAAAGGTCCTTTGAGCAAAAGCATTAAAGTGCTGCAAAATATGACAGGCACTGGTAGACAGCGGCCTGGCAGTAAGGCATGCCTGAGCTACAAAATTCTGATCTTCCCTCCCTGGATGATTCTATCAGCCCTGCAATCACTTTTGCAGCTCTTCCTTGAACTCTTCCTTGCTCTAGCTATTTTTTTTTTTGTACAAAATGGGATGCCCAGACGCATCATGCTCTGACCCTGATGAGACCCTGACACACCTGGGTGTTCTCAGAGGGACCCCCAGCCCCACTAGAGCCTCCTTCTCCTGGTGCCTGTGGGCTGTGATGATGAGCTGCGTATCCCTCAGGAGCCCAAGACTTCACATGAGGATGAGAAAAGCCTAAAAATTATGGAAGAGGCTTAGACACTGTCAGAAGACAAGCTATGGAAAGAGCTGGCAAAGAATGTTGCTAAATATTTTAAGATCGGATAAATCTGACATTTTAGAGGGCTCTGGTCCGTTATTTTTGTTCAAATTATACGTGCTTCTTCTAATAAATACCTCTGCAACCATAAACACAAAACATGAGAGGAACAGAGAAAGAAAAATCTCGCTGAACAAGGGAGTTACATACTGTAGGAATGCAGGAGTCTGTGATCTGCGTTATTTCTTTGCTTAAGGCCACCTAGCAACAGCACATAGGTTAATCCTCCACAGACTGAACAGACAGCATCAGCCAACAGGAAAACAAAACATCCCTGCTAGAAAAAAAAATCAGAACAAGGATTACCCATTTGCAAGACGATTGTAGGAACAGAGAGCAACAAATAAGATAGAGGCATACATGATACTCCTGCAAAAGGAAGATTTCCCTGTAAATAGAGTTATTGTCCACCTTGTTATTAAAAATACAAAAAGAGCTTTACAACATTTACAGAAAACCTCTGTGGTAGCTGTGGGAGCCCTGCTCCACAGGGAGCTGGGAAGATGAGCTGTGGTCAAGGCTGGTTGCCATCTTAGAGAGCACTTTCAAATGATAAATAGAGTGTCCTCTAAAACAAAAAATAAACCTCCAGAGCCATAACCCTTCTGCCAGGGGTTAGCAGTACCTTCAAGGACAGGTTCAGATCTCTACAAGCATTTCTTGGATGTTAAGACATACCATCACTTTCTTAAAGCCATTGTTTGCAGTGACTCAGCCCACTCTCTTTGCAGCTCTGCCAGGCTCCCCCACACCAGGACATTCTGCTAAAGGGCCCTGGGAATACAGAATTAACTCACCACCGTGCCAGGGCTGCTCCACACAGCTGCTGTGCCCTGGAGAAGACAGCCTGCAGGGCAAGCTGGCCCCAACACCTGCTGTGCCTGCAGAGCCTGTGCTGCGCAGCACACAGGGTGGCCTTGGCAAAGCTGCAGCACAGGAGCTGTGCTGTCCCCCTGACATTGCCATCCCTGCCACTCCCCCGAAGAAGAGCCACCAGGGACAGGATTTTGGAGGAAAACAAGGTGTGAGGCCACCGCTGCTTGCCAGCCTGCTGCAGTTCTCTGCCTGTGTTCCCGCTGCCCGCCTTCCTCTCTGCCCCAGGCTGAGTGTCACCTGCTGCTCACCAGTGCCAGCACAGCCGGCACTGTCCCCAGGGCAGCTTCTGACCCAACTTTTCTGAGGGGTCTTTACAGCACAGCACACCCTCCTGTGCTCGCTGAGGGATGGCGGCCAACATGGTGCCACGCGTACCTGCGTGTCTGGGATGTGATTTATTGAGGGTTTATTGTTGCTCCTTTTCTGCTGTTCACCAACAGATGGTAGCAGCACCGCTGCTGTCATGCCAGGCCCGAAGCTGCTCACAGCAGGCGACGACTTCTGCTCTGAAACTTTTCCTACTTGATGAAAAGTCATGCTTGCCCATCTCCTTGCCCCTCACTAGCTGCATCTCTAGCACAAGTTCAGAGAACAAATTATCTCCCAGCACATCATATTCTCAATTCAAAGCTCTAGGGAGGGACATGGGCAGTTGGGGTTGAATCTCTGTTCACTGAGGCTGGTGAATCAAAACATGCTCAAGTGTACCAGCAATGCCTGGGCTGAATGCCTCAAACCCCCTGTTCTGCATGGGGCTGCAGCAGCGCATCCTACCTGGCTCTGCCCACAAGCGGTTCCCAAATTGTGACCCACACTCAGCTCAGAGATGGGCATCTGCAAGACCCAAATTAATTCATTCATGTATTATTTACAAATTTAATTCTTAGGCATTATTAGACAAAATTCCAGGCATTTTGTGCCACTGGTTGCACTGGCCACTTGCAGTGGATGGGGTCTGAGCCACTCACTGCCTTTGCTGGGTGAGCACCAAAGCCAGCGGAAGCTGTGGCTAAGCAAGGTCTCGTTAAGATGGAGCTATCTACAGAGCTCAGGATTTGGTCTGCAGTGAAACTGCTCTGCAGAAGAAAAACAAACTAACAAACAACAACTCTGCTCCAGAGGCTTCCCCTAATTCTGTAAAGTGCTTTGAGGCTTGTGAGCAGCTCCGAATAATCAATAATACCATTAACAAAAAGGTGGCCGAATGGCAGCTACCTCTGATTAAAATAGAGCCCTTGGTGTACTGCAGCAAACAGCCATGTAGCCATTTCTCTGATCAGGAGCAGGTCTTTCCTAGTGTCATATAATTCATGTTAAAATCGCAGCAATAAGGCAGACTGCCTTGCAGCTGTTCACAAGTCTTTGGAGGCTGCCATTATACTTCACCTTTTTAATGCTTTATGTATTACAGTTTTATTTTCACCTAAGGCTGTGATCCTAAGCTTCCTCACAGCCTTATCTACAACTCATATTTCAAAGCCTAATTTTCCTGCCCCCAAACGTAGAATAAAATAGCTTGCAAAAAGGGCTGCAAGGAAGCTGCAAGTTCTGCGGTTTTACAGCCCTTCTCCATCAGATCTGTATAGGTACTATTCCTTGTGGAGCCAAAAACTTCCCAGAGAAGTACTGTAGCTAGAAGATATTTCTTGACCTGGTGTACACTCTGTCCACCCCAGCTGGTGGAGAGATTATGAAATTTTAATTGGACTGAGAGCAAGATATCACTATAATTGGAGCCCAAGTGCCTGCACGAGCTTGAGAGCTAAGAGTTGCTGGAAATCCTCGACAGTTGCCAGCCATCCCAGTGCCTGAACATGCACAGAGATGATACTCATCCTCTTCTCCATTCATGCTACAGCCACTGGTTTCCTCCCAGAAATAAAGGGTCTCACAAAGGAAGAATGCCCAGGCCCATCCAGGTTTCCATCTCCCCTGTGGTGACACAGCAGCACAAGAAACCACAAAAATATCCCAGTTCATCCTTTCACAATCTTTTGGGAACATATGTTCCTTGTCCCAAAAATGTCTCTCAGCTGCAGTGCTGGCAGTGGGTGCTCACTCCAGTGAGCTGTGATCCCCTTCTCCAGTGACTGTACCAGCCTGCTGTGGCTGTATGAGCACAGCAGTCCCATGGCAGGCACAGCTTGCCCTGCCATGCACAACATCTCAGGTTGATGTGCTCACTGGTTTTGTACCACCATCTGATGAGACATGAACCAAGCACTGACTTCCACCACTTCCAAAAGGTAAACAGGGCCATTAGTTAGAAAAGCAGGCATGCTGGAGGAATGCAAATGGTGGAATTATTTATTATTCACATAGATGCTCAGCCCTTAGCATGTTGCCTGGCTCCATGTAATCATAAAAATCACTCAGCTGAATCAGTGATCTAAGTGTAGGCCCTCAGCCCAGGGACTCAAATTATTCCAGAAGGACTGTGTTTAAACATTCATGCCCAGATGACACTTGCTCCCACATATACTTTTTAAATCCTTGCCAGACATGATGAGAGATCATCCTGCATATGTCATATATAAAACAAGATCTCAGTTCTCCTCGGAAGCCCACACTGAAGTATCTTCAGGAAAACAGGGTACTACTACAAAGTAACAGTCTGAATGCTTATCAGAGATTGTCTTTAAAGGTCAATGCAAACATCCCTTGCATAACACCCTCTTTTGCATAGGGAAGTAGAAATTCAAGCTTGGAGGCAGCCAAGTGCTCCCCCTTCCTAATAGGCATCTGCTAATAGTGTGGCCTGCTGTGCTCCCCACTCCAGCCATCCCTGCTGAGAGGGGCTTATCCCACTGCTGCTGCTCTGGGAATCTTGACTCCTGACACCAGCACTAAGGAGGCAGCTGCTGCTGAAACACCGTCACTTTACAGTGCAGTTCAGCAAAAACTTTGGCTTCTTTTCCACCTGTGATGCCATAAAGCCTCAGTGGGCAAATGTCAGGGCAAGGAACTGCCTTTTCCAAGTGATTTGGTTGGCAATGGTCTTTGTTTATGCCAGTGTGAGAGTCAGGAGAGCAGAAACACCTTGTCTCCCTGTGGTTGCTGCACTGAGGCCCAGCTCCACATGGCTGTCTGGTCTGTGCAATTTGGGGAACAGGCACTGCCACAGGAAGGCTCTGTGGGCTGTGCAGGTCACTCATTCTCCTAAGGAGTATTTCTGAAAATACAACAATGACCTGAAGAAGCAGAAGGACAATTCAAAGCATTTGTGTTGGGCAGAGGTGTCCTAGGGGACACCTGAGCACATTTTCTGTTGTTTTGAAACCACTGGACAAGTTCCTGGACCCAACTAAAAGGAAATGGCACAGTGGGGTTGGCTTCACTCGGTCTCTGGCACCAGCAACAGAGTGTGCTTGGGGACTAAGGATGAAATTTAAGTTGGCTTATGTGTCTGATCTCCTTCAGCATCAGGATTGCTAAACAGTAAAAAAAAAAAAAAATTTAAAAAAAGAAAGAGGTACTCGAAGAATGGACTGTTTGCCTCATATACAGCATTCATTGAAGCACACTTGGGAACAGATGTATGACCACAAGGGATAACCTATCCTATTTAGTTCTGGCTTCCTCCTCACACTCTCTCACCTCCCTGTGGTCCACATCTCCCATTACAACTCACAGAGCTGCAAACCTGCACCCCAGCACCAGGCACAGCTAGGTCATCCTCTGCCTGTGCCCCCCAGCCAGCCTCCAGCCCACCTGTGTGGCAACCACAAAAGAAAGCAAACAAAATAACCATAAGAAAATGCTTTGCATTTTTGTTGCAGCTTTTATCTGAACAAAGCATTTTACATGCCATGGCGAATTCAATTAACAAAGCCTTAATTTCTTAATTCATTAAAAAACAGAGTCTGCTTTGTGATCTCATAATTGAAATCAAGTTGCAAGACACTGACTAAATTCAATTTTTTCTCATTTTGTGAGAAAATTAATGAAAAAAGGTATTAAAAACCTGAGTCTGTTTTGAGTGGGAAGGAAATCCACTTCTTTGTTATAATGAGCTATCTATATTTCTGCTGAAACATTCTGCAGTCATGCCATCCAGCAGGCATACTCTGTGAATCTGAAGGCAGAATGAGGTCCCTGCCCTGGGAGCACAGTCCCTCATTTGGGAAGAAAGCGGCCTGGAAGCTCTGATCTGCAGCCAGCGCTCATCCCGCAGTGTCAGGGTGGCCCCGGAACAGGCCTGCCCAAGCAACCAGGGACCAAAGGCAAACAGTACCGAGCCCCCAGTTAGCATAAATAATTGGCTTTTCAACATGAAGGCCCCCACAGTGATTTTCCCATTGAGGAACTATGTGCTACTAAGAGAATTAAAGGTTGAAGGTTCATTACTGGGACAAGTAGAGCACAAACTTTTGCAAAATGCCTCATCGATTAGCATCATCTCTTGACCTAAAAGAGAAATTCTAAAGAGAGCTGATAGGAAGTTGATTCCTGCTGGGGTTTATTGCTATTGCTATTATTATTATTGATTATTATTATTGATTTTGGCTCATTATTTTCCTTTATTAAAGGAAGGAAAAAAATACAAAAGAAGAGGAAAGAAAAAGAAGTTCAATGGGCTTTTCATCAGTCTGGCTTCAGGTAAGGCTACTCACATTGCAAGGCAAAACAGAGTTGCACATACAGATGCTATTAATATTTCCTTTCTAATTAAATTCCACAAGAAATTGTGCAGGATATTTTTGTCCCCATACTCATTCTAGTCCCATCATCTTTTGATTAACTATCCTCATGTACTAGGAATTAAGGTGTGACCTCTAACTTTTTTTGAGAGAGATGTGCTGTTTTTAATATTAACAGCTCCATCTTCTCATTGTTCCTTGAGCAGGGTTGGGAGGAGAAATATAATTACACACAATGGGGGTATAATTCATACATTAAAAGTGACATTAAAATGATAGGTAGCAAAATATAACAATGTAACAGCTTGTCTGTCACTCTTATGCACTGCTGGCACCCTCCAACCCCATTACAAGCACATCCCTGGAGGGAGCGCAGCAGGAAGACGCGAGTGAGATTAACACCAGCGGAGACCTCCCGGTGCCCGGTGCCACAGGGCTCCTGGCAGGGATATCCAATTTAAACTCCTGGCAGGTCTCTGCTTCCTGCAGGTGCCACATCCTCCAGCTGCCTGCTGCCACTG
Source organism: Parus major (assembly GCF_001522545.3). Taxonomy (NCBI): domain Eukaryota; kingdom Metazoa; phylum Chordata; class Aves; order Passeriformes; family Paridae; genus Parus; species Parus major. The sequence goes on along the minus strand of NC_031780.1, from coordinate 12,421,435 downwards.
CCCACATCACCGGCACCCACGGGTCCTGCTCTCCCAGTGAGGAACCGCCCCAACATTGCAAACTCCTGAAGCAGAATCTCAGCGTTTCCATGAGGAGATAACGTTATACACTTTGATGTATCTGGGGCATGGGAGGTCCTCCTAAGTAGCACACAGGAGAGCAGCTCTGCTCTCCTGCCCAGAAAAACGAGCTGGCTGTGGCAGTGAGGAAGCCAAGCACCCATCAGTGGGGAGCAGATCACAAGGACAGTTTGCACAGAGCCAGGCTGTGGGTACCAGCTGCCCACAGGGCAGGGGATGCCTGGGTTCAGCTACGCCTCTGCTGGCCTGGCAAATCATTTGAGCTTTGCCTGCCTACAGAACCTGCAGCCCAGTTTCACTTGCACTGCTTACACAGGGCTGAAGAGAAACTGGTGCAAACCCCCAAGCATGCAAATCTGCAGATTTTTTCCCTGCTTAGCTGCAGGGTACTCCCTGTCAGCATAACCTAAATGCAAAACACTGTTTGGAAACTGAATTAGGGCATCATCTGCTGAACACACCGATGTCCAGCGTCCTCCCCCTCCATATGGCTGCCAGTTACCCCTCTGGGGTCCCTGCATCAGCTCACAGGCAGATGGGTTCATACTGATCTGCCCTAATGTGACCCATTTGGGCTGAAGAGAATTAGAAAACATTCATGTGGGTGGGACCAATTCCCCAGGGAAGGGAGACACAGTCTCCCCAAAAGCCCAGCTGGCTCCAGAGGAGGATGCTGTCCATGGACAGGGGAAGCTAGAGCATAAATGGTCTTGGTGTATGCCTTCCTCAGGCCACAAAGAGCTTTCTTCTGAGCTCAAGTGCTTTGGTTAATGATCATCATGCTTTATCTATTATGAAAATCAAATTAACTTAAGCATATTCTCATATTTAAGTATAACTGACTTCTTGGTTTTTCTCCACAAAGAGAAAGCTGCGATTACTCCTCTCTTGATAACCTTTCTGTGACACTGGGGCCATGCTGCCTCTCCTGCTTAAGCTTCACAGAGTCCCAGTCTTCATGTTCCTCAAACACAAACAGTAGATGTTGCTTCTGACAGCAATTAGCTAACCTTCAATTAAAATCTTTTTCAGGTCCAGTTTTGAGACCTGAAGGTCCTGATGAATTAAATACAAGTGTAAAAACATCAGTGCTGTTACTGGGGGATTCTGAAAAGGTGCAGCTCCATGTGGAGAGGAATGTGAAAATCCAGAAATATTCAGCCTGAAACCTTATACCAGCAGCCAGCAAAAGTCTCGCAGCAGGAGCTGCACTGTACTTACAATATTCTAGGTAAAATATGCAAATTGTTCACTTTTGTCTGGATAGTGAAATGTGTATTTTAAGACCGACCTGTTTTGAAGAGCACCAGCCCTTCCTGCTCCCTGCTTTTTACACCCGCAGGTCTCATTTAGACACCAGTTAACTAACTGGGAGGTCAGACTGTTGGGGGCCCTGCTGCAGCGAGCAGATTTCTTGCCCTTCATCACCCTGCAAATGTAACTGCAAGATTTTTGCCATGCTTGTATTTGTTTCAAGGAAAATGGATGATGGGAGGTCTCCACAGCCAGAGTGCTTACCTTGCTCTCTCCAAGCCCTTCCCAGCCACTGCCCCACACCTCGAGACTGCCAATTCAGCCTATTTCTCTGTGCACAGAAGTTGGTTTCATCCCCACAACATTTTTCTGGTTTTGCCTATTTTTTTTTCCTTTTTCCAACATTGAATATTTTAGTTCCATTCTTCATCACTCTTCACCATATAAACACAAGGAATTAACTGGCACCAGAAGCAAGGTTTTGCTATGTTAATTACAGCAGCCCCAGTTCTTTTGGAGCGGTGTGGAGCAGCACATCGCGGCAGCCCCAGTGGAAAACAGATCACCGACACGGTGCTGCGCTTTCTCAGGCTGAGGCACCGGGAGCAACCCCAAGGAATTAGGTTTTCTTGAGTCTAAAATTAACTGGAGAAAATAGTAGTTGCCATAGTGGCTACTCCAAATAAAAGCATCAGATGCTTCCTGTGGCAGAAATGTAAACCGGTGTGATCTGTAATTTCTACATCAAGCAAACCTGGTGCTGCTGTGGCAAACAGCCTGCCCAAAGAGTAGGACAAGGATGACTGCTTCAGCAGCCATCCCTCCTTCTGGAGCCCCATCCCACATAAAGCCCTGCTTCACTCTTGGCTTGTCCTCCTCAAAACAGGGAACGAGCCTCAGTCCTCACGTACACTGAGTATTAAATAAAAGCACTTTCTGTGTCACCATACCTTTCATGTCATGGGGAATTGTGGTTATAGAGGTTAGAGCAATCACTGATGTGCTGTTTCAGGCAGCACACACATAGAAACTGTAATGACCACATTGGGATAAATGGGCTTCATGTTAATTTCTGGTAACCTTCAGAATGGTAAGTGTAAGACTGAAAAATAATGCACTCCTGGAAAATGTAGGACAGTTGGGATGTGAGGTTAAATTTTGTGATTTATAGCCAGCTGTAGTTTTATGAAGTCTCTGAATTAGGTTCTATTTGCCATGGGCTACTGGCTCCTGCAGCCTGCATCCTTGTTGGCCAAAAATGTAAAAGCATGGTGGCTCTTATCTTGAACATTTCTGGGCATAAGCTGGTTTTTAAACAACAAAAATTAGAAATATTTGGGTATGCATAAGAAGAACAACATCAGCTCTTCTTTTTCCTTATACAGTTATATCCACCATTCTCCACAATTTCACAGTCCTGCATCCTACAAAGCCTGAGGTGAGACTATTTAATGGTATCCATACCATGGATAGACCTTCAAAGTGTCATATCATCATCTGATCCCAGTACATCATGTAGGGCTTCCCTACATGATGGGCAGCCAAGTATGATTGCACAGCGTGGGGAGTAACAAACTACATCCAGCTTTAAAAAGCTCTGTTACATTTAAGGCTAAATCTGTCTGTCTGTCTGTCTACCTAGTAATTACTCCAAGATATTATCATGACACTCAGGAAAACAGGCAGCTAGAAATTCCTTGGTAAATTATATATATAACATTACCCTTTTAATAAACAAAGTATTTATATAGTCAAGATATTTTTGAGCCTCATGTTTCCATTCTCCATGAAGTCTTTACCTGGATATGCACATTTTCACATTTTATTGTTAACATAAGATTTAAGTGCATATCTAAGGGTTTAACAGTGCAACTGGAAAGCTCTCCATGGACCATGAGTCATTAGCTGCAGCTCACAGCAGATGAGCACTGAGCCTTTGGAGTAAAAATCAGGGGATTGTGCTTATTTGGGGTGGCTTGCAAGTGCTAGAGGGGAGCAGTGTTGAAGGGTGCAGGTCTGACCCTAGTATATCACCCCCAAGGGGTCTGTGATCATGAAGTGTCTTGGGTGCACAGAATTGCTGTATCATCACCATGTTGGCATGTCAACCTATAACTTTATTTATTAAATGATGTCTTCCCATTTTTTTTCTCTTTTGTACATCCTAACATCCTCACATGACTTGAGATGGCTGTTCAATACATGTCTTGGCAAAAAACAAAAGCTAGAAAAGAAGATACAATTCTCTTATTCAAGACAGCCCAGGGTCAGCCTGTCCCCTTGTTCATTCGGGGGCTTTTCTACACCCTCCCACTCGCACTCACCAGCCAGGGCTCCGGCACGGCCAGGCTGCTCACCCAGCGCTTGTGAGAGCCATTGCAGTGCACAGATTTAAAGGATGCTTTTGAAATGGCTCCAGCAAAACTGACCTGGGATCTCCTCAGTAGGGCCAGGCAAAGATCTTACAGGCTACAGGCACGGGCAGTAGGCTGAATATCCTACACACACAATTTCAATTCATCGGGGTTTCTGTGCAGGACAATGGTGCTAGGGCACAGAGAGCATGGGAGCTAGAGGTGGACACAGCCCCCGGGCTTTTTAGCCACACTCACTCTGGGGGACTGTATTAATTTCACCTGCAGCAGATCTGGGAGGCCAGCACTGATGGCATTAACACCAGCCACAGACAAGATTGGGTTTCCTTAGCTCCAGTGGTGCAGGGTGGCAGCAGCAAGTGCCCAGGGAGCAGTTGGGTGCGGGTCCAGGGCCAGCCACTCTTGGTTCAATTGATCGTGTTTCCTTCAGCAGGACTGAGGTGAGACATTTGAAAAAGATCTTGAAGGAGGTGAGGAAAACCCCAGACACAGCCCCACCTCTGCTAAGCAATGCCAGTAGAGAAGTCAGCAGTGTGGTTCAGCCATCAGCAGCAGCAACTCCAGGCACCAGCACAAGTGGCCACCTGCCATGAGCTGCAGAAAATCCAGAAGAACACAGTGAAATCCATGAGCATGTTCAGTTTAAATGAGCCTGTGTTTTGGGAAGGGCCACTGCAAATGAGCTGAGCATCTGGAGGTCTCACAAGACTCAATGGAAATTGCAGGCACATGGGTTCTCTGACAATCAACAGTGTTTTACCTTTTCTCTCATAATGACAAGACATTAACATGAAAACTAAGATGATAGTCCTTACACCCTCCAAAGTGCATTTGCAACCGGATGGACAGGTAGCAGATAGAGAGGACTCCCAGCACCAGATACCTCCAGCCACCAAGTGCCAGCAGAGGAAGTGCCACAGCTGTCACTGGCAGCAGTCCTGCTGCAGGAGGGGAGGGCATGTTCCCTCTTGCCCCAGTATGTCTCATCAGGTTGCTGCTGTTAGCAACCCAGCCCTAGTCTAGCACAGCCACAGAGCTACTGGGTGCACCCTGCAGCTTCTTCTAGCAGTGACAGATCTCTTCTAAAAACACACTTCCTCTTTACAGAACTCTTTAGTGGTTCTGAATAATTATTCCCTGTGATACTATTTCCTATAGTTTTAAGAGCCAGTGATATATATTAGTGCTGTCCATCTATTAGATTTTCATTTCCTCAGGAACACAAGCGCTGAGAAAGGAGACAGGCCATGCAGTCACACTGTGACTGGACTGAAGCATTGGCAATAAAAACTTGCAGCAAGTTTTCATTTTCTGCTTTCTTGAGCTAAGTTTCTGGAGAACTAACATCCATTTGTCAAAAGAGATTATTATGAAGTGATACCTATAAGCTTATAAGCTAAACCTATTGACTTACTGTCTCTGTGAAATTTCTTCTCAACTCTTTCCAACTGAGCTGAACACAAAGCTGGCCATGTCACCAGGGAGCAATTCAAATAAACTTTTAAGCTAGTACCAATGCCCAGCACACCTCCTTCCAGGACTGGCAAGACTTACAGAAACCCACTGGGAGGAGCTGTGCAAGTGCTGCTGTGGAGAGCTGTGAGATGCACTCGCCTTTGATTTGGTGTGGCCAATGCTATGGGGGCCATCACACAATGTCTGGGTGGTGAGTCACCCAGGGGATGAGTTATCATTTTCACCTATGCAGATGATGCAGATCTTCTGCAAATAGCAAAACACTCTGCAACACTCCATCCTCTGAATCAAGAAAAGATCATGTAGCATGTCCAAGACCTGCAGCTGAAGGAGGAAATTACGTAGCAGAGTGCAGGGCTTGCTCACAGCACACAGGTGTATTTCCCCCCTTTTTCTATTCTGCAGAACAGCAATGCCTTGGCAGAGGAACAAAAAGCTGAGAGTGGGGCAAACCTAAGCTTGCCATGTGCTCCAGGCAGGCTGGGCTTATTTGGGTGTGCAATGCCCTGTGCCTCCTGCCATGTGCTTTGCGTGGGCAGTGCGGACAGGCTGCAGTCCCTGGCAGCCCGAGGGAGGAGCCAGCCTCCAGCACACCCAGAGCCTGTTTTATGGAAATTGCACACTGTGATGGTAGGAAGTCTCTTGACACAAGGACAGGAAAAGTTTTGGCTGTCTTTTTCCCTTGTCATCTCTGCCTGCCGTTATCCCTCCTTGCACTGGAATAAGGAGGTCAGCCAGACCCACACAATTAGAGGAAATTGTGTAAGGTTGACCTTGTACCCTGCCAGGTCCTTTCAAGCATGGGCAGTCTTTATCAGTGGCAGCATAGAAAACAGAAGAGATGTGCTTATAGGTGGGAGAATGAGATTGTTAAGACATTTTTTCCCCTCAGTCTCCACAAACTAAGATAGTACCTCTGCCACTTGGGTGAACTTAGGTTATTCCCACTCATATCTGGCAGCCCGTGGTTTCCTCCTTCATCTTGACTTCTGCTATTTTCATTCTGTGATGTCTGTACCTTTACACTATTGGGAGTGGATTGTGTGTGGATCACTAACTTTTGGACAGGTCAGCTATCTCAGCCTGAGCACCACTAGATGGATACTAATAAGAGGAAACGAATACATCAAAGACAATTCTCTCTTTTACTCCTCATATCCCTCTCCCAGGCACGCTGCTTTCTTCTGCTCTTGTTGTTGCTGCCCTTTCTCACTCTGCGTTTATGCTCTGATTTCTGCAGATGGAGCTGTACCAAGAAGAGGTGAAGATTGAATTTTTAGGTCTGCTGGAACTACATGAATGAGCCTGTGTGGAGCCTCCCCTACAAAAGGGGATCATGTACAAGAGATTATGGATTCTACAAACTGTGCATCAAATTTAACAAAACAATTAAAGCTGTGCCTGTGAGGCAGGTGATGGTGCTGTGGGGAACACATTGATGGAATGTAGAAGTGGCTGTTTGAAGGAGACATCTAAACCCTGTAAAGGATGGGGGTGGCCAATTAATTCATTTGACAGCTGGATGTGGCTAGATAAGCATACCATGTTTGTCACTTCTTGGCAGAAGTGCAGGAGCCCTGGAAGAGCTGACCAAACACTCCTTCATTTTGTAGAGCTTTAGAAGACCCAAGAGTAGAAGCCTAGGGGGTCACTGTGGTTGCTGTGAGGTGGAAATAAGTTTTTCCAAGGACACTCTCTAAACATAAGGTCAATTTCCTTTTATTCAGAAATTGTAGAATCTGGTACAGGGCATGACTGACCAACACATAACAAGTGTGTACTTGTCCTATCCAGCAACAGACCCGGAGAAACTCAACCCAGTGACACAATGTGAGTCAGTCATGCAGAAATGTTGGGGACCAGAGTCTCTGGCTACACTGACCTTGGCTGCAGACATGCATGTCTCAGCTGCATTGCTGTAGCTGCCTCTGAAGGCTCTGTTTGACTGGCAAAATCTCAGCTACCAATGGTAATCCCTGGAAAGGAACTGCTCCAGCCTGACTGTCAAGCTGGCTCACAACAGCTGCAATTAAGAAGAAACATCCCTTACCAGTTAAGGGAGTAAACTGGATTTGGAATCAACATAATACAATAACTTGGATTCCCAAAACACTGTTTCTGTGGTACTTTGAGGATTTCCAGGACAAAAAGCAAGCAGCTCTCATGGCAGGAGGAATGTGCTGGGTAAGACTTCCTATTTCTGCTGCACTGGCAGGTTACAGGAGACAAGGCTCTAAAGCTGAGAAATTTGGTGGTTTGGACCCATGAATTCAAAGTAGTTGGGCTCTGGGAACTTCGTGCAAGTTTGTCTGCACTGGGACCTAGGACACTTTCCCAGAGCAATTTGAGTTACCTTCTTTGGAAATGCATGAAGACAAGAATAACCTGGCATGGCAAAGTTCTACCAGGTCACCAAGCATTTCCTAGGGCCTGAGGAACAGGGTGGCAAATATGCTGATTTCCAGCAGTTTGTGGGACAGTTATGGATGCACAGAAATCTTGCCTAACCCCATCCTTATCTCCTGGCTTTTGTTTATTTTTTAAACTCAGTTTAAGCATCAGCCATAAGAACAGTGGTGTGGCACAAGGAATAAAGATACACAAACTGCACTCAGTCCAACCCAAAGTACTCACCCTGCTGTGGACACATTAGCAGGTCTGGGTACAGCAAGCAGTTGCCATGATCTGCAAAGGAGCCTTGAGACATCAGCTCGCATCAGAGAGCCTGGATTAGAACAGTGGAGAGAAAGAAACCAGAAGTGCATGACAAATCAATGGCTTTGCAATTTGTCACTACAGCAATGGTGAGTTCAGGTATGCAGACCAGGCTGTCTGGTACCAACCAGCCTCAAGGCACTCTGGGCAGATAACATGTGCAACACATTCTTGAAAGACACAGCCTTCAGAAATAGCTTTCAAATATGTTTTCAAAAGTGGTAGGTCCTTATTAAACTAATGATCCTAATTAATGAAGCATATTTTTTATTATCTTAGCAAAGAGTGAACAAACACCAAGGTTCAGTGACCAGTTGCTTCCTAGATTTCCTTATGCACAGGCTATTTGTTGAAAGCTGTTTTAATGGCTAGTGCTAAGTAAAATGGAACAATCCTTCCATTAGTGCAACTTGGAGATAGCATCTCACTTGTGGTTTGCATTTTTCAGATGCATTAATAACTACAGCCCATATTAAATCCCAGCATCGAGGACTTGCTCTATGTCTGGTTATTAACAAGCCAGTGGGAAGATCTGCCTGACCCCCAGGGCACTGCTGGGGACTGGAGCCAGCTCAGGCATCTCCTCCCCAGAGCTGCACATCACCTTACAGCCATACCCTTTGAGAGGCAGTGTGGATATAACACAGCATACATGGATCAAAGGCACCTGTGACCTGTGGCAGCACAGGGCAGGGCATGGCCACACTGGCTGGGCTCCCAAGAACGACACTGCCCAGCAGCCCCAGCCTTCACACTGTGGTTTTGGCTCATGTTTGAGTTTTCAAATACAATATTCATGCAGTATTTCAAATCCTAAACACCAATCACTTCTGACACTGCTTGTTTTTAAAACCTCATTTGATATTTGTATGTGCAATGTATTTTCCCTGGTGGTTGTACTGAGAAATTGTGGTAGATTTAAATTTTTTCAACCCAATTATTCTCCTGAATGTTTTCTGCTAGCTGAAATTAGTATAGGGGAAAAAAAACAACCTAACAATAACAAATTTAAATTTGACGACTGGGGTCAGAAAACATCTTCCCACATGGCAGGGTGGTCCCATCCTTGTGCTGAGGAGCTCACAACTGCCCACTCACAGCAGGTATCTCAGCCCAGCCAGTTTTCTTCAGTTGTGATCTAACACAGCTATTGCACCACACGTGAAAACAGGATACTCAGTTCACTGAAGAAGCTGATGTGTAACTTTTTTAACAGCACTGCTGGAAATGTTTCCACCTCCACAACTTTTCTGTGTATATCAACGCTTCCTGCCCAAAGCAGGGAGGTCAAGGCTGTTTTCTGAATGTCTCTGATGACAGACAAGGCAGGCAGAAATGCACAACCTCGGATTTTGGTGCAGATTCCAGAGAGACCTCAGGAGGACTGGACCTTGGGCAAAGAACAGCCTCTGATCCCAGCAGTATCCCTAGGAAGCACAGCTGGCTTCAGCTGTCACCGGGCCGCTGGGACAGGCTGCAGGCCACTACAGAGCTGAGCAGAGTTGAGCCAAAACTGATGAAAGCTAACCCATACTACTTTGTCAGAAAGCAGCATGGAAATACTCATGTGCTCCCATAAACCACTGGGCCCCTCTGTGGGAGGGAACAGACACTGAGGAGTGGGAACATAATCCTGACAACAAGGAGATGCCACCTGGGTTTGCCTCCATCCTACCAAGCTGTAGCTCACCAGGTCCAGAGGTCATTTTTGGAGGCACTGGCTGTCTTGGGGCTGCCCATAGCAAACCCCCACATCCTGCCAAGCCCCTGTGGTGGCACAGCCCTCCTGCTGGCCCCCACTCGACCACCCCCGCGTCTCCAAGCTCTCCCCGTTTGCTAACATTCCCATTAGCTGGTAATGACTGCCATTTAGAAAACATATTTCCTCCCACATGGTTCCAGAGGGGTTTGCAAACTGAGCGACAAGAGCTCAGCGGGGACTGCTCTGCTCTCTGGGGCGAAGCATCGCGGCGGCTCCAGGGTGCTCTGCAGCCCAGGAGAAGTCCCACGCACCAGCACTGCTGAGGGACGCGGCTGCCAGCGAGGGGCTTGGCACCGGGGACAGATTCCTGTGAGCAGAGCACCCCTTCAGGGGAAGCCGGCCCCAAGTGGAGCAGAAAGGCTCAGGCAATAGTGGCTGCTGGTGTCCCAGGCAGAGCTGCATCCCAGTGGGGTCGGTGCCCCGCTGCCCAGGGACCACCTGCGCCGTGGGGATTCGCAGTGTCGCCTGTCCCAACCTGTCACGGGGCAGAGAAACCTGGCGAGACAATAACCTGACAAAATTCGGCTACTTCCCTAATTTTCTAAATGGCCAGCCATTAAGTGTTTATTTCAAATTCCTTGCCACGGAGTCATTACGCATTCAGGTGGAGAGGAAAGTGAGCTCCACGGGGGGCTGACAGTAATTCTGCATTAGTTAAGCATTAGATGACAGACGTACAAAGCAAAGCCATTACTCCTGTCAGCCGCTCTGTCCCAACTCCTGCCCCCATTGTGGAGCTCCTCCAACCAACAGCTCCGGAGCACCACATAAATGAAGGAATGAAAGCCTGGCAAGAGGGGGGAGAGGGGAGGGGCCAGTCAGAATTAGAGGTGAATGAAAGTGGGGGGAAGGATTTTGTTTAGAACACAGTTTGGCAAAGTGTTACCATTGCATTTATTTATTTCGGTGCTTTTCTGTCGAACCAATGTCATGGATACAAACCTTTCCTAATGCACACTGACCATTTAGAGCAGGCACGCTAGAAGCAATGCTTACATAGACTTCAGATTGCTAAATATTAAACAAATTTGAATGTATTTGAAATTCATCCCATTAGTAATGATACTGTAAAACCACAAGAAGTCCCTGGAAAATTTGGCCTCCAAGTAGTTTTGACTAAATCACTTACTACATACAAATCAGTAAGTACTATTAATAGCAAAAGAAATACACGAAGAGCTCACAGAGTACAGCCAGGATCCAGAATTGTATAAGACATCAAAGTATGCTTTTCTTCAGAGTAAGCTTTAAAAAACAATAAATATATAGAAAATCGATGCAAATTACAATTTCCTACGATTATTGTTATTGGATATATCAATATTGGATAATCAAGGATACATGAAGAAAATAATTAATTCTTCGCAGCATTTCTTTAGCCCTCCATGATCAGCCTGTTTGAGCCCTCACAAGCCTCAGGACTGTCACCAGGACCCTGCAGCTCAGAAATATCCTCAGAACTTTAAGGAAGAATTTCCAATGTGGCAGAAAATCAAAGTGGTGTCTTGGACAAGTCCTTGCCTGAAAGGCAAAGCAAGGCTCAGGTAAGTCCTTCTAATTGCATTCTATTTAATGCAGAATTATGTCCAGGAACCTAAATAGCACATTATAAGGTATTTAAAGACATAATAAGGCAAAAAATCCCACCCTCTCCCCCAAGCCTCCATTCTTGCTGTTTACCAGATCATGTCCATGTGATGTCCATGCTAAAAGCTTTTGCACAAGCAAATTCAAAGGCACTGTGTGAACAGGACCCACATTCCCTGTGTGTCAGTTTGTGTAAGGACCCCCATAAGTACAGAAAATAAGGTTCAGAAAGAATTAGAATGTACCACACTCTATGATTCTGGTGAGACTCAGCTGAATACTTACATTCAAGTAACTGAACAAGATCTGCTGAACTTTCAGTGCAATTAAATCCTCCTTGTACCTCCTGGTGCTATTTTTGCCCCAAATACTGTCACTGCTGCACAGCTTCACTCCTCTCACTCTCTCTGTGGACAGTGTGAGCAGTGAGGATGTTTCCCTTCTAAAGTACCTCAGAACAGCTTTTGTCTGCTTTTACTTTCCTCCATAAATGGGCCATACAACAAGAGGAAAAGGACGATGGCTGACACAGTGGCACCTGGATGGCTCTGTGCACCTGAGTCCCCCAACAGCACCAAGCTGCCTGCAAGGCTGCTTTAGGGGTTCTCTGCCCCAGGTCCAGCAGCTCAAGCCATAACAAACCCTTTCTGTGAACTAAGCTCATAGCAGAAGAGAAAAGAGCAGCGAATTTTGAGAACCAGAAACCTCCTATAGTATCTCTTCAGTTTTATGTTTAAAATCTAATTCAGAGACAAAAGACCCTTTAGCCTAGCCCATGCCCTTAGGGTCTATGGAAATGCACAGAACAAACCTCATACCCACCAGACTTTCTAATAGTCCTGTAGGGCTTCTTGCCCAACACTCAAAGCCTGTTTTACTTTCCCTCTCTCCTCCCACCTTTAACTACTTTGACATCACCCACCTTTTAATGACTGACTTCAATATTTTATTGCCCTATACCACTTTCTGTTAAACCACCCTTTATAATTTCCCTTCTGCCCATTAGACGCTCCCCCTTAATAAATTATTAAAGCAGGTATTTAGATCACAGAAGCAAAGGAATTAGATTACATTGATCCACAGCAATTTGCTCTCAAAAAATTTCTTCATGAAACAACATCCATGCCATTCATTCACATCGAACCTCAATATTGAAATCTCACCTCCAATATTTCCATCAACCTGGGAGTCAGAGTGGGCATGGGAAAGGGGCACGCTGTGTGGTGGGGATACGGCCACATCCCACTGGGCAGGTGCTCTGCAGTATGAAAGAAGGGCCCCACAGAGAGAGTTCTCAAACTTGAGAAGGGGTATTCCCTCTTTTTGGCATCCCATTTCTCTTTGGAAGTATTTTTCTTAATGAAGAGACCAGATGGAATTTTAATTATTTTCAAGACTTCCCTGAAATACCAATGTCTCCACACAGCCCTGTGTGCTGGCTTGTGGTACCTTCCTAGCAACAGTGCACTGTCACAGGCCCATGTGACAACAGCATAACCATGACCCACAGCACTGCAGTGGGGACAGGCAGATTGGAAGGGGCTCACAAATGCAAATGCACTGGGAAGAGATTATAAGGGAATTTCTATCCACCTTTATTCATGGACAAATGTGCCTTCCAAGCCTCGTCATTCACCAAAACATTCCAGGTGTCTGCATCAATTTTTTGACACAGCAATTTATTTTCAAACAGAAACCAGCAAAACAGACAGTGAAATGTCACCTGCGAGATACCACAAATAATCAGTACCAAAACCAGCCTCTGCCTCCAGGGAGCTTGTAGTTCTGTCACTGAGGGGCTGAGGTACCCCATCCCACAGGGAAAGGCTGGGACTGGCAGGCAGGTTAGGATGACTTCCAGAGCCCCCTGTCTCTTTCTGAATGGGATGGGGCCTCAGGTATGCTGAGGAGCCCAGCTGTGCCCAGTGCCCATCTCTGAGAGAGGCCCTGCCCTGGTGGCTAATTGCAGATGACACACTACGTGGGCAAAACCCACTTAGCTTCAACAACTTGACTCTGTGGGGAAATTCATCTCCATCCAGCTCGGTGTATTCAAAGCAGAATAGCTATTTCTGACCAACCAAATCCATTATCAACCTTATTCCAGGCTCTAAAATTAGCCCAGCCTGAAAGTACAGATGAAGACTAACATTAATCAGGTAATTCAGTTTGTGCCTGAGCATGGGAGGTGACTTTGCACACCAGTGTGACGAAGGATTATTTTCCACAGTGATAAACTATTCCACTTTTGAGGGGTTGCATTTTTCCAGGGCAGACAGGCCCAGGACATTGGGATGTGCCACTCTGCCCAGGCCAGCACATGGAACATGAGCAGCACAGGAGGTCCTGCCTTCATGGGAAAGCTCCAGGACCTTTGCTAAGGGGCTGCTGATGTGTTAATGTCCCCAGCAGCCCTGGTGCACCCCTGAGCCAGGTGACCTCCTTGACACAGCCATGCTCCACCCTGTGGAGAAAGGAGCAAGTATGCTTCTCTAAATACTTCTCAGTTCTCCAATAAAATAATAAAGGGGATCAATTTAATTCCAAAAATCACCAAGAATAATTGGAGAGGTGTACAAAATAGCAGCAGCCAGGGCACCTTGCTCTGCTGCACAGAGCTTAGCACTGTGTGGCTGGCTGGCCTGCACAGCACTTGTCCTGCAGAGAACAATTATACTAATTTTGTTATCTTCCCACATCAAAAAAATGAAATTAAACTCTTTCCTTCAGAGTCCTATTTGAGGCTTGTGAGCAAGGAGTTTTCAAACCTGCTTTGCCACTGTGGGAAGACAGGAAAGAAACCAGTGTGCCAAGAGGGTGTTTCCTCATTCAGGGAATTTTGGAGAAAAACAGCTTTTTAAGTGCTGTTGCATTTATGAAATCTTTCAACAGCATATTGAGGAAACTCTTAATAAATGAGCCAGTCTGCATTTGCTACATGTTATCATAGCAAATCAAAGCAACACATCATTTTTTGCATGATCTGTATCTTTTAGGTAGGCACAGCGCTTCCTGCACAGGAGGTGGAGTGCTCCAGGTCATCTGCCTGTCATTCCCACTGCCCCCTAAACACTGAAGTCATCCCTCTGGGACAGGCTGGAGTAGTGGGCAGAGCCAGGAGAGTTTGTTTCTAATTTTGGGGCAGTTTTGTTTCCTTGTTTTTAAAGCTCAGAGGTAGCTTACAAAGAGTATCCATATCTCACCCAAATCTAATTCAATGTTTAAATAGAAATTTCTATCTTTTAAACCAAGCTTTTAATTTTGTTACATGTTCTAATATAAATGCTCCAGGTAACAAGTCGAACAAAGAAACTGCAACCCAGAAACAACTTTCTGCCCCTCTGCTTTCAAGTTCATCTCCACAAGCTCTCAGTTGCAGAACAGTTGGAGCACAGATGCAGAAACAGAAGACCACCTTTGATTTTCCCCAAATAAAACAACTTTAAATCAAAATTCCAGTTTAATCAAGTTGGTGATTTCCTCAGCCTCGTGGCTGAGCCTCGCTGCGCCTCCTGTTTGGAAGCGCGGGCCGAGCTGGCAGTGCAGCCGCACAAAGCCGCTCGCAGTGCCCGGCCCCGGGCTGCAGCTCCCGCCCATCGCCCCCCGACACACAGCCCCAGCTGTTCTCATTGATGCTTCCAGGATCCGGGAAAGGACTGTGCGGGATAGCCCTCAGCCTGGGGAAGGAAGTCCTCTGTTATGCAGCTCTATTTTTCCTTTCTGTTCTTTCTGTAATCATCAGCCAGAGCAGGCTCCATAGGGAACGGTTAAAAATACCATAGGATACGGTACTGGTACAGATGGATAGCAGGGAAACAATACAGCCTTTCCATCATGTTTTACTGGCATAAGCATCCCAACCTATATGAGAACCATTCCAACCGAGCCAAACAATGCTCAGACGCATAATTTTAATTCCTTTTCTTGCTCTTCCCCCGCTCCTTTCTTTTCTGATGGCTCGCAGAGGCCAAATGTGTCCTGCGGCGCCAGGATCCCGCTGACCGCTCCCCCGCCCCCTGGCCGGGCTCTTGCTGAGCCTGTCTTGCCCGTGCTCCCTGCGGCCCTGGCACCCCGCATGGCCCGGGCCCCCTGCGAGCATTCCAGCCGGGAAAAGCCTGGTCTCCCTGGGAGCGTTCCAGCCGGGAAAGGCCTAGTCTCCCTGCGAACATTCCAGCTGGGAAAGGCCGGGGCTCCCTGCGAGCATTCCAGCCGGGAAAGGCCCGGACCGCGGCGCGGTTCCACCGGGAAAGGCCGGGGCTCCCTGCGAGCATTCCAGCCGGGAAAGGCCCGGACCGCGGCGCGGTTCCACCGGGAAAGGCCCGGGCCGCGGTTGCAGCCCGGGCCGGGGCCCCCGCCCTCCGCTGCCCGGTGTGCCGCTGCCCCCTGGCGGGCACGGGCGGCAGCGGCGGAGCGCGACGCGGGGCCCTGGGCAGGGACCCTGCGGACACCGGCACCGCCCTGGGATGGAGGCTCGGGGAGCGCCGTTCTCCTCTCCGTCCTGCTGCAGGGGCACTTCCCCCTCCCCGGGGCGGCACCCGCGGGCTCTGCAGAGCCAGCACGCCCCGCGGGCACCGGCATTCTCTGGGTTTCCTGTAGATTTTGTCTTTACCTGCAACTGCGCGCCTTCGGGCTCTGCCAAAGCCCTGAAACCGAGCGGGGCCCACCGAGCGCTGCTCCCGCCTGGCAACGCCTATCAAAAACTTTCCAAACAGCCCTGCAGCTTCCCGCTTGTCCTAATGACCCACTAGCATCTTCCACTCGTTTTAAATTTCCCAACTTTCCTAACCCTCGCGGCCCTTTCCCACAAAGCTGGAGAGCTGATACTGGGGGCCCCGATAGGGCGCCAGAGGAGGCAGAGCGCACAGGTATATTCGTGTATATTCGTGTGCGAGCAACTCAAAAAGTGGCGGAGCACTTTATGTCAAGAACGGTTTTCCCTTTCCCTCTCCCCCTACGTCACTGTTTGAGGACTCCAGGCATATGGCATCCCTTTGAAGGAAAGACTCGGCGCTGCAGAAAATAAAGCACTGAAGGAACCGTTCAGCGAGCTCAGGAGACGTGCGACAACCCCAGCTGGGCAGGCGGGAGCCACTGGTGACCCCTCCGGCTCTTGCCGGGGCCCTGAGCCCAGCTCCGTTAGATTATCCGATTACATACTCTGCCCATTCAGCCAGGTGACGTCTCAAAAGAACTTAACCCCTTGGAGTTAAAAACTGTGGAAAAAGCATCAGAGAAACATTTCCTTATCAACAGTGGTTTCGGCAAGACCTAACAAGGACAAGAAGAAATTAAAAAAAAAAAACAGTAAAAAGAGTAGTCCCTGATTTAATAGATCCAGCCCTGGAACTTGAGGCACATTGTTTCATTGTCAGGAAGGGTAAAAAACTTCCCAGTTATTTTTCTCTTCTCTGCCAAGGTACCATGTGACACTCTTATCACATCCAAACAACTTTTTTTCCTCCACTTTCCTTTCCTTTTTTTTTTTTTCTTTTCTTTTTTTTTTTTTTTTTTTTTTAATTGAGGAAAATCAATCTCTTAACACTTTAACAGCATGAGGCTAGTTTTCTCAGCCATAACTGATTTCTGTGGTCTCTAGTAGAATACTGGTGTATCTCCAAATCCTCCCTAAAATATGGACTCAAACCAGGCAATTCCAGTATTTTTCCTCTGAAAACAGCACTCATAAAAGTGTTCTCCCTTCTGCTAATGGAATGATTTCACTTATGTGTTTCAGTGTAGGACAGCACTCCTACAGCTGCAAAGCACCATCTCCCAGCTGAACCACAACTTGCTTCCTTTGTGCCTGGATGTGCAAGAGCCAGCTCTGGCCTGTGCCTGTGCTCGCTGTCTGAGTTCATTTAGCCAACCAAGTCACCCAGAAACAAAATCTTGGTTATTTACTACCTTGCTGCTTTGCTGTTTGAAACTTCTGCCACAAAAGGGTTCCCATCACTTAGAAGAGCTCTATCAATGGCACAGTGGCTTCACAAGCCAGCTCAGCCTGCCCACAGCCTGTCTCTGCCTCCAGCCGTTCCACACAGTTGTCAATAGCTGGAATTTCAGAAAGATTTAGCCCAAGAGCCTAAACACTTACAGAGAAGGATGAAGAGGCCTGAAACCTCTCTGCTTTCATGAGAAACAAGTACACCTCCTGTTGCAATTTCAGAGTAGCTCACAAGAGGCAGCAGATACATTTCCAAGAAGTTTCTGCTTCCATTCGTGCCATCTGTGATATATCTTACTTCAGTACAGCTCATTAGTTTACACAAATTTCACAGTCCAGCACTCTTCCCTCCAAAAGTCAGAGAGAAGGACCCAAGTAGACATCACTAAAATGTTCCACAGCTGGTTTGCACTGAAATGTGTAGGAAATTGCTACTAAATAAAGCAAAGCCATACAGTAAAGCAATACTGACTCTACATAAAGCAATACAGTGATGCTTCTGTTTGCTTTTCATACCCTAGGAAGCCTCATGAAGCTTTACAGATGCAGAACAAAGTAATCAGGTGTTAGAAAGTGTCCAAGTTGAAGGTGTTTCCAATACCCATGTAAAGTATAGCACATGCTCTGATTACAAGATTAGATATTTAAATAATGATTCACAACTTCTTTAATTGAGTGACTGTCTATTTGATAAGGAACAATGCATCATTTCATTTATCACCAAGCTTGGGGTTTTTTACAGCAGGGAGTATAACTAGAGGAGTGCCTTCTGTTATCACCCAGCATTTACCACACACTGGACACAGCGTCCTGCTTCCCCTAACTTTTCTTTGTCTCTTGTCACTGAAGACAAAACAGTCAGAGAGTGTGGGATATCCACTGACAGCACACCAACCTGTATACTCAAAATAAAGAAATCCTTACACAAACAGGATCCAGTTACAGACACTACTTTGTTTGCCCAAAGTTACATGGAAATACTGTGATAGGCAAGAACTCCAGGAAGAACATAATGATTTTTGTGGTATCTCAGCTCTCAGCCTTATCACAGCCTTAGAAAATTACAGTGTCACGCTGACTTTTATCTATGAGGAGCCTTCCAATTTCGGCAACACTCTCTGCTGTTATTACATAAGACAGCTTTGATTTTAGAACACCCCAGATATATTGAGACAAACATCCTGCACAAATAAGTAAACAATAGTCACACATGACAGAGGACAACTGTAACTAGGGAATATGGGAACATCATCATTCACACCTGGGATGGGACTGAACTGGGAACTCAGTTTATCATCTTCTAGACACTTGATACTGCAGCTTTAGTGTTGTTAATGTAGCCCTGGTACATAAACCAGCACTGAACATACATTAAATCATCAGAACTCCACAGTTTTCAGTTACTGACTTAGACTTGAGTCTAAGATCTATGCAGGAAATCAGGAATTATAATTACGGATGCCAGAATTTGCCAGGGAACATTTCTGAACAATTAGTTCTCACTGAAGGGATATTAAGAAGCTGCTAAGAAATCAAAGTAGCTTAAGTACTGTCAAGCCAACACTGTACATAATTTCATTCATAACAGACTTGAGAATGGAATTTTTCTTCCCTCTACACGTTCCACTTACCTCCCCAACAGTGTTACACCCCATTAAACACTATAAAAGGATTATAAGGAAAAAGTACCAAAGAGGAAAATACCCAATAAAATGTGTACTTTACAAACATCAGTAGGAAGTTTACAACACACAAATGAGCCTAAAAAAAGGATAAGAGCCTTAGGCTCACACCATTTATTCAGCCCACAAACCAAGAAAAACCAAGCACACGTGAAAATTTCTAAACACAAGAGTAAACAGCATCCTGCCTGGTACCCACAGAACACTCTCATCTTTAGTAGAACTCATTAAAACAAAAAAGCAAACTAAAAACACAATAAAGAACTTATGTCCAACCCTATGCAGCACAGGTAACTACAAAAAAACCCACAGTTTGAAAAAGACTGCAGAATTAGGTAATGCTTAAATAATAGTATCTAAAGGCATTAAAATAATTAAACATCAAACTTCCATCATCATGCATTCGGATAGTGCAAGGTGATGGAAGCTTGATGATTAATTATTTTAATCATCAGTGCACCCACACTAAAGCATAGCCTTCATCACTCAGCAATTAACACGCCAATCACTATTTGTATTTTTCAGCACATCTGTTGGAAAGACTGTTTAGACAGTAAAGACAGTTTGCTGCTGCCCTACTACAATCTCCCTACTCATGCTCTGCAGCTGGAAAACATGAGAAATCACCTTCATAAACCAATCTTTCTCAATCCCATGGCTCATGTGAGTGTCTGAGGGGGATTGAGCTGACAGGTTTTCCCACAGCCCACCCAGGATTCATATTGTGCCTGGGCACCACAAGGTACAGAAACAGCTAAACCAACTGTGCTGAGGTTTTACATGCAGCTTTGAAAACAAGCACAAGCAAAACTGCATTAACTGAAGCTTTCTTTTGCAGCTTGCAGATGACTTCAGACAAATATATCATGAAGAAGTTCTTACCTGCAGCAGGGGCCTTCTCCTGACAATGCTGCAGCAGGCAGCCTTCAAGGTGGAGTGGGAGAGCTTCCCACCCCTGGCACAATGCTCACCTGCCTGTCACTAGCTGCCAGCTGCTGAAGCAACAGGATAAAAGAAAAGACAGGCAAAAGGAGCAGTGCACTTTCCTCCCCTGTCTGCAGTGGGTAGAGAGCATGCCACCTGCATTTTGTCCATGGAAATAAAAGGGAAAGCGAGGGCACTGGTTCCTCCCTCTTGGTTGGATTGCAGCAGCTACAAGGCTCTCTGTGTCACTTTGATCTGCTCCAGCAGGAAAACTGCTTCAGATGCCTCTTTGCCCTCCACGATTTGTGCTCAATTCCCAGGGTCCCAGTGAAGGGCTAGCAGTGACAGCTGTTTTCCTCCTTGGCAGCTCTGACTGTAAAGGTGCTGCAGAACCAGTAGCTGGGGAAATGGGCAGCCTCCCACTCCTTTGACTCCTTGTCCTGCCTCTGTCATGTTAGGTGCATGGCACCAGGGCAAGCATCGGGCTGAGATGCATCCAGGGTGATGGTACATTGCAGAAAAGTTCTATGTCCCAAAATACACATTTTAAATGAGGAAATCAGTTTTTTCTGCCTTGGTTACTCAAATTTTACCAGGCCTCTGCAGAGGGACTACAGTTCAACAACATTTTCATTTACTCCAAGTACAATATTTGAGTTCAAAAGCAGGTCAGAATAGCACTGGTGTTTGAAAAATATTTTAAATACAAGTTTTCTGTCAGAAAAATAAATCCAGCTAAAGATATAAGAGGCCAAGCTGAGAAATACAGTGCCTCTAAAACATATCACCACATGAGACCTGAGGAACTGGAAATCAACAGCAGCCCTTGTGATATGAAGAGCAGTCAATAATTCAAGCACTCTGGGCAATATGTCAGCCTTAACTATAGATGAAAGTTATTGCTCCTTTTTCTACCTGATCATTGGAGCAGGGTTCTGGTTAAAATCTCATCTGATATGTTTTCTTTTTGGTAAAACGCGATGTAGGTCTCAAGTGATTCCTGCCCGGAAAACAAACAGCGGATTGATCAAAGGATGTGTTGAGAGCCATTTTCTGCTCTCAGCAAGCCCTCCTGTGGGCCCTGATGCTGGTCAAACTTAGGGTTTATTCCCATCCTCAGGTGTAACACAAAGACAGACAATGGAGAAAGTTTTTCTCCACCCTGGCCTCAGCCGGGCGGCTGTTTCACCAGCCCCACACTCCACACACAGCCAGCAGCTCTGAGGGGAGCAGAGACACCTCAAGAAGCTCACAGGTGACTCAAGAATGAGCAGCAGAAGCAGCCAAGTGAGAATTTGACCTCTCCCCTTCGCTTTCCACAAGCAGGATGTGGAGGTTTGTGCTGGAGCCCTCACACTCCTGGGCAGAGGAGATGCTCCGGTGCTGGACAGTGCTGTGCGTCCACCGCCCTCACACCACGCCTCAGCCACTGGGGCACTCCGTCCCTAAGGGAAGCACTGCCAGCTCTTCCAAAATGCACTCGGACTTAGGAACAGCCTAAGTTCAGTTTACCTTTTCTTTGTACTCATCTGTACAGTGCTTCATACTTTCTTCTTCCACACTTCCCAGCACTGTGAATGGTTAAGGCCTGCTGTCCTTTTAAACCAATTTTAAAAGAGAACACCTCACCCAAACACCTAATTGAAGGAGAAACAAGCATTTTATTCGCCTAATAGTGCTTAAGACCACTTGTGAGAATCTGAAAATAGAAGGTCAATGAAAGAAGTACATATGCTGCTCAGAAGTTCTCTCAGAAAAATAAATTACAATTCACATTAGATGACAACATTCTTCAAGGCTTGGGTTTGTTTGTTTGGCTTGGTTGGTTGATGTGGGTTTTTTTCCTGTATTTAAATGACTGAAGCTTCAAACATGATTTCCTTTGTGTGCAGACTTGCTGAATTTAGTTTTACGCTAATTTCATGTCAAAACACTTACTAGCTTTAATCTAATTCATTTGAAAAGCAAGCATCCACAGAAGTGCTCCACTTGTGTCCAAATGCAGGTACAAACTGGTTTTGTGTTTTTTAGCTCCCATAAATTTCCTGTTCATATATGAAATCAGAGGCCTAAGCTGACTCCTAAAATGGCAACATATTATTCCTTTTCCCTTTTATACGCTTCATTTCCATTCTTCACAATGCAGATATGTACATCTTTCACTCTGTTTCCTTGGGATACTTGGTTTGAGCATCTTCCTCAGGACAGAGAGGGATTAGTGTTTACCAAGGTGCCACTCAGAGCTAGAGGCCACTGCAGGGCCAGCAGAGCCCGATCAATCAATCTCTGTGTGCCAGAGCAGCATCTCAGCTTCCCACTCCCTGCCTTTGGAAAGAGAAATTCTACACCATGACAGCTAGCTCTTTAGCAAAGTTCACCTCAAACCCTCAACCTCAAGTGTTAAAAAGGAAAAGCCCTTAAATGATACAAGTTATTACATTTAATCCCTTTGGGGGAAGTGGGGAATGATTTTGTGATTAAGGACCTACTGTGGGGCTCAAGAGAATTAGTTCAATTCCAGACTCTGAAACAAGCTTCCAGGTTCCCCTGGGAAAGCCTATGCAATCTCCTACCTCACATGGACACCAGCAGGGCAATTTGTAAGTGTGTGCAGCCCTCAGACATCGTAGTACCAACAGCTAAATAAATTCATAGTTAGGAGTTATCTGAGGTTCAATAATTTTGAGGACTAGTTACCTATTCAATGAGGGCACTACCATTACACTATCACTTACCACAAATCATTCTTAAAAATTGGTATTAGATTTTTGAAAAATAGTAAGCTACATTATTACTTACTCCTGGGCTGACACGTAGTTCCTAAGGGTTTAGTTAATGTATTAATGAAAATGATGAATGAATGAAAAAAGCTGCAAGATAAAAATAAATTGGCAGGTCTTACAGAAAGACACCACTTAGTTCTCAAGCACAGAACTATTTTCTATGGTTTGCACTGCAGATAAATTTTGTTCCATGAAGATTTATAGTTAGTATTGTTTCTTGTAAAAAAAAATAAATTTATTATCGAATAAATGAATTTAATAATGAAAACTCATCTGACAATGAGTTGTGATAGAGAAAATCCAGCAAGCACTATCAGAAAAACATAATACTGAAGCCACTGTGTAACCTTCTAGACAGTGAAGTGCTGCACTACACAATGCACCGTGATGCCATTAGACAGTCTGTCTTGCAGAAAGAACAAAACAATTTAATTACTCTGATATACTGACAAGAACACATACTAGTCGTGTTCTTTGCAATTCAGTACCAGTGGAAATTTTATCCTACTATTATGAAAAACAGCTGTCACACATCAGAAATATAAAGCAATAGCTACTTCACATTTTTAAAGACATGTCAATCATTTTAAAATTTCACTCATTTCTGCAAAGGTGCTGTGCCTATTATGGTTGCAGGTAATGCTGTATTTAGTGCATTATGAAAGTTATTTTCAGTAACTTGACATATATTTCACATGTTTCTAAACTATTTTCTGTATGAAAACAATTGTCTCTCTCAGAATTTGGAAAAATCCACATAAAATTTCAAGATCAGCATTGCTGGCATGTTTTTTTATATTCAATCTATAAGTGATATTTTAATCTTAATATTAAATATTTTGGCAGAGCATCTGCCATTTATTTTGCATGGATTAAGTCAAATATACTTGGTACAGACAGCAATTCACACCAACAATTCTTGGTCGGTGTCTTCACCTTCATCTCTCTAAGGTAAAATGCAGAAATGACTGAGGGACTTTCCATGAATTAAGAGAAATTCCATCCATCCTACCCAACATGCAGAGAAAGCCAGGTCTGATGAGACCTGCCCATTATGATTGATAAAGTTCAAACACAAGCTGAAACTGGTGGCAACTGTGTAAAACATGCAACTTTATTCTGTGACTGTTTACAACCTCTAATTTAAAATCACAAAGGTGCAGCAGTGACATTCATGAGCATCTGTTTGCCTTCTTAAATTTTTCATTTCTTGCAGGTGACAGAGGGTGTGATGGTGGTCACAGGACTTCCACTATTTTCAGTGCTGTCAGCAGCATCTTAGCTAAAGCTCCCCGTTGGTGCTGCACTGGTTTAACACGAATAGCTGTAACAAAATACAACAAATACTGTAAGACAGTTGTAGTTTCTGAATTTGGTCATCTTCCCCATATCTGCTTACATCTAAAAATCAACCCCCTTTTTTATCGGTGAAAGGTTAACTGCCACCTTAATGTTGCATTTTATTGTATTATCAAACCTAATGATCTGATATACACTTTTGTGTGTCCCATGTCCTTGTGGGGTCCCACTCTGACAGGGAATGAATCAAGCAGTTGCATAGATGCCCATAGCTGGATAGGAATGACAGAAGTCAGAGGGGCCACAAAAACACATAAAGTTTTATTAGTAAATTAAACACTTGGCAAGAAAAACTGGTTGTTTAGTCTCTTTTAGTATAAACACATGGTAGTGGATTTTTGAGTAAGGGGGAGGGAGGGAGTGAGGAAGGAACTATTTTCAACATAGAAACAGTACCTTTCAGGCTGACAGGAGTTGAAGAAGAATAGCTGCTGTTTTCATTATTTAAATGATAAGAAGTTCCCCAGCTAGAATAGATGTGCAGTTGTTAGCATCAGGTTCTAACCAGAAATGATTCACAGTTATTAAACCAAACAGCTACAGGGTTTTGTCACTCACCTGGTGGCAAAAGGTCAGGTGTCCCTCCAAGCTGTGGCCATTTTGCAGGTTGATGTCAAGAACATCCCAGAAGTCCCAACCTTTTATCAGGTGCTAAGAGAAGAAATAGAGGATTATCCTTTGCATCTGAGAGTCCTGTTTGGAAATAGGTTTTGTGGTTTATTGTCAACTGTTTCAAAACAAACATTAAAATCTACCTTTGTTTGTACAGGACACTCCTTTAACTGTGTAAAACCACCAGGCTTAAGAAATGCCTGAGAAGAGGTAACTGAAAGCAGATAGAACAATGAGCACTGCAGCCAAAGCAGTGGCACCACACCCCAACAGCTACAAACACCTTGGCCTCTCTCATTCAGAGCCCTGCTTTAAAGGATGTACAGGCACTGAGCTACCAGTCCCCTAGGTATTAACAACAGAGCACACTGACCTGCAGTGTTACTAATCATAGCATGAGCACACTACAAAGGCAAACTCTCTGATATTAATGTTAACTTGCACACAAGTTAAAACAAACTGACAAATGAAGTGCAATTGGTATGAAAAGTTAAAGCCGGATTTTATTTCATGACAAACAGATGTCATTCGAGGCTGGTTCTAAGCAAAGATTTAATCCATGACCATAATGTAGGTCACCAGTTTTGATAGAGTTTGTGCCTAGTATTCATCCAAGGAATCAGACTCAGCACATCAATAGCTGTCAAGAGTGTAGATGCAATTTCTTTTTGCATCAGCATTTAATAAAATAATCCAATTAAGCAGATGTCACAATATTTTTTGCTGACTTCCCCATAATTTTCAGTCATTAAAGCAGTATTTAATTTACAAAAAACATTATACTCTAATCCTATGCATCCAAGAATATTCATGTTTAAAACCTGAACCGCCCTCACCGTTTCTGCTGCCCTTCTGGTTTCCCATGAGCTTCAGTAACTCAAAAGAATTGCAACCAACTTGGTAACTAAAAAAGAAAGCTTTGTGGAATGGGAAAAGTTCACAACAGGGGAGGAAAAAAAGCCTTTCTAAAATAGCCAGGTGTTCACCTCAACCCATACCAACTTCAAACAGATGCAAGGACAGTAGCTGAATCTGATTTCAGACTAAGGACATAAAAGATGAGTTTTATGTTCTTACACTTTTATAACATTAGAACGAATTCATTTTTAGATAAAGAATAGTATACTCCCCTACGCTCCAATTCTTTCACATAAAATTTGCTCTGAAAATAGCATGGCTGAGTTCCACTCTTTCAACTATTATTTGATCACTGCCAAATATTTGCAAGTTCAGATTTTTCCACATCTCACCCATCTACTGCAACTACATTGCAGTTCATGTAGTATCTACTATGTTTTGTTCTACTTCTATGAATAAATGTACCATGGCAAGTGATCAAGTCAGTCACAGAAACAGAATGAATTACTTTGAAATATGAAACTGAAAGAGTGCTGGAAGAAGAGCCCCTGATAGCCTTTCACCCAAATCAAGGTTTAACCTTAGGAAAGAATGACTAGCCTAAGACAGCAATACTGCTTGGCAGCAGAGAAGGTGAAAGTGTGTTTAGGATGTGGATGGCAGTGCCTGTCCATGGCCTTACATCCTCATCCGATTGTGTCTTCATCTTCAGGTGAAGAATGAGTTTGTTCAATAAGTCTGAGTCTAAATAAATAGGAGTGGTGAGCAACTCTTCAAAAGAAATCAGGAGTACAAGTAGAAGCCTGTGGAATCTCTCTATCCTCTTATCATAACGGCATCCAGGAATTTTCTGTGGAGTAGTTCTACAGACAAAATGACACCAAGTCTGTAATTTACATATGTGGTTGGGTGGAGACTTTTTTGAGGTATTCTGCTGAATTTCAAACTTTTTAATTAAAATAAGTTTATAAACCATAATACTGAATCCTGTTAAATCAAGAGTGGCATTTTATTTTGATAGATATCACTAACTTAAATGCATTTCTGTGTACAGTGCTATTTTTACAACCATAACCTGTGAGAGAGCAATTCCCCATTTGGGACATGTATATATGTCCTTAAAACATGTCTAATTTTGTGAAGAATATCTGCACATACTGCAGGACAGACATGCCCATTAATAGACATGCCAGCACTTTATACACAAACTTTTGATCTCTAGTACCTGTCATTCATTTACAGATTATTTCTTGTGTATAAGTAAGCTTGTATCAGATTTAAAAGACGCTCAAAGTTGTATTTCAGAGGGGAAAAAAATTAATAACTTCAATTACCTATCTTCTGGTAGCTGCAGGGTCACTTACTGGGTTCAATTCCAACCAATCCAAGTGTTTTCCTGCTTGTGACAGAAATAAGTCTCATGTCCAGAGGCACACTGCACATCTCACAGATCTCATGCTAGGCAGTCACCTACCAGATAGGCTGTCTAGTGTGAAACCCTGGTACACTCAGCAAATCTGCTCCCAAGAGCTTTAACTATGAGAGCCAGTGCATCCTGCACAGGTACATTATGATGTACTACAGAGCAGAGAGAGATGGCTTCATCAAACTGGTGTTTTCATCGACTTTGCTCTTCTCCAGACAGATAGAAAAATACAGCTGTTAACTCTGTGCAATATAACAGAGTGAGATGTTTAAAGTCTTCAGTTCAGTATTGACACAGCCCTCCTGCAGCTGCACAGGTTAGTTTTAATTTATAACCAGTATATGAACTTTATTTGAGATATAAATGAAAAGCTGTAAATTCTCCTTCCCTGCGTCACATCATTGTTAGTTTTAACTTTAGATCATAAACAACATAAAGGTTCCAAATTCTACACAATGATTTTCACAAGCATCTACTCCCAAAAATAATAGGATTTGTACAAATTTTTTTCTTAATTTCAGAGTATTTTTAATGAAGAACAGGGCAGTTACTTTTGCTCCAGGAGAAACTGCATTTTTTTACAGTGTTCCTGATACATGAAAATATGTGAAATTTGTAAATTTACAATAAAAAGTTTTGAAACAAATAGAGCTTAAATACTTAAAAAGCATTTTTATTTATTTACATAGAATCAACACAAGAAACTGAAACTATAATTAGGCAATTGCTATATAACTTCCTATAACTTAATTTTTATATGTGGGTTTGTTAAGTGCATTTAAGGCATGTAAGCAGCAATCCAGGATAGACATTTAATCACTACATGTATTATGCATTATTAGAAATTAATTCAGCAAACTATTTCAAAGCTGTCTCGTTTTAACTAGGTCAAATTCTGTTACCCAGAAGTGCAATGAATCTGTGTTTAAAATTTAAATGGGTTGAAAGAAATTTAAGCTGCAGTTCTGAATGGAGAATATTTTAAGCGACATCCCTCAAACAACCTGAACTTTTTCTAGATAGAATAATGAAGTCTGATTACAGGGTTGTTCAAGAATACAAAACAGTCATTTAACTTCTTGGAGTGCAGGTGTGAGATCTGACTTATGTGAGGTATGTTATTTTCACCTCATGTTCAGGTTCTCCTAAGTGATTGCCTATAATTCTAGAATAACTCCTGAACTGAAAGTCTGTGTCACTGTTTCTCATTGCTGTGCTGTTGTCATCTTGTATGTACCAGAAGCCACAAGTACCAAGCCCAATGCTGAGCTGTGAGAAACCCACAGAACAACGTGTTCTTTGATCAAAAACACCTTCTACAAAAATGGGAAGTATCTGTGAGTATCTGTGAGAAGTATTTGTTACAGTAGGAAGCTGTAATATATATCAGAGGAAGATTTTTAGTTAATGATTCCTACTTGATCACATTTTAGTGCTAGAGTGAATAGCTATTAAAATTTCTATTTATAATCTGATTCTATCTCATCATCCTAGCATGCTGAGAAATATTCAGCTGAAAAGAATATTCTCTGTTATGAACTATTACAGTAACATTAATGTAATTTTGTTAGTAGCCTGTTTTTTTTCAGAAATACTGAAGATAGCACAAAAATTAAGACCAGCAATAGATATGTTCTGAGGATTGATGCTGAACATTAAGAATTTTACTGATAACTTGATTTTAGTCATTTAACCTGGAAGATTATACTTAGCAATGTGGAGAGAGGAAGGTCACAAATTCCATTTGTTTCACCAACAAAAATGCTTGTTAACACTGATCCTGAAATTATGAGTGGAATAGTAAATAGTCAAGGAAGAACTGATTTTTTATATATTGGAATACACCTACTTTTTTAAGCAGTTCTAAAAGTGTTTCATCTACATAATAAAGCCACATATTTGGTTTAAAACAACTGAAAACAAATTAATTTCTCAGTTTCACTATTTGCTTAAAAAAATTATAAGTCAATTTACAACCTGCTCCAATTATCCCACATGATTTTTGCATTTCAGACATATTAACCAACCCAGCTGAAGCAGGTGTAGTTTTCTATCTGCATTCCTGTGCCTAAACATTTCAGCAGATCACTAAACTGTAATAGTGGCAGAGAATTTCTAACTCTCATTTGAAGAGATTATGTACTGCTACACATGTGCAACACTCCATGAATCAAAATAAAGAATCTCTGGTGTAGTTCCAATCACATGACTATCAGAAGGAGGTATGTCAAATTCAGAAATCAGTGAGGAGGAAGGGAATTAAATATTGCAAAATATATTGCCTAGATGCAGAAATAAATTTTAAAATTAACTAGAAGTTTTAAGGTGATCCAGAAACATTAAATAGGCAGGATCTTCAAACATTATCTACACATTTGCAGGGTCATATTTCTGAACTGGGTTACACCTACCTACATAATTACCATCTCTGTAACAGAATTAGAAAAAAAAAAGCAAACAAATGAAAAAAACCCTTTAATAGAAACCTACTTTTCCTCCTTGCTGGTGGCAGCAATGACAGTCAGAAGGTGTCTCATTCTTTCTGCATCTGTTGGTAAAATTGCATATATAGTTTCTGTGTACAATCACCCCTGGTGTAGTCATCTGCAACCAACTGGAAAATCAATTAAGGAACAGCATAGACTGAAAAACTGTATTAGAACATCACCAAGTTTCACTACTTTACTGCTTAACAATACTGCTAAAAATTATAAAAACAGTTCCTTAAAGCAAGGGGTTCCCCTCCACACTTTTAATTTTCACTGAGGATATTTGTTAGATATGTAAAAAACGCATAAGAAATAATGGGTGGTTAAACTGGGCTGCAAACTTCTCAGAATCATTCTACTGAGAGAAGCCCATTTATCTATTCCAACCCACAAAGCGTTTCTTTTGTAGCATTCTCTCCTGAACTTTCTTCCATTTTGATGTTGGGACTCAAATATCATTCCAAGGGAAGGCAGTGTGTCTAGGAAAAGCCACCAGACTACAGCCAGACACTAAAGACTAACCAGGCACATTTTTCACCTGTATTACAAATACTTTCTTAAATAGGAATATTTTAATACCTTGTTGAACAAATACCCACAATAGACATACACCAATGTAGGAGACATCAGAAATGAGCTTGCTTGCCTATCTCCAACAGAAGATTTTTTGGGGATCTTCAAAATATACACACAGCAAACCACAGGCCAGAAGTACAAGCATATTTATACAGTTCTATTCAGGCAATATTTGCATAATGATTCTACATGACTACTTGGCTAAGCTACTATTATTATTAGATACTATTAAATATGATTATTTGCTTAAGATTCTCTCACCTTGATCTAAAGGTACAGTGCATTGTGGAAAGATTTCTACTAGAAAAGGTAAGAATATGAGTTGAGGTATATATTACCAGAAAATATTTTGAAAAGCTGGACTAATCCAAAGTGTTAAACAGATAAAATAAGCATATTTAAAATATTTTCATACTACATTTATTTTGTAAAGAATCCCATATCAATTAGAAGTGATGTACTATTTTTCCTTCACTACTCTTCATTAACAAACTCTAGGGAGATGTGAAAAGGTCAAATGTTGGAGAAGGATCACAACAGTCAAATTTCCTTCTTTAGGTTTGCCTAAATTACTGAATGCCTTATAACACACTTAGAGCAGCTCAGTCAGCTCCTCCTGACATTGCTTCAAAAAAACCTAAAGAAGTACACTGACATCACAACAGTTACAGCAAAAATTTGCAGCCACAGTGGGACATTTTAAGCCAAACTTTCTGCTTACACAAGATGCTTCTAAAGCTTTTGCTACATCCATTTTTCCCTTAAGTAAAGAGGTACTGAAAAGTGTACAGCAGCAAGTGCCTTCATTAAGCATCAGCAGCTAGAAGTGACTTTTGCATTAAGGGAATAGAAATTGAGCAGTAAAAGCAGCGCCTTTGCATTCCAGCTGGTCCTCAGAGACCAGAGGGACTGGATGTGACCAGCCTTGACTTCTGATTAGAATCAATTCAGCACTGTAGGGTTGGTCAGATTCAGTAAGAACTTCCATGATTACAGGTTCATAAACAGTACAGTTTATTGAAGCAACAAGAAAGCAGATTTAGGATTGACAGTTATAAGGCCATTAACAATGGATTTTGTTTTTTAAAGGTACTGATAACCTGAGTACAAATAAATATAAAGAATCTATTTAAATTCTCTACTTATCTAAAAACAGTGTTTTTTCTCAGAAGACGATTAACCAAAAACCTCAAGAGAAATTATCTCCCACTTCTCTGTATAGCTGCAATACTACAGAGAGAAAAGAAAAGGAAGTTTATTTAACAGAGGGATTGCCATATTTTTTCAGGATATGCCCTTTGGAAGCACGTATAGGATGGAGCCATGTGAGAAAAAGCTATGATCAGATTTGTATGCTTGTGGTTATTTTGTCTGTTTTTCATAAGAAGCCCTTATTAGGCTGGAAGGAATCCTTGTTCTGCAAAAGTAGTATCAACTTTAATCCTGCAGGTCAAGCAGATGACTGAACACAAACAGCCCTCACAGCAGCTGCAGTGAATAGGATCTCAGGCTGAACAAACAAATGCCCAAATGATGGCTGGAAACAACAAGAAATACAGCAAGAAATACAGGATATCCTGGCAAGCCAGCAGTGTACATGGCTCATCATTTCAAAAGCCAACAAACCTCCTACTCCCATGTCTGGCACAGAGCAGGCTGTGAGCAGAGCAGCTCAAACAAGTGATTAGATGCCAGCTTTCAGGAAGATGCCACAGGAATGCAGCTGTTTCAGCACCACAGCCTGTCCCACTGTGCTCTGCACCCATCACAGCTGCTGGGAACACCTAGGGTGACTCCACTCAGAGGTGGCAGCTGCCAGCCAGGCAGGGAGATGGGAACATTCCCATGGGGAGTGCCCAGGCACACAGGAACAGTGGCACCCATCACCTCCCAGGGTCTGCCTGCCCACAGCACAGATCCCACAGCGCTACCTCCAAAAGAAATGAAACAAATCCAGCTTCCAGTCTTGGCTTCTCTACATTGTTAGTAACAGTTTGGTTTTCCTATGAACATGTGTTGTTACAGTGTAAAGTCTTTGGCATAAATCTAAGATTTCAAAGAAAAACTCTTTGTTCTAAACACTTAACTTTCAACCTGAAAGTCAGTAAAAGAAGACGACAATGTTGCTCTATTACCAGGAGTGACATTTGAAGGAATGATTTTGCCTTGAAAACACGGCAAAATCAGATGAACACATCTGTTCCCTGACAGCTTTTAGAAAACCAAATACAATGTGTATTATACCCTCATATACATGGGGATTAAGAGGCTGAGAAGACTCTACTGGGGAATTAAATGAGAAGGACTAGAAAATGGAAGAGCTCAATACATATGGTTCAAGACTGAGCAAGAATCCATACCCTATTTTTAAAATGTAACAGAAAAGTGAACAAGAAGTTGAAGAGGAAGTTTCTTGTGCTATAGGTAAGTACTTTTGGCAGAAAATAAATCTCCTTGCATTCCAGTGGGCTCTCAGTTATCAGAGTGGCTGGGCCTAATTTCTGGGTAAAAGCCAATTCAGCACAGTAAGTAAATGCAGAGCCAGTTCAGCTCTGTTACTGCTGCTACAGTCCATACAACACAGCTCTGCAAGTTCAGTCACCTTTCATAAGAACTATCACAGTCTGATTCACAAAAAGCTAATTATTGAAGCAGCAAAGTGTAGGTTTTTGTTGGATTGTTGGCAGTGATTCGATTTCTTGCTCAGAAACTGATGTGCCTCTCATGTGACAGATGTGTAAAGAAGAACAATAAGCTAAATAAGGAATTAAGCTATCCTGAATAAAAGAAGCATCTTTGGTATCTATTTCTGGTTCTGTCTTCTGAAGCATTATATGGAATATGAGGATGAAGTTTTACAACACATGCTCTAAGTACCTACAATTATAAAAAAATCTCATTCCAGTTGCAGAAAAAGAGCAGGAGCACAAATTAGCTTCTCAGTCTACTAAAATTGAAATAATTTATAGCATCTCAAGCCAAAACTTATCATGTTCAGCAGAACAAGTTTCATACTACACTTCTAAGAAGTGAAAATTAATATTCTATTACACCAAGCCACACACACAAAATGCATATTTCTACAGTATATTTACACTGTGTAGAGATGAACCTCTGGACTTCATCCAGATGTCTAACAAAAGGCATTCTTTTTCTACAGAATATGCATATATTTGATGAAGCTCATCTTCCAGAATAAACTTTGAAATATTTTCTATAGGCCTACCACCAAAAAAAAAAAAAAAAAAAAGATACGGAGTTTTATAATCAGATTTTTTTGTTGTTGTTGTCTAAACAAAGGAGTTCTGAGTATGGATCCCCTTACAGAAAAACCCTAGCAGTACTGTAGATAAGTAAAAGACTTCTCAGGGAAAATGAGATAGAATGAAAAAAAAAAATGACAGTCTCCTGATAAGATTTAAGCTATAAGCTTCCAAAATCTACTCAAAAAATGAATAGAAAGCATGAAAACACTATCCTTGTATCACTAAATGCAAGTTAGGATTATATTCTTCAAACTTACTACAGTAAACAGATTTATAAAAATACAGGATTAGTAAATTCAAAAAGACTGAATATGTAAGAGCTTTAGACATTACCACAGTATCTCTGAAGTAACATGTTTCCTCAAGAGGGAGGGATTGTTCAGAGGAAAATGAGTAGGAGAAAGGATATGTAGACTAAAAAATGCAGAAGGCTGGAAAAGCAATCAAACTAAGAAACAAGTGACCCATCCTAATTATCTCTGATAGCAGATGCTGCCAACAGATGCTCTCACATTATGCTCCAAGTACAGCTGTGAGAACCAGAAATAGATACCAAAGATGCTAAACTCAGAAAGATGCATCCCTTGCACCTTGAGAAGAGATTCTTGAGACAGCACTCTAAACTGACAAAGCATGGTTCTTCCAACCACCTCTGCCTTGTGAAGCAATCCAAGTGTACATCGAGCCCTTTTGCTTTGGCTGGTAATTTTCAGGGTTCATAGGTGTTGGCAGGAAAAGATATCAAGGGTTATTAACAGATGCACTAACCCTAAGAAACAGTTTATTTAAGTCATAGCTGTAGTGTGATGACAGTTACATTGCCTTGCCTCATTTATCTTGGCTAGTCAACAGAGTTGTACAGTATGGCAGTAAAAGCTATTTGGGGGGGAAAGAAAAACCCAAAACATTTTTAACAGTCCACGAAGTTTTATATTAGAAACAATAAAGGAATTATAATTTAAGTATTTCAAGGGTTATAGCTCTTGGAATCTTTTTCCTGATGTAGGTTCAGCCTCTAAGTGCCACAAATCATTGAAATTTGAATAAAAACCAGCTTTATGATATCTGTATCTGTTCAGACATAAACCTAATAGATGGAGCAACATAAAAGACCAGAGGAGATCTGTTCATCAGCAGGCTTACATAAGGATAAATAGCTTAATGCAAACAACAACTTTCTGATTCTTTCAGGATGCTGGAAATCTCCCAGGACTATGCAGAGAACTCACTTTTTCAGAGCAGCTACCCAGTTTCCTGGGGTCTGATTAATTAAAGGTTCTAAAACCTGCAAGAGTACAGTTGTAGAAAGGAATAAAACATCTACTTTCCATACTCCAGTCTTTGATTCAGTGAAACTCCAGTGCTAACATCTGCTATAGTCTTTGTCAACAGTCAGAAAAAACACCATGGAGGTGTTCTGCCTTTCCACATGGCAGACATAATTACAACCACCACCAGTACCATGTTTCTTCTGGTTTTTACACTGGCAAAACTGATGTAAACTAACTAGACAAATCTATAATAAGCTGGACTCAAACACTCTTAAGAAAATAATAGGCCATCATTTACATTCAGTAAGCCATCACCAAAGTAAAAGTAATGTATGAATTTCTAGAATACACAATTTTTTGTAATTATTCTTAAACCAATGAGAACAAAATCACTATAAATCATATTTTCATGATTTTCTAAGTTCCTTTTAAGAAACAAGAGAAAAATAGCACCACATCACAACCCCGAGAGCACTGCAGCACCTCTGCTTTAAGCAACACAAAATTCTTACTGGACTACAAAATAAAATCCAGGCTCCAGTACCAGTTAGCTGAAAACAGATGGCAGTGCAGAGAGCCCGGGTCCCTGGAGAGCTCACTAATCGAGTCACTCAGTACCTCAGAAAGCTTTCATTTAGCAAACAGACCAGTTCAGTTCCCTCTGTAACCCAGCTGGGCTAGCAGCAGGCAGGGCTGTGGGATCCTGACGGCTGATCCCTCTATGTCCCACGGGACATTTACAACCGGCAAAGAAACCCAGCCTTTCAGCAGCCCTACTTTTGGATGGCCATTATTTCTGTTGTTGCCATCCAGCAGGCGATTGCTGCCGCTGGAGCCGGGCCTGGTCTGGCAGCACAGCAGGGACACGGCCAGTGCTGCTGTCCCTGCTACAGAGGCCATCCTCTGGTGCCACCGCTCCTGCAGCAGCAAGCCCAAGGCATGGGGGGAAAGGGCTGGTGTGTGTAAGCATCTCACACCCCTTCTAACAGAGATACAGGCCCCACACCCAGAGACACACCTCTTCGTGCCCATCGTCCTGCACAGAAACCCCGATGAATTGAAATTGTGTGTGTAGGATATTCGGCCTACTGCCTGTGCTTGTAGCCTGTAAGATCTCTGCCTGGCCCTACTGAGGAGATCCCAGGTCAGTTTTGCTGGAGCCATTTCAAAAGCATCCTTTAAATCTGTGCACTGCAATGGCTCTCACAAGCGCTGGGTGAGCAGCCTGGCCGTGCCGGAGCCCTGGCTGGTGAGTGCGAGTGGGAGGGTGTAGAAAAGCCCCGAATGAACAAGGGGACAGGCTGACCCTGGGCTGTCTTAAAGAAACATTATTGTAACTTCTTTTGTAGCTTTTATTTTCTGCCAAGACACGTATATTGACACAGCCATCTCAAGCCACTCGAGGATGTTAGGAGGCGAAAAAAAAGATAAAAACCCCGCGACGCTGCTGTTTAATGAATAAAGTTCAACCCAGCTGCTCGACAGCACCCCCTTTGCGGGCCGAGCCGCGCCCCTTCCCCGCCGGTAGCCAATGCGCGGCGCGCTTGCTGCGGGCGAGTAGCGCGGGGCGTTGTTGCGCGGCCGGGCCGGCGGGCGGTGCGCGGGGCCGCGGGGAACGGCCCGTGCTCGGTGCTCCGCCCGGTGCGCGCCGCTCCGCCCGCCATGAACTCCCTGGACCAGGCTGAGGGTGAGTGCGGCCGCTCGGAGCGAGCCCGGAGCTGCTTCTTCGGCGCGCCGGGAGCTGCCGGCTCTGCGCCCGGGCTGCCCGAGCGCGCCGCACCGTCCCTACGGAGCGGGACGAAGCGGCCGCGGGAGGCCTCGGCTCCCTCTGCACCGCGCTCCCGGCGCTCCTCCTCGGCCCAGACAGGCGAGCTAGGGCGGGGTTCCGGGGCCTCCTCGGCGTCCTGCGCTCGGGGCGGGCTGTGCTGCTCCCCGGCCGGCCCGGAGAGCAGGGCCCGCGGGAGGGCCTGTGCTGAGGGGCTGCTGCCTTCCCTGGGTGGAGGGACTGCCGCGGTTCCCTTTCCGTGCCGCTGCTCGGCTGTAGCTGATGAAAATCCTCCTGTGCTGTGCGAGCTCCTTGTCTGCTCACGGCTTTTTGCGTGAAACGCGTTTCTTACAGCTCTGGAGCCCCGCTAGGCGTTACACGGAGCCAGGACTCCTTTTGCATTTCAAGAACGCGACCTCAAATAGCCCCTTCTTGTCTGGGGACGCTTGGTGGCTTGGGTTACCAGTTCTTTGAAGTTACGGCTTACGGGATGTCAAAACCCTGAAAGGAGTTTTTATTGTCCAAAGACCGGGAGAGATTTTTGAAATGGACCAGTGTTTCAGAATTAGCAGGTGTTTTGTAGCTGGCACTAAGAAGTAGGCAATGTCGACAGAAACCGGCGTTGTCAGGGCTTTGTTGCTATGCTTGTGCAAGCTGAGGGTTTCCAGAAGTGTGCCCTGCTGGTCACAGCTGCCAAAGAGATCAACTCAGAGAAGGTTCTTAGAATGTGCATAGTTGAAAATAAGTTAGAATTTCAATTTTCTTTTTTCTGAAAAAGTTTTTTCATGTTTTGTTTTAGTGATGACTGCATTATGTGACTCTTTGCTTGAGAGCTTTGTTGTCAATAGCCTGTTTTTATGCCTTCAGGGTGCTGTTTCTCAAATAGCAGGTTTTCATGTGGTGCCTTGTGTTCCCCCTCTCACTTCAGTGACTAGTTGGAGGGGTTTGTGCTAGTCAGGGAGCAGTTAATTAGCTGTAATTGCCGGCAGTGGTTTAACTTCCCCAGAAGGGAAGTGGAGGACAGGCCATTAACTACCGTGTTCTTGGCAGTGTAATTAAGACTAGTTAGCCGTTCTGTGGCTGGAGTCAAGATACTGTAATCCTCCCCCATAAATTCACCTGCAAACCACTTAGGAATAAATCCACAGTGTAGAAAACTGCTTTCATAGTGGTCATAATAGATTTATTTTTCTAAGTTCATTCCTTAATTCCTTTATTGCAATATCTAATATAGCAATAGTTGGAAGTTCCACATTGATGCTGACAGAGACTTTAGCTGAAAGTTGAGTTGATCTAAATTAAAACTTAACTCCAGGTAGAATTCTAGCTTTAACTGGAGTGTTATCAAATATTGACCTTGTTGAAAAGAAGTGTAAATCTAACCTGGACTTAAGGTGGAACAGCTCCTTGGAGACAATTAGGAGTATCAACTGGGGATGGATTTAACACCAATTTCAGTGGAAAGAACATGGGACAATGTTTGCAATAAGAAGAAAGATGTATTTTTAAAAATAATGATTGGAGTGCGATTGTTGGAGTGATGTTTGCTGTGGGATTTTTTTGCATATGTGTGTTTATATATAACGTGGCACTCAAAGTTTCTACAAAACAAAGTTATCAAAGCCACATTGCTACAAATAATCCCTTGAAGAGTGGCAAATGGTCTTTTTTTTTAAATTGACATTATATTGATAGTAGAAGGTAATGGTTTCCTGAAATACTTAGTACTTCAAAATGTGATACTTTATTTTTTTTTTTGTTTGTTTTGAGAGGCAATTTAGGTTACTTACATCTAAGTCACTATTTCCAAAGATGTCTGAAATAGTGTGATTTCTCAGCGGCACTGATTTTTTTTTTAAAGTGGAAATGTTTTTTGCTTTTAGATTTACTCCACCATTTTACTTTTTACCTGAAGTTGAGTATAGCTACTGTGACTGGACTTTTATTGCATATAAAGGATCATTGCATTGGTTTTCTCTGCCTGTTTAAGGACTGGGTGTGCATGGGGGAAAAGTGAATTCTTTTAATCTTCTCTTTTAAAATATGACTAAATAGATGAAAATCTAATTATACTTGATATACGTCTTCCCCAGATCTCAAAGCTTTTGAAAGAAGACTTACTGAATACATTGCATGTTTGCAACCAGCTACAGGACGTTGGAGAAGTAAGTTTGATGTTCCAAGGAATAAATAGGATTCTGTCTTTCAAGCTTGTTAGATTTACCAGTGTGTATCCTTTATATAAGTTTGGCCAAAGAAAAATTATTTAGAATTGCTTTAAAATTTGTGGCATACATTCAAACACTCTACAACTAGTTAATAACAATAATAAACTAATATTTTAGCCAGAGTTAAAAAAAACTGAGGTTAAGATTGAATTGGCTGAAAGCTGAATTATTCTGGAAATATGTGAAACAAAAAGTTGTATTTGTTTCTGTTTTATTGGGTTTTTATGTTACTGAAGACTTATTCAAGACTTAGACTTCCCAGACAGTTGCTGTAGTTACTGAAACTAAATGTGGTCAGGTGAGATAGTCTCTATAAAACTGAAGGTGAAAAAGTTACAGCAGTGTGCCATAAAGGCAGCTTTGTTATAACAGGAAGGCTTGAAGGAGGGGATAAGGAAAAAAATTCCGCAGATACAGCTGCCAGCTTTGGGATCAGTGGTCTGTGATGGAAACAACTTTGTTTCATTTTGTTTTTGAGACTGTGCTGAAGTTTTCCTATTCAAAGAATACAGACTTTTTTTTAGAACATATAAAATAGTATCTTTTCTCCTGAGAGGTCAATTTTGAATGAAGGAACTGAAGGAATGACTACTTGGAAAGCAAAACCAAACCACCACCTCAAACTCCCTTCAGAGCAATCAGATATTTATATGTAGTTCTGCTGAGTTTACACACACCTACTTTAGGAATGCATTTGGGTTCCAAAATCGCTATTTTCTGTCAGCTATAATTTTTAAAAAAAAACCAAACTGGAAACTTTTAAGCATATTTAAATGAGGTTTGCATAACTAGTATTGTATTCAGTGGCTCATGTTTTTTCCCATATTGCTTATTTTGTAATTCACATAACAGAGAGACTTTCTATTTTAATTATAACGGGGTGTGTAATCAATGTTAACTTTTCTTCCTATTATCCTGAAAGGATTTATATGATGTAGAGAAGAAGCTCTATGCTTTTGATAGATCTTTTTCAACTTTCTTTTGAAAAGAGAACTTTGTCTCCTTCAAAGGACCAGGATGTTTTTACTTGACAGAATTTAGATTTTCAGATGTTCTGTCCAGGAAGTTTGTACATAATCCTTAGAGTTTCACATATTAGAAATTTCTTTGCATATTTTCATTTCTGCTTTCCAATTAGGAGCTTTTCCTCCCTCAGAAGTGAGAAAAGAAATAAATGTGTAAGAGTTGCTGCTGAAAAATAAATGTATTTAAATATGAGTGAGGTATACTGTTTGTGACTCTCATTCTTTTCTTCATCAGTGATTTTGATAGTGGTATCAGTCTGCACAGCAACTGGGGCTTGGAACTGGTTAATAGACCCAGAGACACAAAAGGTAAGGTCAGACTAATGCCAGATGTGCTGTGTTCCATAGCTTGGTGCTGCAGTCAGGTGGTATATTCAAAACTGAAAGGCTAAACACATTCTGCATGAAACTGGGAGGTGGTTTTTAGTTAAGCTATCAAACTGTCTGGGATTGTTGTGGAATGTGTCCTGGGACAAGGCCTGCCAAAATACTGTACCCTGAATGCTTATCTAAAGAATTGTTCACAAGTACTTGGACATGGCCAGGAGCAGTGTTTTATTTTTAGTTAAGCAGTCTAGGCAGTGACTTTCTGTGAGTTTTAGAAAGT
Organism: Parus major; assembly: GCF_001522545.3. Classification (NCBI taxonomy): domain Eukaryota; kingdom Metazoa; phylum Chordata; class Aves; order Passeriformes; family Paridae; genus Parus; species Parus major. Next base: position 12,381,370 of record NC_031780.1, on the reverse strand, counting down.
ATGCAGTTGGACTAATCTGATTTCTTTCCTAGGTATCATTTTTCACGTCACTTTGGAATCACCCATTTTTCACAATTAGCTGTATTACCCTAATAGGCTTGTTCTTTGCTGGAATACATAAAAGAGTGGTGGCACCATCAATGTATCCTTTGGTAATGTTTGTCACGTTAAAAGTGTAGTTGCTGCAGTTGTTGAAGCCTATGCTAATACTGCTTTTTTAGTTTTTGCTTACTGTGTGTACAAGTATTAGCTGCTTTCCTTGACACAATCCACACAGTATAGCAGCTCGATGTCGAACTGTTTTGGCAGAATATAATATGTCCTGTGATGATGTAAGTGTTAGTGCTTCATTGCCTAAACCTTGTTTGTTTAAAAAAAGGAAATAATTCAAAAAGGCACACAGTTTGTTTTTCTGAACAGCGCTTCTATATACCTCAGCAGATTTTGTGTGTCTGTAAAACCAGAATGTGGAATACTTAATATCATTTTGTGTGTTATTTTAAACTCTCCTTGTAACATTGAACTTGAAGTGTAATTGTTGGGTTCAACTTTCAGGGTTTAAACTTTATTTTGTTTTCTGTCTTGCAGACTGGAAAATTAATTTTGAAACCTAGGCCTCATGTTCAATAAGGGCTGTCTTCCTTCATTTTTTTCCACTGCCATGGAAACCAAAAATGACCTTTTTTAAGGTAGTATGACAGCAAAAAATCAAATGGGACTGGTTGTCACTGCCTGGGAGTAAAAGTCTTAACACAGTTGACAGTGAAAGTGTGCAATATTACTTTCTTGAATATTTATCCAAATTCTTTGTTATCACATTATCAGTGCTTTTGCTACTTCTGATTACCTCTTTTTCAGTATTAGTGTCACTTTTTTACTTCAGCTAGAACAGAACATACAGGTGAAGTATGTTAATCGGCAATGAAGTTGAACTTGAAAATGAAACCTCATTTGTGTTACGTGTCTCTGTAAGCTATTGTAAATAGCAGATTGATGCCAATGTTCAGGAAAAAAAAAGTAATATCTGGTGTATGGATTTTCTTGTTCTCATGAAGAGTATTTGAAAGGAACGTTTGCCATTCTCCTGATGTTTTATTAGCACACTTCCTCATTACAGCTGTCCTTGTCTCCTGGTCACTCTTTTTGGAACTGGTTTAAAGGCTCGCAGGAAGACTGACTGTGCTGGAGGAAACTGGTCTTACTGTTTAAGAACTTCGCAAATATATCAAGGATCACATTTGTCAAGTTGTGTATATATAGTGCACCAGCCACTTTCCTTGTGGTCATACGTAGTTCCTTGTTTGATCTGGTTCAAAACACTTATTTTAAGATTTTAATTTTTTTAAAATTGTCTTAAATATGCTTGTATCTTCCCAATTGTAAGGTTGTACTGTATATAAATCCACCCGATTGTTCTGAGTGGATTTTTATGCTGTGATAGTCAGAATATGAAACTCGTGTTGCAAATGTGTAACTTCTGATTTGGTGAAGAAAATCTAAAGAGTGCCACAATAAAATAACAAAATTTGTTATTCAGAGTGTTAACAACAAGGTGTGGATGATATATGCATAAAGTGTATTGAATAGCTAAAGTCAGACTGTCAAGTTTTAAGAGTTTAAGTTGTTCAAGGTGCCTTTTTAAATGTTTTGAACTCTTTAAATTGACTCTAACTGCAAAGCTCTTGCAACTTCAGTAACCCCTACTACAGGGTAGACTGGCTTTTAAAGGCAGCCTATTGATGTAACTTTGTCAGTTGAAACTTTAAGAATTGTCTTCTGGATTTTTTTTCCAGTAAGTCTTCTGCCCATCCATTATTTTTAACTGCTGTATATTTTGTAGGTAAATGTGTATAAAATAAAATCTTTGTATAAACAGGTGTTATCTTCTTTTGTACTGTGCAAATACAGATCTCCACTGAACACAGAAGAACTTCAGAAAATTTATAGCTGCACTCTGTAACTTTCATACCGGACCAACATTTCCTGTATTTGATGTGGTTCTTATAATCTAAGATACTGACACCAGAGAGGAAACCCCTTCCAGGTTTCCATCCTCCAGGTCAATCGCGCCTCTGTAAGTGCCCTTAGAGGACATTGTTTCTATTGATAATTTTGTTGTTTGAGCGCAGCAGGCGCGGTGTCCCCCCGGCTGCGGGCCGCTGTGGGTGTTGGCGGTGGGAGCGCGGGTGTGCGGCAGGGCGGGGTGTTGGCAGCGGGGCGGGCGCGGCGCCTGCGCGGGGCCGCACACGTGGGCGCGCCGGCGCCGAGCGCAGCCATGGGCAAGAGCCGGGCGCGGCGGTTCCGCAGGGCGCCCGCAGCCCCCGCCGGGCCCGCGCAGCAGCGCGGCGGCGAGCGCGGCCCCGAGGAGGAGGCGGCGGCGGAGCTGCTGGAGAAGGTGCGGGCGGGGACGGGCGGGCGCGAGCCCCGCTCCGGACAGCGGGAGCGGCGGGGGCTGCGGGACCGGGCGTGGGGGGCGAGGCCTCGGCTTCCCCCGCGGCGGCGCCGGGCGAGGGCCGGGTGCGGGCCCGCCCCCGGTGGGAAGGAGCCGAGCGGCGGCGCGGGGCTCCCTTCCCTTCCCCTCCCCTCCCGCCGCCGCGTCGCTCCCCCGGCGTCACGGCCGGGCGGGGCGGCACCGGCACCGCCCGCGCTCCCGAGCGCGCTGCTGCGGTGGGGCGGGGGAGCTCCGTGCCCCTCGTCCCTGCGGGGGCTGCCGTTCGGTCTGCCCGACCGGAGACTTCTACAGGTGGCCAGAGCCACACATAAGGAATAACGGATAGAAAATGCTGAAAAGGGATAGAGAGGGCAAGAGAGATAAAATAAAGGCACAGGTGAGGACGAGCTGAGGCATCTTTTTCAATGGAGGCAGAATCTGATGTTACCATTCTTCTGTTCAGCAGATGTTTATCTGCTAGGTTTTCAACAAACTCTGTGGCCTTACAGGATATACACTTCTACTGTGTTATTATTTTTGCAATCTGTAATTATTGTATCTCACCTAAAACTCCTACAGCACAAGTCAACGTTGTCTTGGGGAATGTAGGGAATAGTTGTTTTCTGCTGTTATGCAGATGCTTTTAATTTAAAGGCTATAATTCTTATTTTTTTTAATGTTTCTTCAGCTTTTCTTTATGGTGGCATGTGTTATGTCTGTTATACTTCATGGATGATATTTTTCCCCCCTACTTCAGTCCTTTTTTTTAATACACGGTAATTGAGGTCTCACCAGTGCCAGCTAGTGTCAAATCTGTGTCTGGAATATGGCTGTCTTGTCAAATATCCCCAATAGCACTTATCTAATCATAAAGTTAACACACATTACCCAGGCAAGGATTTATATACTTTCATGGAAGTTAAAAGCTCCTGCTTCCATTCAGGAGCAGTAAAACGGGAGCTACAGTGCTGTCCCTGATCAATCTTTTCGCTCCGTAAAACCTTCCAGCTCCGTTTTCCCTCACTGTGATGTGCCCTGTCTGTGTCTCTGCAGCTGCAGCATCCAAGTGCTGAAGTGAGGGAGTATGCCTGTGCCAGTATTTCCAAGCTGTTGCAGCAGAAGCATGTTATCCCAGCCTTTGTGCAGAGGGATGTGGTGCGCTGTTTGGGGCCCTTGCTGATGGATCACAGTTTGGGTGTTCGGGAAACAGCTGCAGGTGCTCTCAGGTAAGCTCTTGGTACTGCACAGGTAGAATGAGGGGATCCTGGGGGGGAAACTGAGGTTCTGCTGGTGACAGCTGTGAACTTGAGTGTCAGCTTCTCTTGCTTTAATTCTGGTCTGAGGAACTATGCCCACATCGGCTAAAGTCTGTGAGAGAGTGGCTTTTCTTGTTCTGTGAGACTTTAATGTCTGGAGCAGGCTTTATGCTAGAAATGTATGGCTTTATGAGGAAAAAGAATTTGAGTGCAGTTTGTATGGCTTTTTGTGCCATGATGTTTTAGTACAGATAAACTTTCTAATTATGCTTGATGAATAAATGAAAATCACTTTTTTTTTTCTAATACCAAAGTTACTCTTTTGCATGAGGTAGAAGACTAAAGCTATTCTTTAGACAAATTGACTTGAAAACAAAAAGTACCATAACCTTCAGAGAAGAGTATCAAAGGCATGGTTTTTTTAAACATTCTTGGAAAGTATTGTGTCTCATCCAAAGCATTATTTTTTTTTGTTTTCCCCAGAAATCTGAGTGCTTGTGGAGGATTTGATGTCTGTGATGACATGGTGACATCTGACATCATGACACCCCTGGTTGCACTTCTGAAAGAGGTGTGTTTATTTTTATTTTGATTTTAAACCTGATCTAGGCATTGAATTGTCCCATATACAAAAACAGTTCTATTTTTTACCTATTATTCCAATAAGATACTTGAAAGCTCTTTTAAAAGAACATTTTGATAGGTTTAGTGATACAAAAGTTATCCCAGAGATTTCTAGTCACTGCCTTCTGGCTCCTGGCCAGCTAACTTGTGTCCATGGTGAGTTTTGGTGCCAAGGATGATTTTTTGAGTGAAAGGTTTGGAGATTTTGGGTCTGTAATGTCAATTAAGATAAGTTTATTCCGTCAGTGAGAATCTAGGTCTTTCATTTATTGCATTGATTTCTCTTACCTGCTATCCGTGTTTGAGCAGCCTTGAGCAATAGTATCATTTTCTGCATGTTTCTTCCCCATTTTAAAATATGAGTAATAGCATTACTATAAAGCACAGTAAAGTATTAGCTGAGTTAATCTTTGTGGTTAGAAACAGCTGTTGACAGCTGCATACAGACTATTAGCAAGAAACAGCACTTCAGATTCTAAAATTCCCAAGCATTTTTTTTTAATTAGAAAGTGCTTCTAAGGAGTAACTGCAAAGCAAGTACTGTAAGAGTCTTTCTACAAGAGAAAATTTATCACTTATTCAAATTTTCATAAAAAAAGGAAAACAGTCAGATGTTCTGGTAATAAACACTTCATGAGAGGATCTCTCCACTCAGTGCTGATAATACTTTAAAGTTTTGCTTCTTGTTGTGGCTTGATTGTTTCCCAACCCCAGTTCTTTTGTTTGCTTGTAGTGCAGCACTGGACTGGATGTGAACCAGCTGTCTCCACAGAAATGCAGAGGGATGAACAAAAATTATATTGAAGACATAGCCAATGAGGCTATTAATTTGCTGTGGAATATATGGTAAGTACTGTGTAAACACTGGCATTTTAACTAAATTAAATTGTTCCTGAAAAGGAGCATGGTAATTGATGCAAAAAAGAAATTACTGTCGTGGCATGGGAAGATGGATTCATTCTGATTGTGTTGCTCCTACATGTATCTTGCTATAATAGTGATGAGCTCTCATCTCATCTGAAATAAAAGTTTATCTTCTAGTATAGATTAATTTTTTTTTACGTGAAGGATTCTAAAAGTGCTCAGTTGGTCATTAGTTTTAGAAGAGTAACAAATTCTTTTTCTATTGGTTCTTTATCCTGGGTTCTGATCCTGTTTTCTGAACATTTTTTGTCAGTTGGTTTTATAGTTTGGGTTGTGGCTTCTTGCATGTATTTCCTGTAGATCCACATCATGATACAAGAAATGGAGAAAATGAAATTCTAATCAGTGCTATGGGAATATGAGGAGGTTTTATAACATTTCCTCTCTCTGCAGATCATCCCAAAAATTAATATTAACTATTTTGAGCAACTATTCCTTAGTTACTGAGACACTGATAAAAATTCACTTATTATGTGAGAAAATAATGTAAATTGTTCTCTTAGTAGTTTAAATTGGAAAGACCAGGTGAAGGAAGAGAAGTGGCAACACTATTAATACAGAAATGACTGTAAACATTGAAGTGATGCAAATCTGTGCCAAAAGTTCTCCTTGAACTTTGTGTTGTTTCTCTTAATTTTTTCTCACATTATACACTTTACATACAGGATTTTGTTTAGCACTGTACAGTGCCTCAGTGGAACTGCCTGTATGCCTGTCTGTGTGATATGGCTGCTGGCTTGAGGCCTTATTTCTAAACTGGGATATTTATTTTTTTAGGGATTGGGACAGTAGATAAACTCCTCATTCAGCATCTTGCACAGAATACATGACCCTTTGTAACTCTGACTCAGCAATGTTGTGTGTTCATTATGGTTTTTTGCTTTGCACTCAGTGCTTGAGAACAGGAAGCATAATCATTAAGTGTGATGTAAATCACTTCTGTATTTTGAACTTTGTGGCAATGAATGTGACCTGCTCATTTTGTTGCTATGTTTGATACTGATAAATTTAGGGCTGGCATTGATGCTGAGACATAATATTTTCAAAATTTAATTTTTGAAGACCCTTGTAGCTAGTTAGCTCCTGTGCTTTTTTTTTTTAGTTTCACTTAGTCTTGTATCAACATATCAATTTAAAAGAGAGAGTAGCTGTGAGAACTTGAAGAAATACAAATCCCACTATTAGATAATGAAAACAAACATGCATTTCTGAATGGTAAGAGCAGTCATTGTGTGGAGTGAGTGAGTACTGAGAGAGGCAGCAGCCCACTCTGCTGGCAGTGGGTTTGTAGGTGAAGTCTCCTGTGGCTGCAGGAAGCCCTGGGCTGGCTTGCAGCCCACAGCTCTGAGCTGCCTTCCACACTCCAGCAGGAGCCTGTAGGTAGGCTCCCAAATAAACTCCAAATACTGTGTGAAGAAGCAGCTGGCACAAGCCAGCTTTCCCCAGAAGTGTCCAGGATTTTGCAGCTTCTCTTTCAGTATCTTTTACAGAGTTGATCATAGCCTCAATAATGAAGGATAGCTCTTTGAATATTGCATAGTTCTTAGGTATCTTTTCAAAATGTGAGTAATAACAAGTATAGGGTGCTTAAGATGTTGCTAGAGTACTTTTTTTTTCTGGAAAAATGTTTGACTGATCTTTTCCATTCATTAGTGAATGCAACAATACTGCCCTATACATATTCAATAAAGAAGGATGTCTGGAGGCTGTGTTACATTACATGAAGAAATTTGCTACAAATGTGGATCTGGCTATTTCAGTAGGTAAGTGAGAAAAAGAAAAGATAAGGGTTTAAAGACACTTTTTATTAAATTTACTATATGAATGTAGTAACTCTGATATTACATTCATTGTATAATGGACCCACTTTAGCATTGCTTAACTTTGCACTATACTTTGAGTACTTATACTTTGAGTATAAGACTTTAAATTCATTTCTGAATAGCACACAATAAATAAGTTGACATATGTTGTGCTTGCTTTCAGTCCAAAAGAGAATGGCTTATTGGTGGTTACATGGGAAGAAAAACTTAATGGGAAGAGGGCTTTAGAGGGAGGCTGTTTTTTCATTTGTTTTCATATTTTGGTAATGGAGGGTAATTTGTTGAGCAGAGAAGATAGTCCTTCTAAGAAAACCCCAAACAATTCCAATCACTTTCAATCTGGTTTTACTAGTGTTATTATAGTTTCATAATGGTTGTACAGGTGTGTGTGTTTCCAGCTTTTTTTATGTTGTCCATTGTCAGTATACAATGGATAAATTTAATTTTGAGTAGCTGAAATTAATACAACCAATTCCATGATTGATGTGGTATTGCCATCACCTGTTTTATGTATGGGCTTGTTACAGAATGTCTTTTAGTCTAAAACACAGCTTGTGAAGGACAGTGTCAGTCCATTACAACATGAGGCTACATGAAATTTTTCTTGTGTCAGCATTTCATTACTCCAGCTTTCAGGAAGATAATGCTTTCTCATTAGCAGAGCAAAAGCTACTACTGGGTTTGTTAATTATGTTTGCTCTTGTTGTTTTCTGCAGCAAACTGCTTGCAGGCAGTGACAGAAGATAATCCAGAACTTCTTTCTTCATTTAATGCTTCTGCACAACAAATACTGGAAACAGTGATGTTGTGTCCAGAGAGCACCATGAAGCACATCCTTCTGAGAACACTGATAGCAGGTACACTGCTTAAGGGGGTTCATTCCTTTGAGATGGGGAGAATGGTAGGGGGTCTTGGCTTTGAAAGACAGGTGTCTTCTAGGGAAGGCAGAAACCTCCCTTGAAATGGAAAACTGTAACACCCCCCCCCAAATTATTATAATCTTGAAATCAAGGGGCTCTCAGGCAAAGATATGGGAATAGGAATAACAGTTCTTTACTAGGAAAATCAAAATAAAAATGCAGTGGTACAAAAACCCACACTGACAGAGCCAGAGTACAGCCTGACACTGTTGGTCAGGGTGTTGGTAGCAGTCCCATTAAGTGGTGGCTGCAGTTCTCCTGGAGTGACAGACATGGTTCTGTTGAGGCAGTGATCCTGTAGAAGGGTGTAGTTTTCCTCTGAAGGTCCAGTGGTGGTGTAGAACAGTCTGGTCCTCCTGTGGGAATGCAGAGGACAAAGGCTGCCTGTGGTGTTCCAAGTTTCAGATTATATCCAGGTAGGAATGCTTGGCTCCTCCCCATGGATGGAGCATCTCCCAATGGGATGATGTAATTTTATCAGTCCTGCAGTGAGACCAATGGCCCATGAACAGAAGATTTCCCTCTAGTGGGAGGATGGGTGGTGGAAAAGGTAAAGAACACTGCCCCAGCTGGTTTTAACAGCTGGTAATAGAATACTTACTTTTGGTTACATCTTGCATTGCAACCCAAGACAGCAGGTAAAGAAGGCTGGGAAGGTCAGAAGGCTCAGTCTTCTCTGCTGTGGTCTGAGCATCTGATTGTCAAGGCCTGTACAGATGGTTTGTGAGGTTATATCTTTTGGAAATACAAGTAGATATTTGCAACTAGTTTTAAAAAGCTGGCTTCAATACTTGATTCTGAATTTAGCCCCTGCTCAGTGTGATAGCCCACTTTAACTGCTCATTTAGTTTTTAACGGTTAAATGAGTCAATCATAAGTGGAATAGGAGTTGTTTTGATTTTACTAGCTGTAGATTTTTCTACCTCATATTCTCTACCTTGAATTCTTGTTACCTCAAATGCTTAACCATGATGGGTTTTGATACTGGACTGTAAGAAATTAATTTTGAGACTCCTTAGAAAATTATTCTCACATGTGGATTTGTTATCTCAGGTACGGAGTGACAACAGGGTTACTCCACATAAATATTCTGTAAATATTTATATGCTGAAATTTACTTGAGCTTAAGATGTGGGGATAACAATTATTATAGATGAGTATATGAAATGTTATACAAAAAAAAAATTAAACCTCTAGAGAAAAGACTTGAACATTTATAGCAAATATAAACACGGAGCATTTTTAGTAGCAGAGGCTGTGTCCTTACAAAGTGGCTATTACAGAGCTGGAAATTGAGCACATTAATAATTTATATAATTTTGTTACTTCATATGTAGGCACTATCTGGAATATAAAGGATACCATTCCACCAGGCAGCTTGGGAAGCACAGTTAATGCAATCCTGAAGATATTTTCAGAATCACTGGCAATAGATGCTGGTGAAACAATTATTCGTATGAATGAAGCTGAAAAAAACAGGTTAAAACTTGATGTGGAAGCAGAAACTGAGGAAAGCATGATTGATACTTCAGAAAATTGTGTTTTGAGTGAAGATGATAACATGGAAGAAATACCAAAGGGAAAACTCAGAAGAGAAAATGACGTTTCAGATTTACTTCCAGTAAGTGTGGCTCACTGGCTTTTGGACAACTTTAGTGCAAGTGGCATTCTTTGAGAATAAAATTTTCTCTGGAATGTCCAACATAAAGATGGTAGATAACACTGCATGGGTTTGTGTTTTGGGTTTTTTTTTTTTCAAGTTTGGGTGTAGACTGAGAAGAGGAAATGGCTGGACTGTATTTTTAACTGACAGCTTGGATACTTTAAATGGCATTTAAATGTTGTCTTCCAAAATCAAATTTGGTTCGTGTTTTTAATTTTTTAGTCTGATAAGTGGGAACTGAAAGAAGTGACAGCTTTACTGACGGCTCAGCAGACTGCTCTGGAAATCATTGTTAATATGTGCTGCAGTGAAGGTTTGTAGGAGTCTCGTTCCTTGCAAGTGTTGTGGTGTATTTTGTTTCTGAATAGGTCATGTTTAGTTGGATGTTTGGTCATCTGGGTTCTTAAGGGCAAACACCCATGGTCATATTGTCCCTGATATTGTCATCTAGGGGTAAAGTAGGTTGTCATTTCCATTGCTAATTTAAATGTTTTTTCTTAATTTAAGTGACTTATGTTGCTTAATGTCTGGGGTTTTTTTGGATGATACTGCAATGTGCCAGCATTTAAGAACAAACAAAAAAGCACTGACAGCAAAGAGGTATCTCCTAAAGTGTTACAGCAAAACCTTTGTTCAGTTAGGGTGTGGTCTGACTGTTATTTTGATGTAAGGTGTGTGTGAATCTGATTGCAGCATGGGGGCATCAATTTTTTTAAGGCAGATAAATCTTGTTGCTTTGATTTAGTTTTGATACTACAAGTATTGCAAAATTAGGAGTAGGGACAGCTTTTGCATGCAACTCTGACAACTGTGTAGATCTCAGCTTCTAAGGTTCTGCCTTTATGAGCCTTGAGGAGGAGGAGGAGGAAGAGGAGCAGTTATTAGCTGGGGAGTAGGATATAGGTATTCTGTATCTTTTATGAACTCTGAAGCTCTGTTTTGATAGCTTTTCTCCTAATCTTTAGGAAACCAAACAATAGATTATCAAGTTCTATTTTAAAAAGCCAACGAACAAACAAAACTAATTCCCTAAACCCTCCAAAACCTGAAGACCTTGACTGCTATTGTAGTTTTAGCCTGTTGCAGGAGTAATTGTGTAGAAAGTAACTGAGTAAAACTTTCAGGTTCTAATAAAATCCACAGTAATACCCAGTTATTCCCAATGGTGACTTTTTTTTCTCTTACAGCACAAGGAAATTCTGCACCTAGTGTATGAAGCTCCTTTCATAACTGCCTTTCTCATCTAATGAGCTGTAATTCATAAGCTTTCCCCTTTAATTGGAAAATCTCTTGTGGATAAGCTGCATATTCTGCCATTCACTCAGTGTAATGTAAGATTGATTCTGTTGTATTTCGCTACAGTACTTTACCCATTCATGGGCAGACAGTCTCTAGAAATTAAAAGGAATCCAGAGGCAGCTGTTCATTTAATTTTCAAATTATTTGAGGGCTAAAATAGCTTTAGCCATTATGCTGAGTTCATAAAACCACTCAGCTTGCAGCAGAACAGAGAGGAATAACCAGGCTGGTGAGGGATGTGTTTTACTGAGCACTGGCCAGTGGTTGGAAGAAGCAGGGTGCTCCTCTTTGATGGGCACCTGGGCAAGAAGCCAAGAGACTCCAGCATTGCTGTCCAGTCTGTAGTTCTTGGATTACCAGTGCTAGGTAAAATGGGATTGCTGCTAGAAATGCCTCTGTGTTTCCCAGAACATTTCAAGAGACCCGATCATAGTTATGGGCCAGTGTTCTAGATCCCAGTTCCTGTTCTGGCCTGGTCAGGCACTGTAATTTGTAATTTCTTTGTTATTGCTGAATTGCATTGTCAGCTTCTGTTGTTATCAATTAGTTTTCAAGAGATTTTTTTGCTTTCTTTGTTTTATAAAGATGCAAAAGGAATTGTTTAGAAGAGGCAAGAGCCTGAAAGGGGGATGTTTCTGCTTTGTTTACATGTTTCTTGCTGCCATGTTTTGGTAAAGCATGAAAGACAACCATTTTCTCATGCAAAGGCTAATAACACCAGCACATTATGGCTGTAGAATTAATTGGATATTGCCATAAGATGCCTATGTGGTCAGGTTTACACACCTTGATGAGTTACTTTACATCAGAAAAACCTTAACCATCGCCTTCAAATAAATTCTTGAATTTGTGCAGCACAAGTGAAATGCGTTCATTTGGATCTTCCTTGCTGTATTTTCCACAGAAGTGCATGGCTGTTCCTGTAGTTACTACAGGACCTACATCTCATGAGAATCTGTGTTGTCAAACAAAATTACTTGGGGGTCAATATGATTTTTTTTTTGTCACAATAGTTAAATATCCTGACCTATGTACGCAGAGCTTTCATGTGTTGGAAAGAAGTATCAGTCTAACCTGTAGACTTAGGACTTGGGTAAACACTAGTTAAAATGTAACCACATTTAAAGAAACTTCAACTAAATGTGAGTGAACTCAGTGGATGTAGATACATAAGTTTAAATATAAATTAGGATGAGTTTAGTTTGAGCTTGCCAGCCCAAGTCCCCCTTCAGCTATGGACAGATTATTCACACTGTAGCCTCTTGGTAATAGGACTTCGACTCCTCTCACCATATCTGCCCTTAAAGATCTGCTAGTAGAGTAAGTCATGTAAGTATGGCATAGTGTAATTTATGTGAAATGTGTTGCCTGAAATGACTATCAGAGATTATTTGGCTTTCTTTGCTGTCATCATTTCGTTTTAACTAACCTTGCTGTGGAGACAGTAACATCTTCATCCAGCCCAGTTACTGCCCAGGCAGAGGACATCTGTCTGTGGCTTCAGTATTGCCAGAGGAAACAATTGCCTTAAACTGACTGCAGTTAGTAGACAAGTTAAGTTAAACTGGTGCATTTGCATGCTTGAATCAACCTCAGAAAGTGAAGTGGTGCAATCCAAGTTAAAATCTTAGTAAATCTTTATGAAATATTTCTTTTATACTTTTTTTAATATTTTTAAACAACGCATCATTAATATTAGTGATTAACATGACTACATATGAAGAACTTCACTTGTAAGAATATTTGGGTCTCAGTGAGTATAAAATATTTTTAATATTTAAAACTGTGGCTTAATGGCACTTGGATTGTGAGTTTGTTATATCCCAAGAGCTTAAAGATTCCTGAGCCAAGAAGTTTGGGGGAGCCGGTTTCAGTTGAGAAGTAGGATACCTGTTGCATGAGGGCTGCTTCATTTACAAGTCTGTCTTGTGTTCTCAGATCCCTCTGATGATGAGTGGGAAGAACTCTCCAGCAGTGATGAGAGTGACTTGTTCATGGAGAACTCTTACAATGAGGGGAGTGGGCTGCTGCTGTCACCCTTGTGCCTCTCTGATGAGGTTAACGCAGCATTTCTGAACAACCTCATACCAAAGAAGGTATTGTCTTCCATACTGTTTCCAACACATGGTCTTTCCCTTGTTCCTGCTTTGTATCCCAGGTTAGGCAAACAAATTATCCCAATCTACCTGGAGGAAGGGAGTATTTATTTAAATGAGTTTGGCCTCACTTTTTTGGCCTAGAGGTGGTGGTGCCTCATTGCACTACCTAAATAATTTCCTCATATAAGTGAGAATAGAAGAGTCATGTGTTTCAGAAAACTGGTAGGGCTTTTTAAATTTTTTTTTCCCCCAAAATGCAAAGGTTGTTATTCCTTGATTTGGACATGAAAAAGATTAACTGCAAAAAAAAAGCAAACTTGGCTGAAGTGTGGCAGCCAGATTTCTGTATTAGCTAAATGAGGTGGAAGTAACATTAATGACTGGCAACAGTCAGTGCTGAAAAAGTGCAAGTTCCTCTCCCTGTTTTATAGAAAGTGTCTGAAATACAGTATTTGGCACTGACAGGACATTGGATGTTTTTGTTTCAGAGTTGTTTTGCTCATTTTTATTTGGGATTGTAAAGGTGAAGCTTTTTATTTGAATCAGTTACTGTGCTAGTTCAGCAGCATTGTAGAATTCTGAGCTAAGACATTGAGGTGTGAGGTGGAAAGTTTGAAGGCTTTTTGTACTTAATAGTCACAGTTTCATGGCAAGGTCTTCCAGACTTGTAGCTATCTGAAAATCCTGTAGCAGAATCTATAAGAAGAAAGAGCTAAATAAGAAGGAATAGCAGAAACCTAGAAAATCACCTGTTGTTAGTACAGTTGAACACTTAAAATATGCTATGCTAAACCCAGTGTGTAATTGCACCATTTAAGTGATAGAGGAAAATTCTGGCATTTTTAGCAGGTGAGATATTTGCTATCTGGAAAACTTTGAAATGCATAGTTTGAAGTATCTGTTTGACATTAAGCTAAAATTTCAGCCTTCCCTCTGAACACACTGTAACAATTAAAAAAAAAAAAAAAAGGAAAAAAGAGCTTTATTGCTAAACCTTTCTTTTTCCCCTCCTCAGATTCTTGAAAAAACTGCTTTTCCGAACACTGTTGCTCTAGACATCTGTATGCACAATCCGTCTTGGAAACCATTAATTAAAAAGTAGGCATTTCATTGTCTCTCTTACTATTTTTCATGTATATTCTGTTGTTTTAGAACCCTTAGAAGGATTGTCCATCTTTGGGCTGCTCTTAAGATGTGGAAACTGGCAGATCTGATGTATGGTTTTGAATAAAGAGATACAAATGTTTTTGTGAAATTCACACTGGAGCCACAGCCTTATTAATTTCAAGATTCCTCTTTATATTTCAACAGGTGTTTTCAAAAGTACCTGATAAGTGTGGTTTTTGTTTGTTTCAGACTGAATACCGTGCAGTGTAGAGCTTTAACATGTCTTCAGAGCATTTTGTTGGTGTCAGATGTGGATTGTCTTGGGGGAGCTTCAGCACTTCAGTCCCTTGCACAGCATCTCTCACAGCTGACCTTTTCTAAAAAAGGTAAGATGTTTAGTGAAGGGGACTTGCTGGCCTCCTTTGCTGATAATCTAAATAAAAGGTAGCCATGGATGTTACGTTCCAATGCTGTTTATTACTGATTTTGTCCCACTGGTCCTTCAAATGAGGACACAGAATGTTGCCAATGTACTGACATAACAGTGTATCCTTTAAGATGTGTTTATCCAAGCTGCACCTTGAGCAAGTCTGCTTGTAATGCAAGAATCTGCTTCACGTTTGGGTCTATGCAGGAAGTCTCTTTAGCAGATTAAAACTGCCTTGTTGGGAGACCAGAACTGTTTGCTAGATCTTATTTGTGGTAATAACAGTTTTTCAGCAATGAGACAGACGTGAAGAAGATGGGACATTTTCTTTTTAAATGTCCTAGCTAGCCTAAAGAGATGTGAAAACAAAACCTGTCTAGCATAGTCTTTCACATAATTTTTTTGTAGTAATCTTACCAAATTGTGGCAGAAGCAGTTGGTGCAAAAATCTCAAGAGTGTCCGTGCTTATTACAGTAGATAAGAGAGCAGTCACCTTGTCCCCAGGGTGTGCTTTATGTTTATGGTGGCCTAGCTTTATTGGAATTATATTTGTAATAAGAAAGTGAGCAAAGTTGTTACAACTAAATGGTAAAGCTGCTCAGCTTCCTGTTCTGGTTGTGGTTCAATTTCAAGGTAATAAACATAATTCTAAAAATACTATTTTAGAATATTATATACATATACATACACATACACATATACATATATATATGTATACATATACATATACACACACACACACACACACATTTATAATACATATTAGATCTGTATTTAGACATTGGAATGGGCTGCTCAGGGAGACTGTGGAGTCACCATCCCTGGAGATGTTCAAGGACAGACAGGATGTGGCACTAAGTGCCAGGGTCTGGTTGACACGGCAGTGATTGGTCACAGGTTGGACTGACCTCTGAGGTCTTTCTCAGCCTCACAGATTCTGTGATACATCCTGGTAAACACTAGGATGTCTTCACTGTAGTTCCTCCAGGATGAATTATTTCATAGACATACTGTGAAGGTTTCCCCATACATCTGCTAATACAGTGTTGGATCATCTGTACAGCAGGTAGCATTTCCAGCTGCTGTGGTCCTATACATGAGAGCAGCATCATTTCCAAAATCCTGCTGGATCATTTATGCTATGATCTCTCTGTTACTGACATGAGAGAAGCTGAACCAAAATTGCAAAAAAAAAAAAAAAAAAAAAAGAAAGAAAAAAAAGTTTTAAAAAAACTCCACCTGTTTCCAAAGTGAGGATGTGGGTCGCTGACAGGCTGTTTCCTTCAGACTATTCTGATAATCTCTGTTTTAAGGTGAGTGGTGATGGGTTTTCAAAAAATAAAGAGATATTCTTAGAACCTGGAAAAGCTGCCAATTCTCCAAACTGTCAGAAAACGTTTTCCCTAAGACAGTTTTGTTGAAGTCTGGCATATGTGTGGCTTTGTCATTTCTCATCTCTCAGAAGCTCAAGAAGCTCAGTTTCCTTCCCTTCAAGTGTCTCCATTTGTAGCCACAGATGTAGCTTATGTAGTGCTCTGCTGTGGTGTATAAAATGACACTGCATTAGTGCTTGAAAATGCATCTGCCTGCAAAACATGCTTTATTCTCAGTGTCTTTAAAGACATGTGGTCAGTCTGTGGGAACCTTATTACTGAGAGTGCAGTGCGTGGAAAACTAAAACACAGAAATGAAAATACCTATGAAAACATACAGCAAAATTCACACAAAATGTCTCGTGCTTGAAGAGAGGACTTCCAAGATTTTGGGTCTACATGTTATGCTTTGTTCTCAGATGAAGCTGGAGAAGTTATCTGAAGACACATAAGAATGCTAAAATTAATTTAATGGCACAGGCCTGTTTTTTTTAATGTTTAAATACTGTGTAATGAAAACTGCCAGATAGAGCTGATAACATACCAACATGTGGTTAGAAGGAATTCTGTGGTTTACAGAGTAAAAGATCTGATAAAGATCTGATTATTTACATGAGAAGGTAGGAGATGCACATAAATCAAGAAGTTCTGCATCTGGAGTGGTCCAGAAAATAAACACATTAGAGGAGAATGAAAAGCCTCAGGAAATGCAGAACATAGATTGAAGGTGATGGCTGCTACTGATGAGTTTGTAGTTAAACAAGAATAATGCAGTGTTTGAGTCATACATTCCTGAAATGTTATTAAACCACCAGAAAACATGCTCTTTATATGAATTGGAAAGAGTCCAGTGTTCTGGGTGTCTGAAAAGCTTGCTTAAGAAGGCAGAAGAAAGGAGGTAAAGTATGCCATCAGCTTCTGTAGTTTTCTCAGTTCCTGTATCATGGCCTCCATGTGATAGCAGTTTCCAGCTGCTGTGCTGGGGAAAGTGGCTGGCACTGTCCATTAGGTCACACAAGTCTCTCAACCAGGGATGTGCCTGCAAAGGAGGCCCAGCTGTGTTGTAACCTCTAGATGCAGTCAGTGCTGAATTTGAACAAATCACTATGGTTACAACCTACAGAGACCAGTCTTGGAAAATCTAGCTTTTCCTGTTGTGCTTGTACCTGGAGGAACAATTAAGGAATTTGTATTTCTTTGCTTCCTGTGTCCCTCATATTGCTGTTTATCTTCTGGCTCTGGGTTCTGTTCTTTGACAGAACTCCCTACAGACACAGAATTCCTGGAAGCTGTAACCAGTGCTTTGAGGGCTCTCCTACAAACAATGGCATCAAAGAACATCTCCCAGGTAAAAGCTTTCAAACTCAAATGCTCTGGTAGGTTCAAATTCCTGTGAGATTGGGCTGGAAAATTTTCGAAACAAAACAATATAAATTTAGTCCAAAATTTCAGCAGTTGTGAAACTGGAAGAACAGATTTAATAGCATTAACTGTGTTTCTCGTGGACCTTACAGGATTTTTTTTTTTTAATATATCTCCTTCTCAACATGTGAACAGATGAAAGCTATTTCAAAACCAGAATAGCAATAAGCCACAGGTATTTTAGAAGATAGTTATAATGACAAATATTTGGAAAATTAGCACCTAGAAATGTGGATTCTGTATTTCCTGATGTCAGCTAGTTGAAGCTGGTGGTCCATGAATTTTGGTTGGATATGAATTAGTGAGTTGAATACAGGAATGAAGCATAATGATTTGTTATACAATGCTAGATAGTCTGCTAGTCCTTTCTGGCCTTCACCTGAAAATGGGGCTTCTATACTGTAAGTTGCAATGAGTTGGAAGTAGCTATTGAGCTAGATAAATTTGTGAGAATCTCAGAACTTTTCCTTCAACTTCGTGTCAGCCTTGGTTATGTTCTGGAAGAAACAAGTTGAAAAGGAATTGATATTTTTTGATAATTACAATTTTAGAAATCATATAGTTTCCATAATCTAGGACTCTGTTTTTCTGTGAAGAATTTGCCTGTGATCTGTAAAAGTACAGTGTCTAAATGTCATATTTCAGAATTTCCAAAATTTTGAAAATGTAACTGTGTCTGTCTTCCTTCTTCCCTTTCTTTCCCCTCGCTGGCCAGTGTATGACTCCTGAGCAGCTCTTGGCTTTATGTGAAGCTGGTATTCAAAGCAGCAATGCCAGTGTTAGAGTGAATGTGGTGAGCATCCTTGGAATTTCTGGCAGTGTCCTGGCAAAAGGGCAAGATACAGCTGAAACACTAAAGGTGAAAAGCAAACTTTGCATTGCAAGCTTAAAATAATTTCGATGTTTCTTTCAATTTTCTTTAGCATTCTGGAAAAATCAATTCTTCTTTCTCATTACAGATGATTGGAAAATTTCTTCTTGAGGTTGCCATGAAGGAATCATCTCTTGTGGTAGCAGGGGAAGCCTTGGATGCACTTTTTGATGTATTTGCAGATGGTAAAGAAGCAGAAAATGCAGCGTTACAGATCAAACTGCTTCCAACACTGAAGGAATTTCAGCCAGTGTTTAGAATGAGGGTAGGCATCAAGGGCAGCCAGCTCAAGGTCTCAGCACACAATGTGGGTTAAAGGTTGAGTTTTTGGCTCCTGGAAGAGATAATTTATAAGGTGACAGAAAAAAAGTGTTTGATTTTCTGATACTCAACTTTAGAGGAAAGCAAATACACTTACCTTAGAGTTCATGGAAGTGTCAAGGTAACAGTGCAGCACCTGCATTGCAACATGTGCATTACACCATCAGTATTACTGATGTCCAAATCACTGTATTGTTCTGAAACAGTTGTACAAAAAATCCTGCAGATGTCTCTGGAGGTGGGAGAAAAGTCCTTTCTGAAGTTACATTGACATCTTGGTTTTTAACTTCTAGTTGCAGTTGGATGTTTTTATTTCATTCTTGGTTAATTGAAACAGTTCATGTATCCTGTATTGTCAAGAATAGCAAGACTGGCATTCTAAGCTGTGATTTTAGGTACATCCTAGACTTAAACAGGGAATGATCTTCCACATGTTTCTTTGGTCAGATGCAGCCTGAGGAGTGACTTTCATAGTCTAAAAGCTAAGCACTGTAAACACAGGTACTTCAATTGTTAGGGTAAATGTGCGAGGTATTCCATATAAGAAGCCACAGAGAAGAAGTGCCTCAGATTTTTGGCTGAAATAATGTACCATTAGTCTAGTTTCAGGCAGCAATGTATTACAGTAAATTGACTTGCAGAAATGTTAAGCTCCCCATGTGCACAGGGGAACACCTTGGAGTTCTCACAAGCCATGGGTAGCATATCTTGATAGAACACCTATATACAGAATTACAAAACTTGAGGTGATCTAATAGGAAAAACTTCTCCATTAGTAAACCGTGTGTTCTTTTGGTTTTACAGATGCGAAAAGAAGGAAAAGGACAATATAGTACAGATCAACTGTGTGTTCTTGATAATGTGAAGATGAATTTGAGAAGATTCATTGCATATCAGGAGACACTAGGGAAAACCCCAACTTGAAACATCGAGGAACTTTTAAGGTTTTCTTTATTAAGAAATGTTTTCAAAAAATATAACTATTTTGAGCTTCCAAAGTTTACTGAGCAGAGCAGTTTTGCTTTGATATTAATGCTACATTTAAGACATTCAGTATTTTTATACTTTTGGGTTGATGCAAATATGAAAGACATATCGGCATCAAAAAACCCCGTAGCATACCCTGAGATTGTTGGAGTGATAAGAAGGTGTCTTTAGGTCCTGAGGTCTGTACATAGCACCACTGTTGTTACCTGGATATTTTCATGTACCCTGGCAGAAAACTACACTTGCGTGCAAAAGTAATTCTGAAAATATTCTTGGTCATGTGACAAATTGGAAAAGGAAAAAAAGCAAAAGCTCAAGATCTATTTCAGGGAATTGAGCAGTGGGAGAAGGTTCATATTTGCTGTTTGTTCTTACCTGTTCCTAGAGTTGCACAGGCACTTATGGCAGACTTCCCAAAAGAATTGTGTGATAAATGTGTAGATTCCAGTCAACACTTGGATCTGATATTTCATGAGGAGAAAATTTTCAGATTCATTTATGATAAATGCAGTATGATAGCTTTTTGATGTGAAAATGAGTGTAAGCAGATCCTACACTTAGACACAGCTCCCTGTCTTTATTTTGATTGGTATTTCTGAAAATTAAGTCTTCTATTTTACAGTCTTCCTTGTAATTCTACATCAGGATGAGCTTGAATTCAGGGAAGTACTAAATCTAACAAAGTATTTTTTATACTGAGGTATTACCTGAAGTAAATTTATATTTGCTTAGAATACCTTTTGCAAATATTTGTGATGGAGATTTTTAAGCTGTAAAATACAGAAAATATTTTTTAAAAATATCACTGATTCAAGAAAATTGTATGCGAGTTTCCATATATCAAAAGCTTTGGTATTGTTTCTGTGATTGAGGTCCTCATACATGTTTTTCAAGAAAAAAAACCCTGCAACTAATCACAAAAGCATTTTGTTTTGCTGTTTTTTTTTGGAATGGGAGGTTTTTTCTCCTCTCTTTCAATGTGCTGCCTTAGCTCAGGCATACAGTTTCTGGCAAAATTTTTCCCATGTTAAAAGCATGGAACTTAAAAAGACTGAATTTGCTTGGTTTGTTAGATTTCAGTCTCTAAGATTGGAAAGTAGACTTGAGAACTGACTGGTAACTTGCAAATGACTGACTTTCTGAAATCCTGACAAGGTATTTTGTCAAATGCAAGAGGAAGCGAAAGATGAGTTGAGGCAGCTGATGCCTGGAAGTGCTGTTACTGCTGTTACTTTATAGGAGCCAGATGAAATGTGTGATGTGATGCCTGCTAATCAAAGGAGGGAGAAGGCAGGATTGGGAGGGCTCAAGGGCCATTGAGGCTGGACTAGAGAAAACCAGAAGTCAAGAGCATGGAGCAGTTGAGAGGTTATCCAGGGATTTGGCAGGGAAGGCAGTGAAGAGGTCTGGAGTGTAACAGCTGAGGAAAGGTGGATTATGGCATAATACCCTACAGTGTGTGGATTTTAATCCTGGTGTTAGCTATACTTACTGTACACTGAGGGTAGTATACTATTAGCCTGATAAAAGGTATTATTACTATTTGTTTGGAGCACTTAAAGGACTTCCACGTGCAAAGTGCTGCTTTCATTTTCTGGGTGCTACATTGAATTGTAGGATGTTCTAGATTGGAGGGGATCTCTAAAGGTCTCTTAGTTTAGTCCTCTGATCAAAGCAGGGCTGACTTGTGAGACAGGTTGAGCTAGGCCTTGAACATCTCCCAGAATGGAAATTATACAACTCTGAACAGCTTTTTCCAGGGCTTGACTGACTGCTCTCATGGAAACAGTTTTTCTCCCTTTTCCCCTTGTGCCTTGTAGGACTTTCCCCTGCTGCAAAATGTGCCTCTTGTCCTTTGACTGCACACCACCAAGGAGAGCCTGGCTCCATGTCCTAACCCCCACTTAGCAGCTGAAAACAGCAATTGTATCTCCTTCTTCTCCAGGCCAAATAAACCCAGCTCCCTCAGCTGTTTCTTGTATTCCCTCTCACCCTCCAACCATCTCAGTGGCCTTCTGCTTGACCTGCTCTACTGTGTCTTGTACTGAGTGCCCAAAACTGGATGCACTACTCCAGATGTGAACTAGGTGCTGAACAGAGGGAAGTAATTGGTTTTCTTGTCCTGCTGCCCATGCTCCTGCCAGCACAGCCTGTTATTTGTTAGCTGTTGTCACTGCAAGCGTGCTCTGCTGCCTTCAACTTACTGTCCACCAGGACCCTTTGGTCCTTCTCTCCAAGGCTGTCCTTTGATCATCCAGTCAAAAGTACTGTCCCAAATGTAGGACTTTGCATTTTACAAGTGTAGCAGCCAGAATCTGTTTCCTGGGGACCATTAGAAAACCAAAGTATGTTAATTTTTTATTCTGGGCTTTTCTTTTAGGTTATAATGACAAGAAACATTTAATCTACAAATACAAATCTGAAAGTTGGAGATAAATACACAGAAGATAGAAGCATATACACATAGAAACATTATTTTCTTTATAATCAGTTAGACCCAGGGTTTTTTTTTTCCTTCAAGTGGAAAAAACAGACTGACATTTAGATCCTAAGCTATTCTGGCAATAGGAATGCACAGATTATCTTTTTGCTATGTACTGATCAGCTGAATGTTTTGAAAAAATATTTTCATAATGAGATTGGTGCATAGTACAAACCATATAATTTATAGAAGATTGATGAATCTATGGAAGACAAGGCAAGTTAAATGATTTAAAGAAGTGACAAATCAGGGAGTAAAACCAGATGAGACACACTGGCACAAAAGAGCTAAGCTACAAGATTGGGTCTACAAGGTTATGCTGACACAACTAAGGAAAATTAAGGCAGCAGCAGAAGTTATGATAATGTGCAAATTAAATGTTTTGGGGGCTCTTTGAACACTTGTTTATTTAATAGGTCTAGGTAAGCTTCAGACAAAGACAAAATCCTTTACAGATCTTGATACTTAGAGGGTGGCAGAAATTTGACTTATGTAGCCAGTGTGTAGCATAAGTAAATAGATACTAAATAGATGTAAGTGATCTTCATCAGTTAATCTAATCACAAAGAAAAGACTGGAATCAAAACAGGTATCTGAATTGGGTTGCTTATTCTGGTCCCTAAGGCATCATCTGTCTGCTTCAGTTAAAAACCGCAGTCCTTGGAAGGTATGGATTGCTGCTCTGCTTGTGTCTCTGAGGCTGAGCACAACAGACTGGCTCTGAGCTGAGCTGTAATGCCAAAACAGGTGCTGAATTTACCTTGGGCTGTGCTGTCAAGTCAAGAGTGTGAAAGAGGCTGTGGGTCCTCTGCCCTGTTCAGGAGCAGCAGGACCTCTGGCATTTTCTACTGCCTTGGTCTCTGCAGCCTGCAAAATGTTCAATTCCCAGCTGTGGAAATAAGGAAATATCACTTGTGTGGTTTTATTCTTGCTCTCTATGAAAAGAAACAAGTGGGGCAAGATTTGAATGTGCATTTGTTGTTTATACATCGAGCCTTGACATTCAGAAGCAGAAGATTGCTGTGTACCCCAGTCAAGTCAATAGTTTAACTTTTTGGGGCTATGGTATGTGTTGAATGTAATTTTTTGCACAGCATGGGCTATTTTTTTTTTTTTTAAGATTGTCTTCTTAGAAAGAACAAGAATAACTTCAAGAATAACTTCAGTACTATTTGGGTTGGTTTGATGTTTGTATTTTGAGAGACAAATAAAAAAAATGAGAGCACAGTGAAATTACAAAGTGAAAACTGCATTGGAGAACAAATGAATTTCAAATTAGTTTTTAAGTATTGGTTTAAGTATTAAAAATGAAATTCATATCTTGTGGAATATTAACATAAAACAACCAAATAAAAATGCCCATAAACTCAAGTTGTTTCCTTAGTGAGGGATTTTCAATAAAAAAATTCCTGAGGATTGGACAGAAATGTCTAGCTTTACATTTACTGTTGAAAATTCCAATTCAGGCAATGGTCGTGGTAATTGAAAATCATGTAATTATTCCTTTCTGGCTCAAGTGACTTGAGCAAACAATATATATATAGTTTGTTCTGGACAAGCTCTTAAGATATATAACTTTAAGGTAATTGGCAAAATCTGAGGTTTCTTACAGCAAAATAAGGAACTTGAAGTTTTTCCACCAGGGCTGACACATGGTGAGCCTTTCTGTTTGAAGAAGCTTTTACTTGAGTGATGGGGTTTTTTTTGGTCTAATTTTCAGATTATTTAAAACTGTTCATTTTTGTACCTTCTGAGAAAAAAACGAAGGCATTTAAGTCAATTCACTTTAATTTTGTTTCTGTGTAATTTTTGTAAGTTTCAGCTAGTAAATGCAAGATGCTTCCAAATGACTCTTCCTGGGAATTTCCCTTTTTAATAAATAAAAGAATTAAAATTCAAAGTGGTGATCAAAAAAACCCAATTTGACCATATTAAAGTGTGGGTTTTGTTTTTTATACCCCCATGATATACTTGGTAATCTAAAGCATTTGTGTAGCTACACCACCTGTATTTTGTCTTGGCTATATTTGCTTGGCACTAGGGTTGCTACTGAGGAATCTTGTAAATTAATAAACCTCAGTCCTAAAACAAAACTTGTTGGCATTTACATGCTATGAGTGTAGGCTAAATCATGGATTTTTGTGGAACTAGCTTCATTAAAAAGAAAAGGAAACAAATCAGTTATTTTTCCTGTTAGCTGTTAAACCTTCTTGAGGGTAATGTGGAATCCTTTATTTGACTTACACTTTTCTTTGTTGTTTTAAAAAAAGTTTATTAATTGAAACTTTTTAATCTTAATGTTTCATGTGCAGGGAACATCATTTAGACTCATCTTTTTACATTTTCCTGCTACACTTGTAATTGTCAGAATAACTGAAAAATGTGGGGTTTGGAAAATATCGTTATTCATAAAGGTTATTCCCCAGTTCCAAGATCTGTTCAAGTCCCGCCAGTTTCCATTTGGCTTTCAGTAGTAGTTTTAGGTATAAGTCCTAATTTTCAAAACAAATAAGTTTGTCAACTCAACTCCAAATTTCACCCTCTTGCTGTGGTTAATTTTCTCTTGAGCAATGCAGATCAGACACCCTGTGACACAACAGAGGACTGCTGAGGACAGTATGTTCTGCTCTGGGATGGTGGGGAGAAGCCAGAACTTAAGTCTTTGGTTGTCACCAGGAAATGGTGCTAAGTATTTGCAAACTGTTCACTTCGTGGAATGCTTGAAATTGGAATGCGACTTTTTAATTCTAAAGCCCCCACCTCCAGCTTCCGAAAGAGAAATATTCTCCCATGCAATTCAGAAAGTGGGGGAAGCACCAGGCCCTTCGTGCAAAATGCTGGAAACTTTGTAGCTGATATTAAAGATGTTTTAAGGCTGTAGTATGAAAACATTAAAAATAAAACCGAGTCTGACAAGAACTGGTACTATTCAGCGTTGCTGTTTGGAGTCGATATGATGTATTTTTCCATCTACGAAAAAGACTGCACCTAGGCTGCCTTTGCCCCTCCTTTGGAGTGGAATGAAACGCAGGAAGACCCTGAATTACCCATACGCGTCCTCACAAGAGTTTTAGGGGGGGCAGCGGCAGCTGTCGGTGTGCAGACAGGGAAGGGGGACTCTGGCTCGGTTCTGCCCGCACGTCTCCCTGTGCCCGAGCCGCCGCCCGGCGC
>NC_031780.1:12338332-12354849 GCF_001522545.3 Parus major | reverse complement strand
CCCGCCGGGGCGGCGGCTCCGCGGGGCTGGGGCCACACGCGTGCGGCGGCGGTGCCCGTGTGCATGCTGATGGGGTGGGCACGCCTATCCGCAGGGACCGGAGCCCCGCCGGCCCTCCGCTGTCACCGCCCGTGCTCACCGCTCGTGCACGTGTTACACGCTGCCGGCCGGTGCCGCCGGGCTCCTCGGACACGGCTTTCCGCTGGCAGCGCCGCTTCGCGCTGTGCTCGCTGCTGTCGCTGCTGTAGCGGCGGGTGCTGCCCTCGCTGCTCACGCACGGCAGGGCCGCCGGGGCAGGCAGGCACGGCAGGGCCGGCACGCCCGCCCTCCGCAGCGCTGTCAAGCTCACTTCCAACGCTTTGTGCTGCTTGCGGAACAAATGCATGGTAGGGACTAGAACTTAAAAAAAAACCAATAATCATCTGCTGGTGTAAAAAGAAAGCGCACAGACTGGGTAATTTCCCGGGGAATGTGTTTTCTGAGACCTGACAGAGAAGGTATGTGTGCAGTCCAGGCACCTTCTCTCAGAAATGAACTTCCATGCACTATAGTGTGCAGTGGGTTTTAGTGTGGGATTATTAATGGTTGTCATGGATATTTGACTATGGAGTGCATATGCTGATCTGAATATTTTGTCATTAGTGTTTTTTTGTTAGCTTAGGTCTCATCAGTTGGCATTTCACAAGCCCACGGAGACGGAGGGCAGGCAATCACCTATCTCCTGTTTACCTGAAAACTGGTTTGAGCCCTCCCCTTTTTTTGAACACAGTGATGGCTTTTGATATGGGTGATGCCCTGGATAAAGGCCATTTGGTAACTTCAGTGGATTTTTTTTGTTTTGTAAAGTTCATGCTTTTCAAAACATAACCTTTGCCTTGAACCTGCCAGGGTCTAGATGACGGAGGTGTATGGTAAGAGTTGAAGGCCTGACAGAGCTCATACTAGAAATCAGTAGTGATTTAGGTGCATGAGTTTTTGTGTGCTCAGCTTGTACCTAAGGGCTCTTCAGCCCTCTCACATTGGAAAGCAATGACCTCTTTGCCTTCCTAAATTGCTGTTCTGTAAGTTTTGTTAAAAAGACTATTCAAATTTGCTGGTTGTTTTGGAAGACAAGTTCTTACCACCTCTGACTCCCTGTTTCTTTGCTGGCTCCTATGTTGCCTTTACTGCCAGGGTAATAATAATTCATAAAATGACACAGCAGAAGTATTCTTTTTTAAGTGTTTTAGTCCCTTTACCTTGGAACTTTCTGCAACTTTCTTCACACAACTTAAAAGTAATGTGTGTAGAACATACTAAGTACTGAATTTTTGTAAGTTAGTTTTTGGACCCTGGTTGTATTCTGCCTTGTAACTTATTTACTTAGAGGCTGAGGAACATTTTTAGAGGTGCTTTGCTCTCTCTCTCTGCCTTGTAAATTTATGATTTTTTTCTGTGTTGAAGATAAAGGGTGGAAAAGGGTATGTTTCAACAAGAGAGTAATAGTAATAATAATGGGATGAAAAAAGAGTGAGCTTCAGTGAGAGATTGATAACAATAATGACAGCAACTTTGCCGAAGTATTTAAAGTGTTGCTGTAGTTAAATTTTGGTGGAATTAGTTTCAAACTCCAAGTGGTAGGCCCTTGAGGAGTTTTTTTAACAGTGTCAAGGAATACTCAGATATCTTAGTTTGCATGTGTATTGACTGTCTAGTTTATGGCATATATTTACATGATGCTGAGCTTCTCTTTTAGCTATTTCCTTCATTCAAAGTAGAGCAAGGTAGAGTGTCTCTCAAATATACCCCTACATGCTTTTCCTAAATTACGGAAGTTTCCTTTTGAAAAAGCTATAAAATGTTTTAGAGGCTGTTGGCTAACGATCTTGAAGGAGTAACTGTGGAAATAATTTCTAGAAGGAGCTGAAGCTCCCTAGGAAGGGAATGTCTAGGTTCTGTGAAGGTTGCAGTGTGACCAGCTGGCTGCTGGCGAGGCTGGGTGAAGCCTCCTGTGCCTGTGGTGTGACCTGAGGTGCTGCCTTCTCTCCTGACTGCAAGCTTCTCTTTAACAGCTGTCTGTTCTAAAGCATCTGTCTGCACCTTGAGGCACTGGGCAGTAAGGATGGATAGAGAGGTTTGTAACCTAGCAGAGGAGGTTGTTGCTAAAGTAAATATTTGAAATTCATTGATTCCCATGTAAATTTCCAAAATAGTGTTCAGTAGTTCTAGCAGTTACTGCGAAAAAAAAAAAAGATACCAGCATTGCTATTATATCATTACTTGTGTGCTAACAGGTATCTTTTTCTTCCCCTGATTGTTACTATGCAAATTGTGAAAAAGTAAAAAACAGCTCTCAGTGCTTTTCCCTATATACCATCCTGTAATTTTGTTAAATTGATCACTTTGACTCTTTGGAATACAGTAGAATTGCGGAACAGTCTCACTTGCAGAAAGATAAGACCAGATTTGCTAGGAAACACATTTGAAAGCTGACATGTAGCATTCATATTTCCAGTGCAAGGATGTCACTTGTGTGGATGGCTGTGCAAAACCCCTCTGAATATGCAATTCTATTGATCAGCTGTCTGGAAAACCAGTCCAGTAATTTTTAGCAAGTTGAACAGATTATGTAAACACATAACAGTGTGTAACTAGCTGTCTAAAGATTTAGGTAAGGTAAACATGTTGAAATAGAGATTTTGGTTAAAAGCTAAATAGCTGTTCAGTCAAAGCTTGATTTGTTTTCTGCTAAGTTGTTTTTTTTTAAGTATTATTGGGAAATATATTCTCTTAGTTAATGCTATGTGCACATATAGAGAGATAACTAAATAATTAAAAAATAACCCACAACAGTATTGGGTTTGATTTCAAGATAGATTTTTTTATATAGTATGCACAATATTTCCTAACATTTACCTGTGCTGAAATACATTCAACAAAACGGAGTTTTTGCTCCCTTTGAGTTAAGGCTGCTGTTGTGTGCATTGTATTTTGGCCTATCTTTAATATTTTTTCTTAGTCTAAGTTCTCAGACTTGCAGTTCTATTAATAATGCAGGTGTTTGCATGACAGGTACTCTACTTTGTTGTGGCACTCTAAATGAGGTGGCTTGTGAAATATCACTGTGAGTGCTGCCTGCCCGTTGCTTTGCACCAGTCAGAGTCAGCTTCCAGGTCTTCTTCCATCCTCTGATGATTGTCATTAGACAGCAGTTCTGAAAAGAATAGATAATGCACAATATGAATGAAAAGTTTCACAGCATGAGAATGATGTTACTGTTGACTTAAACTTCTAGAGTTAAATTTGGTTTGCCTTAGCAGGGTAGTTAGTAGCAAAACTCAGGGATGTAGGAGCATGTGTGGGTCGGGGGTTTTAGACAGGATTCTGTGTGTGTGTGTCCCAAGGGCAGCAATAAATAATGTTAGTAGTGTCACAATTAGAAAGCAAGGAAAAGTATTTGGGATATTGAAATTGCTATTTTACAGCTTTCACCATGAGCCTGGCTAAAATGTGACAAAAGAACTGCTGAAACAAGAAGCCTTAAGTGCAACAAAACTCAAAAATAAAGACTTGGACTTAAGTTTGGCCTATTTATTGTAGATTTCTGTGATTCTTGTGCCAAAGGGAAGAGCCCAGTGCTACACAGTTCCGAGGAAGGAGATGTGGATTTGGGACTCTGTATGAGCTGTTTTCACAGCAATCTGCAGCTGAAGGCAAGAACCCAGTTAATGTGTGAGCTTAAGGAGGTAATTTTGTGGTGTGTACTGCTGAGAAGAAACGTGGATTAGATAGAAGACTGCATTTTGAAATACTGAATGCACATTTTGAAGTACTCATGGAAACTTCGTCATGGAAGGGAGAGAATCCTGTGACCCCCACAGGAGGGGGTTTCACACAGATATGCATACACTCTCATGCTGCTGAACTGGTTGGCACAGACTTGAGCAGACTTCTGCTTATTTAATGTAAGGGTTCCCAGCATGTTGCCCAGGATTACACAGGGTACCATGAAATAAAACCATAACTGCTTTAGGGAAGAAAATAGCTTAAAGCCATAAATCTTTGCTACAGAAATTGCATTATTAGTTTTTCATGTGAAGTTTGTCAGCTTCTCAGGTCTTTTAGTCTCATTTTTGAAAGAAGCAAAGTGCATTAAGGCAGACACAAACCCATTGTCCCAGGTGTGGGCTGGCCAGAGGACATGCAGCCATGTTAAGGTGGCTGTCTGCCTCTGATATCTTAACTCTGCTTGTCCCTAGCTCTGTTAGCTCAGGCCCTTGCATGGTATCAGCCATGATTTCTATGTGGGCTGGAGCACAGACAAAAAGAGCTGAGTGTTGTGTGAGCAGAGCAAGTCTGTGAACCTCCAGCAAAATGTAAAACCAGCTGGAATGTCTGACTTAGGGAAATCTGATAAAATCCTAATCATTTGTGTTGGTTTTCATCATATACTCTTAAGTGCTTAAATCAAATGCAGGGTTGTTGCCTGATTTACTGTTATGTTACTTGACACAAAGTCTTAATTAGGTGAAACAAACACCTTTGTGCAGACTTCTGGTGAAACAACAAGATGTGTGCATGACTTCTTCATGCATCCTCTGTTAGAATAGTCACATGTGTTTTGGATTTGATGAACTCACATACATTAAAGCATAGGCTGCAGGTGAATTCACTGTGTACATCACATGTAATAAGGAGTTATTTGGAAAAATCCATAGAAGCAAATCTGCTTGCTTCCTGATAAAGCCTCCTAGAGCAGTTCTCTGTGCTGTCTCTGTAGCTGCGTGTGCTGGCTGTGAGGTAGAAGTGCATGGATGTGACTGGAGTGCAGATCCTTTTCTTGTAGCCGTCTGATGAGATCCACTGTCACTCTCTGTCTTGTCCTGAGTCATGCCACAGCACCGTCCTGGCAGTACCCTTGTGACAGCTTGTGCAGCTCTTGGAGGCAGTCAGCTGGGTTTTATGGAAGTGAAACCAGTATTTCCCCACAGCCTCCTGTAGTAAGAAATTACTTCTTTTGGAAGGGCTGGCAGAGAGAAAAGGTTTACTAGGGATGAAGATGCAGACTAAAGGCAGTTTGATGAAACCTTCTGAGAAATATATGGTGAATATTATATAACAGTATTATCTGAGGTTGAAGGATTTTGGAATAGGGCCGACATTTCTGCATGATTTGTTTAAACAGTTCAAGGAGGACTTCAGAGGCTGCTGATTTCTGCATGTGCAAGGGAAAAGTGTGTGGATGCATTCTTGTGAACTGTTCTGTTTTCTCTGATTCATTCTTCGTTTGGGACTTGGATACCTATATACCTTGGAGTGGCTATATAAGGAACAGAAGTTTGGCAGACTTTTTTTGGTAGATGG
The DNA here is from genome assembly GCF_001522545.3 of Parus major. Lineage (NCBI taxonomy): Eukaryota > Metazoa > Chordata > Aves > Passeriformes > Paridae > Parus > Parus major. Next base: position 12,349,506 of record NC_031780.1, on the reverse strand, counting down.
AGATGTCTATATTAAGTAATAGGAAGAGTTTGTCATTCCCTCTTGTGTGCTTGCTGATTCCCAAGAGCTGCTGTGTGTTTTATGCAGCAGTATGCATTGAAGAAGGAGGATATGTTCACCCTGAATCTTATTAGTATTATCTTAAACCATGTTGGGGTTATAGCTATTATTTTTTAATTGTCAAACTGGTAGCATATGGTCAATTTTAGGAAGCCTGGTATCATATTGTCACTTCTAGGAACCAGATAGATGGAGACCTGTGTCATGAAAGTACATTATTGCTGTTTTCTCCCCTTTATTTTTTTTTCTGCTATCTCCATATTGTACTTTGCTACTGGGTCATTTCTAATAATTTATTTAAATTAGCATGTAAGGTATGTTTTTCACTTTGGGAATTCACTTTGGAATGGAACTTTCAGAAGTTGTCTGCTTAACTTTAATATTAAAATGATAGAATGGGCAATAAGAGGAATAAATATTTCTTTTTTATTGATCTCATCACGTGGGGGTTCTGAACTCATCTTTCAATATAGAATATGTGCTCATGCATATGCCAAAATTTTAGAGATGACTGTTGCTTCAAAGCTTTCTGTTTATGTTGTGTGTGATGTAAAATAGTGGTTCCTGTGCTGTCCCTGCTGGATGTTGGAACTGGCAGCAGGAGCAGAATGCGGCCTGGAGCCAGCTTAGGTGTTGTGTTGAGGGAGGGAATTGTGCTGGTAGTGATAGAGCAGCACAACTAGTGATAATCTTGCATAACACATATTATAAGCAAGTAAATGCTATTGCCGTTCTTAGTTGGAATGTTAATTTATTATTTGAACATGCTGGGAATTCTTAAATTATGAGTGTTTGTCTTTTTTAATTATCTTTTTGGATGAACTGCGAAAGAGTGCTCAAAATGTCATGAGTATTTGCTTATTACTTTCTGTGCCTTTGCCTAGAAATAGTGGCTAAGGAAATATTTCTGTAAACAAGAAAAAGAGGAAAACTGATGAACGCAATACGAGCTTCAGATGTTTTTCCTAGGCTGCAAATAGCTATAGCAGGAACAATTTGAACTTTAATCATTTTGTAACTTCAGGCAGTAGATAACACAGCAGGAATTTTTTCTGGCAACACTACGAACTTAGGGTATCAAAACAAGAGACCGACATGAATCAAGGGAGCAGAACTCTTGTTTATAGGTTTGTACAGAACTCTCCTACAGATCACCAGAGCCGGTATAAATCTTCCCAGTAACTTTGTATTGGTGATACTGATGTGTTGTGTCTTAGTTGTGCAGTCAAGGTATCAGTATTGCTGCATTCAGCACAGCTCTTCTGATACTGCCTGTCCCTGAAGGTTGTCTTCCTGACCCTTAAAGCTGTGTCACAAAGTCTGTGTGAGACTGAGCCGCACTGATTGTGTCCCTTGGGGCTGCTAAGCTCTCAAGGTGGGTCACAGGTGGGAGGGCAGCTCTAGAACAGCAGCTCAGAACGAGGATGGACTGGCTGCCTGACTGAGGCTGGGGTTGTCTTATGCTGGGATGCAACATCTGTTAATTTTCTTCCTTCCATAATGACAATTAAGATTATTTGGCAGCCCTCATTTCCAGATCAGCTTCTCTGACAGTCTTATAACATTCTTCATGATATGACATCTACATCTGAATTATTCCAAAATGATGTTCAGTGAAAGAGGCACAGTCTTGCTACAATTTCTTGAGAAGGCTATATGGTATGGTATTCTGCATTACAGTACTGCATTGCGTGCATTGTGCAATTTTTTTGTTTTGCATTGCATTTTTAGGATTTTTACTGGACAGCAATGGTAGCAGAGGCATAAAATCAAAGTCAGTGTTTGTGCACCTCATTCTTCTGTCTTGTCAGTGTGATCTCTTAGGGGAGAAGTAGCCAATACTATATTGAAGATGTTAAGACAGTGTGGAGGAAATAGTATTGTGATTCTACAAGTAATAGACTATAACAAGGGACAAGTTAAAACATTAAAGTCCTCTAGAAACTTCCAAATCAGGGAAATGAGGGTAGTATTCTATGGTAAGTGAGAGGGGTATGGATGAGTAGCAACATGGGTTCATTACCTTCACTCAGTTTAGACTGACTTTCTGTTACATTTAAGCACACCCATTGAAAGTATCATGCGATTTCTTACAATTACTTTGTTTATGGATGCAGTAACACCTGAAAGAACTTGCATTAACCTATCACAAATATTAAGTATAGATAAGCCCTTCTTGAAATGTCCTTTAAAATACAGCATGCAGGAATATTGTGCTGTGGTTTGAGTGATGACTAAGGTGTTGATCTTTCTGTTAGGAGTCAGTGTGTATAGTCTGAAGACAGGGAGTCCTTAATCAGAGCTTGTTGACCCTGCCTGACCCCTTGATGCTGTGTTTAAGCTAGACTGAGGAAGTGTGATAACTTACTTTCTTAAGCTTTCTTAATTCTCACTGTTAATTTTAGAGCTGTTCACTTCCTATGTTACTTCAGGAACAGCTATATTTTCCTATGTGCTACAGAAAGCAAGTGGTTTTTGTTCTGGTTTTGAGGGCTTTTTTTTGTTTGTTTTGTTTCAACAGGGTTGTTATAAAAAGTACTCCTTTCTATGCATTTGCATTCCTCCCCCTTATCCCTCAGTAAGATTTTGGCTTTAATCTAGAGTATGCATATCATTTCTGAAAGTGGTGTGAAGGACTTGTGCCTTGCATCTGGCTTTATCTCTTACATATTCAGAGGCACTCCTGGTTAGGAAGCTTTCCGCTTTTGCCAGTTAAAGTATTGAGTTAAACAAAGTGTGGTGAAGGAGCTGTCTTGATCTGAGTAATGGTCATGATTGCAGATCAAAGTCTTAGGTCACAGTACCGAGTCAGGCTGAAAAAATTAGGTCCTAAGGTTAATTTTATTTAATTTTTGCTTTGTTCTGTCACATTCTTCAGTTGGGTGATTCAACTCATATGTTTGAAGATCTATATACTCAGCCTTCTGGTTGTGCTTCAGACTCAGTATCTTATGCTCATTCATCCATGAGGCATGACTACCACAGTAGTCATACTTGGCAGGTGCTCACATGAGAAAATTTTCATGTTGATTTTTGCCTTGAAGAACTAATTTGTTATTGAGGTAAGCAGCTTCTTTACATGCACCTCTGCTTCCAGCATCAGATGGAAGAGAAGTTTGCCTCATCAAGCTGTTAGATTGCCTCTTATAAGGGGATAGTTTTTGAGATGAGGCAGAATCTCAAATATCCTGCTTCTTTTGCTCTCTTGTAATTACATTAGATAATTTGCATTGTTTTTCTATCTAAATTTGAACTGACCAATGATCTTCCAAGACTGCTGTTGTTACAATCTGGACAAATGTGACAGGGCACATACAGTTGGTAAAAGATAAAGTTTCAATGGTAGTAAGTAACAGTGTCAGCTCCTGGCATAGAAGTACCTAGGAGTAAAAAAGAATACTAACAAACTTCCTCCCTTGTTTTTTGCACAGTGTGGTATTTGCCTGTAGGCAGCAAGTCAATGAACATTATATGCTGAAATAGTTCACTTCAGCCTTTGCTCCTCTGAAGCAAACCTGCTTCAGGCATGCTGAAACGTGCTCTTTCAGTTTCTGTTGATTCTGCAGTTTGTGGAGCTCACAGCGACCCTCTTATACCTCTCTTACAACTGGTCTCTGTTGCATCTTCTACTCATTTTTTGGGTACACAGGACACTTTTACATAATCTTCAGATTATTTTTAGAGACTGGTTCCAGCAAGTAGTTGGATGAATCTTGAGGGTGTTTCTGAGAGCTCCGCAGAGCCTCTTACTCTACATTTGCTACTTCTTTTGAAAGACTGTACACAAATGTGTCAATGCACATGTGGATGGTGTGAGCAGGTGTGCCATGCCAGGGATTCCCCATCCTGGAGTGAGTTCCTGTAGTCACCTTGGTGATACTTGGTCTGAGTGAGACCGTTAAAACTCCCCCATTTCCCATCATGGACTGATTCTTCTGTCTTTATGTCCCAGCAATTGAGGTAGCTGTGCAAAATCTTTACTAAGTTGTCTTTCCATATGGATTGGTCTTTTAACAATTTGGATTCATGGGATGTATTTCAGTGCAGTATTGTCTAGTATTTTCTTCTCATTTTTTTATCAGTAGTTTTCTGACAGATCTACTAGCTGAAGCTTCAGGGGAAATAAAGAAAATAAAACCCATGGTTTGACCCACAGGGTTAGTCAGAGACCAACTTCTCTGGGTACTTGGAAGGATGAGATCTGTCACCTACAATAGAAGAAGCAGCAGCATTTTTTGCAGTTCATGATGTAGAAGCTCTTAAGTTTACATCTATCACTGGGTTGATTGAGGTAACCACAGGAAATATTTTTCTGTGATCTGCTTAGGCAGTGTCCTTCTTTGTTTTTGTTTGTAGCTTTCTATCCTGGGATGGTAAATAGAGCAAATGGAGGCTGTTGACTCCCAAAATACTTTGCAGTGTTACTGCTCCCAGCCCATAGTATTTCTGGTACCTGTGCATCCTGCCTTGCAAGTAAGAGTATCTGAGGAGAAGAGAACAAATCAGAGTATAAACAGTTTCTACTATGTACCTTTAAGGGAGCATAATACTACATCATGAGTCCCAAAACTGCCTTGTGTAATCTGAATATAGTTCACTGTACACACCTATACTGTAAAGATAACAAATCATCAAAGTAAAGTTACCTGAAATGTTCCTTATACTTTAGCCATAGTAGGTGTGATTATTCCTCCTCTTTCAAAGTATACCCACTGCAGTTGCTTTTAAGAATTTGATTGTGAGAGGGGGAACTACAGTTGTGATTCTAATTTTGCCTAGGTATGACAACAGTGCATTTAAACTTGTATTAGTACTATATCAGAGTATCACCAAAGTAACAAGTAATAAACAGGTGATAAACTTGTTTCGAAACAGGTAACTTGGAGTCACTCTCCGTTTTGCTCAGGGAATAGAAATTTAACCTTGTCTTTGTTTGAAAAGACAGGTGTCTTCTAGGGAAGGCAGAAACCTCCTTTGAAATGGAAAAATGTAATCCCCCCCCCAAATTATTATAATCTTGAAATCAAGGGGCTCTCAGGCAAAGATATGGGAATAGGAATAACAGTTCTTTACTAGGAAAATCAAAATAAAAATGCAGTGGTACAAAAACCCACACTGACAGAGCCAGAGTACAGCCTGACACTGTTGGTCAGGGTGTTGGTAGCAGTCCCATTAAGTGGTGGCTGCAGTTCTCCTGGAGTGACAGACATGGTTCTGTTGAGGCAGTGATCCTGTAGAAGGGTGTAGTTTTCCTCTGAAGGTCCAGTGGTGGTGTAGAACAGTCTGGTCCTCCTGTGGGAATGCAGAGGACAAAGGCTGCCTGTGGTGTTCCAAGTTTCAGATTATATCCAGGTAGGAATGCTTGGCTCCTCCCCATGGATGGAGCATCTCCCAATGGGATGATGTAATTTTATCAGTCCTGCAGTGAGACCAATGGCCCATGAACAGAAGATTTCCCTCTGGTGGGAGGATGGGTGGTGGTAGAGGTAAAGAACACTGCCCCAGCTGGTTTTAACAGCTGGTAATAGAATACTTACTTTTGGTTACATCTTGCATTTGCCACCAAAGACAAACCTACTAACTCAGCCTTGTGCTTTTAATTGTAACTGCTAGCTTCAGATATTTTCATAAGAAGTTTTGAATACTTCTGATATAGGAAATGTAGCAAAGTAACTTGGGGCTCAGTTTCTTATTTCTTGAATGTTCCAAATTGCTGTGCAAAAATCCCTCCTCTAAAAAACAAAACAAAAAAACCCCAAAAACCCACCATCCAAAAGGCTGTGAATACAAGAAGATGCTGGAAAGACTTGGAAATCTGTATTGACTTTCCAGATGGCACAGTGGCACTTCAGATTTAATTTGAAAATGTTTCTATTTTGGAGCTGAAAAGTTATTAATGAACTGCAACTGTGGCTAGTTATTTGAGTTAATAATTTTATATTAAATGATTTTTAGTCTGATCCCATGTTCCTGAAGGAGAGGTGTTCATAGTTTTATTGTGTTCTTGGTTCCCCTGCCTACTGAGCAGTTACAAAGCAGGTTTGCTGCACAGATGGACATGCAGAGGGTTTCTGGAGCGAGCACAGCACGCTCAGGGTGCGTAACTGATCTGCAGCAGCACCAGCCACCCGTGGGAACCCGCACCTCAAACTGCCTTTTGTCCTGGCCAGGGTAAGCCTGGCATCGTGGTGATGTCCCTTCCTGGGGAAGGGACTGGTGTGGGCTTGTTTGGAGTGCACATTTGAAAATGTAAACCTACTCTGATGGAGGGAGACAGGAGCTAATAATTACATTGCTCTCCATTCTTTCATTTAACTAATCTTTCAAGTTGAATAAAGTCATGAACAAGAGTATTTGTCCGGCAGAACCCACTGTGTATGTGGAAGTAGAGTTTTCTCCACTTGGTTCTGTGTGAGAAAACCCTGTGCAAGGCTTGCCAGGCTTCCTGTTGGGTGACCTGCTGCTGTGCATGTGGTGGCAAAGGTCTGTGCTGCAGGTTCTTTTCTTGCTCCCATCAGAGTTTTCAGGGGGAGGTTTTTCCCAAGCCTGTTATCCACCAGCAGTGCTCATCAGTCTGCTGGGAGTGTACTAGTCTCACCTCTGCCCAGATAGCATGTTGTTACCAGTTATCAGAAGGTCACAGATTATTTGTTTTTATGTGATAATATTTACTACACTAACAAAACAGGAGCAATATACTCGAGCTGTATAAAGATCTGTGCTGCCTGGCTTTATGGAGACAGACGGAAAGGCAGATTACCTGAGCTGCTGTTTCCTTCTGGTTTGGTTTAATAGTAACACCATTGGTGTGATTTGCTGAACTGATGTCATAGACCTTTATTTGTTTTAAAACTCCCTGCTTGTACCTGTTGTGCTGGTTCAGAGGGGTTCAGGGCTATTCCTGTGTTACAGCAATTTAGTAGTGGTAGCTTTTGTTACAGCTTTAACACAAACCCAAATGTTCCCATTTTACTGGGAAAGTTTAGCTAATATTAATTGAAGTACTGATGAAGTACAGTTGATGTTGATAGTTACTTTAACTTACTAAGCTCTTATTTTAAAACAAGCTTACAAACTGTTGTTTGGTCTTTTTACTTGTTTAAGTAAAGGCAATTGGCAGGCTGAGGAGTTACTAATTCCCCACTGTAGGAAAAAGATACCTTCAACTTCTCTGTGGTTTTAAATGTTTGGAAATTTACCTGAAGCTGTAATTCCAGAATAGACAAAGTGCATGCTAATAGTTGAACTTTACAGCTTTGAAAATAAATATATATGTGTTTTAAATGATGATGTTGCAAACTGCATAGTCTGCCACTGTTCCAGCAGACTAACACTTGTTTTGTAAGTGAGCTAAAGAAAAACCGTGTGGCTGTCTTCTATAGGAGATGTTAGAATTAATGGGGTGTTTCAAGATAATTAGATATTACTAGAGTTGAACTCTTTGTCATTATGAAATATATCAACTTCTTCCCATTGCTGCTCTTCCCACTTTGTTTTTCCTGCACAAAACCTTTTTCTCCTGTTTCATCCTTTTGTTTTTTAGGTACATTTCCTTTCAGATCAGTTGAGGTAGCAGTTCCTCTCTCTTTTTTCCACTCCTCTGTTAGAAAAATGCATCTTCCATCACCTGAGGGAAGAGAAGAGAAGCAGCAGACTCTCACAGCACTTGCTTACAGAGATGGAAAGGAGGGATGATACATAGATACTTTCCAGGGAAGAAATAGAAGATTATTCCCACACATGCAGTGATTCAGCTAGATTGTTTTTATGTACAATGTGATTTAAAAAAAAAAGCAAAAAAAAAAAAGCAGTGGGAAGTAAGGGTATTTCTCAAAACAGTCTTTCCAGTTGGCATTTGATGTTTTTGCAGGAAATGCTGCAAAAATAAAGAGCAAGGCTGAGCATGCATATGGCATGGATTTAAAAGCCAGTGGATTAGTTGCCGAGTTACACTTCAAATCACTTACTGGTAGGACTAATTCAAATATCTGATTTATAATTAAAGTTCAGTAGGATTTTCCCCCTCTTGAAAGACAAGTTTCTGTAGGAAAAAGTGTGTTTTAGGAAGGCAAAGCACACAATGAAATTTATAAACAGGCAAAAAATACTCACTTTTACCTTAAGGAAGGTAGGAAAAGAGTCTGTTACGTTACTTCTTGACTAAAGAATATACTTGGAAATTTTTGTTAGAAATAGCTTAAATCAGTTTAAAGAAGAGAGCACTCATGCTGATTAAAACAAAGGGTCTATAAAATAAAAAACTGGAAAGATAGAGATACCAGTTTAAATAATTAAAAGGAACTGTCCATATTTCTTCTTTGTCTAGTGTTTTAATGTCTCTATTACACTGTGCTGTTTCCACAATGCAGTGCTATTTTAGTGCCTTTTTTGATGCAGTTAAACACATAAGTTAATGTAAAATACAGAACATAAGTGGAAAAAGCAGCATTAATTTGAGGGATTTGGGGGCAGTGGGTGTTGATTGGGAGGAAGAAATAGGCTTCCAAGTATTTGCACAGGACAGAAAGTATAGGTCTTGTAGTGTAAATTTAGTGACTTTTTTTTTTCTCTCCACAGTTTTTGAAGAAATGTGCATAATCAGTCCATCATAATTGGTGGAAGTGAACAAATTATCTCAGTGTTTTCAAAACTCAGTATCAGCATGGTTACATTAATCCCAAACAACTTTAGTCCTGAAAACAAGATCAGGTTCCTAAATCATTTACATATTTGTGGAAATTTTGCTCTCCTTTGGTCCTAAAAGGCAATTCTGCAAATTACTCTGCAATTACAGACAACAAATATGAGAGAGAAGGGGCAAGCTGTTCTTGGGTAAACACTTAAAGCTACCAGAGGTGGTTGCCAGAGGTGGTTTTTTTGGGTGTAGCTATGGCCTTTGAAGGAGTTCTGCTTGCATCTTTTCACCTTCTGCCATCTGAGGGGGCTTAGGGCTCCTCCAGGGACTCCCCACAGCTCTAAGAAGTGGCTGCTTTACCTGAACTGATAAAGGTGGGGGATTTAGCTTGGCTAACTTTGCCCTGGATGGATTAGGTTGGTTTGTGTAATCCTGTTATAACAGACCCTGTGTCTGGGAAGCCAGGCAGTGGTAACTTACACACAGCTGCCCTATAATGGATGGGAACAGATTGAAATCTCATTTGCCTATCTGTCTGCAAAGGGAAATTCTGGAGAATTTGCACCTTAAGAAACTGTTTATACAGTGGATATCCTGATTTTTGGTGATGTTTAGCAGTCATATGGCAGTGAAATACCTGTTTTTTTCTGTATGTCTGTTTTTAGGTAAACTGTGAAAAGATGGTCTGTGAAGCTGTAATTCAAATAGGTGAACTGAAGAAAAAACCTGTGATATCAAAAACCCAGCTCCTTAAGCTTTCCTGGTTTTGTCAGGTTGCTATTATGGATATGTTTTGGGATGTTGGATTTTAAAGCTCCCATAGGGCATATGTGTCTCAAAATATGAATACTATGTGACCTAAAATATATTGATATGGTTCAGTAACTAAGGATATAAAAATTGATGGTCAAAGTCTCTGAGGCTTTTGAAAATCGTTTCCTTTATTATGCATAATTTTATTTTCTTATGAGGACTGATGTGTCAGTCACCATGAAACCTAAGTGCATATTAAATCACCTGCAAATGCAGTTAAGTGGTTTTATTCAGTAGCTTAAGCCAGCAAATATTAAAAGGATTTGTCTGCTATGGAGGCCCAGGTGGTAGGGAAAGGACCTCAGCAGATGCTTCATATTTACAGTTCCCTTCAGGACTGTTTGGTTTTGCCTGAGTTTGTAGGTGGGAAAATAATTTGTGATCTTTACAGTGTCTGCTGTTGTTCATACTTCATTATTCAACACATGTTGATGGCAGTAGTAATCTAGAGGATATTGTATTAAGCTTGTGGAAGATCAGTGTTAAAATTGAAGGTTAATTTAGGAAAGTGTTGAGTTCCCCAATACAATTGTTAGGGGCAGAGTGAGGATTGGGCTCTCTTTGTCTTTACCTTAGTACAACTGTTGTTCAAAACTATTTCAGAACCAAGTAGGTGATGAATGGTAGGGGTAAAAGCTTTATTTAGTTCAAGAAATTTATGAAGTTTGGCAGAATTTACCAGTACCATCTTTTTCTTAGTAAAATACCTTTGGAGGCTTCAAACTGAAGTTATTCTCTCTCCTGTGCAATGCTGGCTTTCTTTTTGGGAGTGAAGGGATGGATGCAGTTTGGATTCTTAAGTGTTGGTACTTTCAGTGGCTGAAATACCTCAGGTTCCTCCTTCACATTCTTCTCCTAAGACAATTATAATATTGAAATTCTACAGTATTTATCCTTGTTTCCTTTCTTTTTTGGTTGTTTTTTTTTTAGTCCAGAGAAGACTTCAAATGATAGGGGCAATTAAACACTGTCCTTTAGGAATTATTTATCCAAAGAAAACTCAAATACAAAAGGCTTATTTAGTGCTGCAGGATGATATTGGAAATACCCCTAAAATTCATAAAGTATAGAGTTTTGGAGGATGAAAGTCACCTGTGTGTTCACTGCTTGCTTCAGCCCACCATCCACAGAGTTTCTAAATAATTTAGACTTTCATCATTCTGCAAATGAAACTTCCTTCAGTAATCCTGCCAAAACCAATCTGTAGTGCACAAGCACTAGATGACTTTTTGGGTATAGTGTAGATATCCACTGTTTTAAATCATCTTCAGTGATGTTGCAAATAGCCTGTTATGTGCAAAGGAATATATAAGCCCAAGGCAGAGAAGCTCTTTGGGATGGATGAGCAGAATTTTGAACAGTTGGAGCAGAAGCCATGGGTAACGCCCTGATGAGAGAAATTAGAACATGCATGCCTGCATAATTTCTCCTGTGAAATGAAGAATAAAGAGGAGCCAGAGGAGAGTGGAAGTATAGCAAAATTCCTGAATGACCAAAGCAGGAATTTTTTCAATTAAAACCAATTATTCTGGTTAGTATAATAGGGCGTGTTGACACACAAAGGAACACTTAACTGCTATCCTGTGATTAAACAAAATGGATCAGAATGATCTTGACCTTGCTGGCTGCTCTGCTTTAGCCAGGACTGGGCTCTGCTTTAGCCAGG
>NC_031780.1:12315420-12338252 GCF_001522545.3 Parus major | reverse complement strand
CTGGGCTCTGCTTTAGCCAGGACTGGGCTCTGCTTTAGCCAGGACTGGGCTCTGCTGCTCAGCTACTCAGGACAGTGGGGACTGAGGGAATGATCCCGCACAGGGCAGCTGCTGGTGTGGCTGTTGAGCCCTGGGCACTGGTTCAGTCAGGCTGGCTTCCTTCAAGCTGCCACAATCTGTAAGGACAACGGGCTGCTCATTTATTCTGCATCCGGATCTGAGTGCAGGGAAGTGACACTTGTAGTATCTCCAGTTGTGTTTCATAGTGTGATGTCCCTCCCAGTGTCACTCTTGGTTCCAGTTCTGGACTTGCAGCAGGAGAGAGTTGTGCTGATTTAGGTGTCAGGAAGCTGAAGTGCACACATCAAGTGTATGTGCTTGGCCACGTTACCTGTGTGCTCAGCATATCAAACAGAAATGACATTTTGTTCATACGTGATAATTTTTTAATTGATTGCCAGATGTGCAGCAAGAGTCATACTCCAGAACAGCACCTTACATAAAGGGCCTTGAGATTCCTGAGTTGTACATTTAGAGCCCACAAGTTATGCCACAAAATAAAGTAAGCTGTGGTTGAACTAAGAGAGTAATGTAAATACTATGTTCCATAGTGCTTGCACCTCACAAAAGCTGTGACTTTTCACCTAAAAGACTTGAATCTCACAGTCTTGTGTTCCTCGTGGGGCTATTCAGTGATGTTACCATGGGAAGTCATTCTTGTCATTACAACTTTTTCAGCTATAGTTTATTTTTTAATGATGCATCACTGTCCTTCTCAGGTGAACATGAAATTAGATTGAGTGGCTTCTCTATAATTCTGTTCCCTCTGTGAAATTCTGATGGAATCAGCTTACCAGACTTGAAAACAGATCTGATACAGGCAGAACTTTGTTTTTAAACCTGTTTAGAGAAAGTGTAAGAGAACTTTTATTTTTATTTTTCCCCATGTATTAAGATTTCCTTAAGTACAGGACAAGGACCAACTTGTTCACTCCTATTTGCTGTAAAAAAACCAGCAAACGAATGCTCTTATGTATGGCAGGGAATTCTCTCCATCTCCAAACATCCTAAGTATGTTTTGGGTATGCTTCAGTATGACTATAAAGCCAAATGAAATATCTTTCAATAGTGAAATCAAGTTTATAGCAGTGTAATTTCCTTCTATAAACAAGTCTCCTTTTAAGGACTTCTATCTGAAATTACTGATGAATGTAATGGTATTAAATAATTAAATAATAAAATACTGTTACGATGCCAAAAAGAACATCTCAGTCTCTTTGATCTTCATTTTGGCTAAATATAGAAAATTTCACTAGAGACTTCTGTAAACAGACTCCATTAATCCTAATAAATTGTTTTGAAAAACAGTGACTATAATAGATGTTGACTAAGAGAGTGAATAACATTGAGTTTTAATTTTCAATACAGCATGAGTTAACTCCACATTAATTGGAGTCACACCTCTAAGTCATGTTGTACTGCTCTGAAATTCATGTGTGCCTACTTCTGTTTGTCTTAGCTTTAATTAATCATTCCCTTATTTCTTGGCAGCAGCCTGTTATTGGGCAGGGAAATATGGATCCAGGTGTTGTCTTCTGGCTCCTGTAGCTTCTGCCTGCCTTCTGCACACCATGGCTCTGTGCAGGCAGGAGGTCCTGGCAGCAGGCAGTCTTACAGCAGATGAAACACAGATATGTCTGTACTATTTCCAACAGAGTGCCAATGAGAACTCTCTCTAGTAGTCTTAAAGGCTTTCTTCTATCATTGAAAAAGTTCAGATTTCTTTTTTTTCTACTTGTGCAGTGTTTACTAACATTCTGTGCATGTGTAACGTGTGTTTGTACGTAGCATAATTTTTTGTTTTGCCACAAAGCTTTTCATGACTACCTAAGAATAAGAAGGATCCTATTCAAAGAAATGCAGACATCTGTTATTTGTGTTTAGAAAAATAAATGCATCTGGTTCTGACAACATCATTGTTTTATGTGCTTCTAAAGAATGCACCAATTGATATAATTATCTGGATTAAGAGTGTCAGTGGAGTTAATAAAGAGCAGTGCCCTGAGAACTGCAGTGTCAACTGTATGGCTTGGCTCTCTGTGCACTTTGGGGACCTCTTTTCTGATTGCCTTGTTCTTTCCAAGTTCCCTAATGGGACAGAGCAACAATTAACTCCCATAAAGTGTGAGCCCAGGAGCAGCTGGGCCCTCTACTGATGGACACCATGGACTTGTGCTGTGCCATGCATGAATTTCTCTCTAGGGATACTCCCTTGGTACCATCCCAGCATGTTTCATGCAATTCAGTGCTCTCAGACAACATGGTGTTGCTCCTGTGGCTTGCAGTGCATGTGGCTATTCAGTCCTTGCTGAAAACACTGCACATTTGTGGGGCAAATCATGTGCCTTGCGGGTGTAGCCAGTCTGCTCCAGCTAGTCCAGAGGAGCAGAGGGCAGTGTTTCTTCATCACTTCCCCACTGTGTACCCCCTAAAGACAGACCTGACTCCCAGGTCTTCCTGGAAGCTGGTTCACCAAATTACAGTTGATAAATAATTTCTGTTTTCAGGAGTTTAATTATTGGGGCTTTTCCCATTTCCTTATTGCTTCTGGTTTTGAAAGGTAGATTCATGGTCAGGCATGTGGAAACTAAATTAGTGATTCAGTACACGTGACTGGCAGTGAACTTGGTCTTTGGAGTGCTCAATGTGTCCTTTATCACATACTTCTCACCTGAATCCAGTACTTGTGCTGGGAAGATAACGGTAAGAAAGTTTAAATGCCAGCACATGGAATAGCAGTGAAGAGTAGAAGAACAGGAGATGGCTGAGAAGCTGAAGGCAGAGTAGTCAGTGTGATGTAGGGTGTAAGTAGCTCCAGGATGTAAGCTTCCAAGGAAAAGCAAGAAAGCAGCTGTAGGAGGAGGTAAGATATTTTCTCTGTCAGAGGAGTTTTTATCTTAGCCTTATCTATAGAGAGAGTCATGGTGGTGGCCACCACAAGCTGCCAGGCTTTTGTGACTGTTTCCCTAACTTGGGGATGGAGAGAGAGAAGCTTGTTGTTCATAAAACTGCAGTATTGCAAGAATTTAACACAGGTGGTTTGAGTTCTTTCCCTGCTCTGACTCTGTTAAACACAACTGTCGGATATTTTAATCAGTTTTGTTTACACCTGTATACAGCTTCCAGTTATTAACATTTGATTTATTTAAGAGAGTGTGCAGTAGGGAACTATTAGATCCCACATCTCAGCTAAGGGCTTGGTCTTAATAAATTGCTCTCTTCTGGTGGTCCTTCGGAGCTTTAATGAAAGATGCAGTTGTACTTGGTAACTAGAAACAATACATTCTTAAAAGATAACTAGCTATTACTATAATGGTCATTGCAGGAAACAAATGAAATTAATTTAGTTACTCTGTGCCTGGAATTACATTATTAGTCAAGTTGATGATGTGTTTCTGGTACTACAGAAGCACAGAAATTTGTAGCACTGTATGAAGACATTTTTATTTCCACTCTCATTACAGGCAAGTTAAACATAACTTACTGACAAATGAAAAACACATGTAATATGGTAAATTATATATGGGTTAACCATCCATCAGTCACTTACTCTCCTGAGCAACTGCTGCTGCATGTGTACTACTTACTTTCTGGGGTTGTGAGGGGAGAGTACATTTTTAGTTTATGTGACTTCTGTAAGCAGTAAAAGAAGTAGTTTTGCTAGCTGTAGTACTGGCACAATTACTGTCAACTTTTGCAAGCGTGGTACTGAATACAGACTGCTTGCTGCCTGAAGCTCCCTGCCTGGTGCCAAGGGGCTGACTAGGAAGTGTTGGCTAAAAACCTCCTGTTTAAATTTTTGTGAAGTGTGTACTCAGAGCTACAGCTGTGTTCATAGTTGAAGACTGAACTATTTCTGTGTTATGCTGGCGTTAAAATAGAGTGTGACTTTCAATGTGAATTGAAGGCACTTGGATTTAGATTTGCTTCCATGCTTTCAGCAAATCAAGGGCAATATTGACCTGTTGGCAATAAGAAGCTAAGGTGGAACTAAATGCTACAATGTGTTGTGAATGTGGATTTTTTTTAATTACATGCTGCTCCAAAATTGCCCCTTAACAAAATTAGGAACTAGGAGCTTAAAAAGCATATTTGGTTAGAATAGTTGATACTTATTTGCACGTGGGCTTTTTTCTGACTTTTTGTTCTTTCTTTTTTTTTCTTTCTTAGTCTTCATGAAGAAATCATTGACTTTTATAAGTATATGTCTCCCAGACCTGAAGAAGAGAGAATGCGGATGGAAGTGGTGAACAGAATAGAAAATGTTATCAAGGAGCTCTGGCCTAATGCAGATGTGAGTAGGACACTGTTTTATTTGTTAATATGTAAAAGCAACATTTTGTGCCTTTTTACTTCATGGAATACTGAATATTGCAGGTACTGTTTATTTTTCCATGTTAAACGTAAAAAGACTTCTGGTGAAATGAGAGAGGTGATCTTTCTTTCTCAAATACTACAGGGTAGCATTTTCTATCACACATAAGACCAAAGACAAGTTAGTCCTGCTGTAGTCAAAGAAAAGGCATAAGGTGTGGCAATGTTCAGTCTCATGAATATTTATTTTATAAGATGAATGGGGACATATCAGACATGTATGCATGTATTGTAATAAAAAAATCTTCTGAAACGCCTGTCTTTAGTAGTAAGTAGGCCTTTTAGTCCAAAAACCTGTGATCTTGAATAAATCCATTAAGGTGGTGTACCAGCAATGTCACATTACGTAGACCATGGTACTTTTATTTGGCAGTTATACTAAATTTATGAATTTTACAAATTTAAAAAGCCTCAGGAGTCTGTGTTTAGGAAGAAACAAATCTGTGGATCTGTGTGCTGAGCTGAAAATCTGTAATACCTCTTTCCACTGAAGATGTGTTTTTGCTAGTACATACTCAAACATACTCATACATACAAAACAAGAGTTTCTCCTATGCAGAGTTATGGGGTTTTTTTATAAAGGTTAGATTAAAAAGAAGACAGAGAAGTTGCAATTATAAATCAATGTGGTTTTATGGGGACACCATTGGGTTTCTGGCATAATTGAATCTAGTTTAATTGTATTCTTCTACTAATATTGTGTTCATTTCCAGTATGTAAATTTCTAGCTGTAGGCATCTATTTGTAGATAACAGTAGCTGAAAATAAGGGCTTTTTAGCCAGAATAGCAAACCAGATTCAGACAGCAGAATCTCTAGTATAAGGAATGCTCTTTGATCCTGCCACAGTAAAAGACAGTGTTTTGACATGAGTGACTTAAATCTGCTGTTCATTTCAAACCTTCTTAACCTGTTGTTTTTGGAGTGCTTTTTTAGAAATTGGCAGAATACGACAGAATGTGAATTCTGTATGAGCTCTATGTATGTGGTGTGTGGGTTTGTGTGTAAAACATACTCACATTTTCAAGGTGGTTATTGTTATGGATGGTGTATCAGTGAGCATCCTATGGAAGGAGCACTCTCCCCTGGTGATTGCTCCCTTTGCACCGCTGGAGGGAGGTGGTTGAGTCATTACTCCACGTGTCTGGCAATTTTCTCTTGGAGCAAACACAGTAACCTTTCCATGGGAACTGTGTAAGAGAGCAGCATGTGTCACAGGTGTTGCACAGCTCTCCTCTACCCCAGTGACACCGGCAGGTAGACCCTAATCGAGAGCAGGAGTAGTGGTCTTGACAGCAGTAGTGTAGGGAGCAGTGTGGGTATGGAACAGGGTGTGCTGTGATACCAGTGCCTTGTATGTTTGATTCTAGTGCCATATGCCAGTGCCTTGGAGGAGAGGGTTTCCCCAGAACCACTGATTGCTTCAGCCCAGAGATGTTGCTGTTTCCTAGGCAAATTTGTTTGCTGCAAATCTAACTAGTCTAATGGGGTGAAAGGATTTTTTACCAGGGATCTCTCTTTTTCCCACTAGCACTTTGAATGGGGCACAAGAACATACATATATTCCAGAGATACTCTGTAGGACAGGCTTGATCTGTAAAAGTCTTTTGTATTAAAAATAACTTATTACATACATACATATATATGTGTGTACATGCATATATATATATATATATTTTTGTAGCCACAAGGTATTTAAGGAGGGGAAGCAAATTATGGGCCCTACCACAAGAGACAGCTGACCAGTGGGCTTAGCTGTAACATGACTGAGAGGAAGCACACACTGTGTAGTTGAAAAGCTGAAGTTCACTTTACAATTAGTGCCAGTTAAAACTGCCAGGACTGTCTTTCTCCACTGTGCTTGAAAATGTTGGAGAGTGAGAGTGTGCCAGTTCCTTTTTCTCAAGTCAGTAACTGTTCTTCAAAGCCCAACTGCATTTTGTCTGCAGTTGTTACGTTGAGGAAGAATTCTCCTTTTGTATGTCCTTCCTTTTTTCTGGAGGCTAAAAGGGAACTGAATGGTGACAGCATTACTGTGATGTTATTTTTCTAAAACTTATTTTCCAGATCAGCTTGGGAACTGAACTGCTGAACTCAACTGTGTTCGACTTGGACAGTCTCTTGTAATTTTTCAGTCCTTTGAGTTAATCACTAACATTTTGAAAATCTCTGTTGGTTTAGCTACTTCTAAGATTCAAGTTTTGAGAAGGTGGAGTATTATCTGGTCCAATGTCCTCAACTCTAGCTGTAGTGTAAAGTGATGAGTTAATATTTAAGCTGTTCATTTTGAGTCATTGATGCAGCCAAAGCAGCTAAAATAAACTTGGAAGTTAAACGTACACATTTAGCTTGTAGTTTCTCACTAAACACATAGGTAAGACATAAGAAATATATAAATACATAAAAAATCAGATACCAAGAAAAGGAAAATAAGGCTTCATGAATTTAAATGTACAGAGAATGTACGTGTGGAATGTGCCTGAGCATGTCCTTTTTTTTTTTTCCCCTCCCCTGTTCCACTTAGGAAAAGGCTGAAAAAGCAGATGGAGGGGGGGGTAAAACTAGGTATCCTAAACTGTTACTTTATTTATAGAAGTTAGCAATTGTGTCATTTGCTCTCTTACTCAAGGGAATGTGCTTAGAAGGAAACATTCCTAGTAAGTGAGAGCTGTTCCTGGCATCAGCAGGTCTCTGACCATAAGAAACACTTAAATTATGCTGAAACCAAACAATCCAAAACATTTAAATGAACACTTTTTAAGACAAAGATTTTTGACTGTTCAGTAGGAAAATTTGGCTACTAAACAAATAAGTACTTACACGGTCAAATTTAGGATGCATTTGTCATAATATCCTCAGCTTCATGTCCATGTGACCACATAGATCTGAAAAGAGGCAATGTTGCATTCTTCACACACTTCACTTATGAAAATACTGTGATTAGGAATGAAAGTAGAAAGATGAACTCTGTTTAGTTCAACAAACTTCTACTGAAAGAGTAGAAGAAAGGGAAATTAATTGGCTATGGATGGATTTTTTTTGATGTTGTTTTGACATAGGGATTTTGGTACCAGAAATTTACCAAGCTTTTGTGGGTTTCCAAGTTCTGTTGTGCTTAGTGAGTGTGTATTTGGACACATACTGTAATTAAAGCTCCTTCAGGAACTGTGGCATTTAATATGAACAAGTTCACAGAAATGTGGGGTAAACAGTAACAATAACATAGAGGATTAGGAGTTGTTGCAGTACTCTGAAGACTGAAGTTATGAGTGCAAATACAGATCTCTGTCCACAAACAATAAAAACATGATTGGCAGTATTGGCACACCACAAAAACTAATGCTCATGTCTCAAGCCATAATAGTGTTCTGTGTTTGGGATGCTTTAAATACATGCATGGCCACAGAGCTTCAACAGTTTAAATTCTAATTTGATAATGAATTAAAATCCTTTAAAATTTGTGATCTGATTTCCTCACTCTTCCTCTTTTCTCTTTCCAGTTTTTGTGAGAGAGTGGTTGAAGTGTGGGTGTGGGCTTCTTTTTTAATAGTTCAGTGTTTCTGATACTCCAAATTATTGTACAAGAGCAGATGTTGTCTCATTCCTTTTGGTAAAGGTCATATATGTTGTATCAGTAAGTTTATGAATACTTTCAGGGTTGTTTATTCAGTGAAAGGCTCTCTTTGCTGTTCAGCTGAGCACACTATTTTGTTTGATAATGTGAAAGCACATTTAGTTTTTTCTGAAGCCATCAGTGGCTGTTTTATTGTGCAAAAGCACTTTTCTGCTGTTTTTGGTGCCCAAGTGAATCCTGATTTGACTCAACCCAGTTTTACAGAGGGTACTTTAATTACTATCCTGGATTAAAAGTAGTAGTTGTTGTTGTTGTTATCATTATTATTATTTTTACATTCTTAGCTTTGTAATGCTTTTATGTTTTTGTACAATATTGATACTCGTGCTGTGGCACCTTGCTCAGTCTTTACCAGTTTAAGAAGATCTGAACTTTTAATATTTAATTGTGTATACACTTTTTATTGGATGTGGAGTGAGGGGCGAAAAGGAGTGAAATGATAAAAAAACAATTGGGAAGAGGCTCTCAAACTGCTTCTTAGTCTACTAAAGTATTAAGGCACTTGCAAAACATCACCTTTTCCTGTCTCCCCCTTTTTCTTATCCTGAAGGGGAAAAACATAAAAAGTGGGTCACTTGACATACAAATAGGTGGCAATCAAGTGGTATATGAGACTCATTAAAGCAGAATACTCAAGTCTGTATAAAGTGGCTCCAGGAAACATATCAGAAGGATGGCTGAAAATTAGCCCAAATGTGTAGATATTTTTTACTTTGAAGTCTCCTCAACCCCACTTTGAGACTCAGCAAGTGAGTCTGACCTCCCTGCAAGGCTTGGCTGAGTAATGAGAGCGTGGTTTTGGACAGCTTACAGGGGAAACCTGATGATTTACACCTGCAGTGCTAGTAAAAATCCAGCATAATAAAGCAATTCTGTGGGATGTGAAGCTTTATGAAACTTCTTGTTTAAGCAGAAATAGACAGAGTTGTGCTGCTTGCTTTGTAATGCAGGAAAAAAAATGGGTCATGATAGAATTTTATTTTTTTTATTAAATATGCAAAGCAATGGAAATACATTAAACTTCAAAAATGCATAAATACTGAGAGGTATACTATGAGATGTGAAAACAAAAAGCAAATTAAATTGATACTGTTTTTCTTAAATGTTCTGTCATCGTTAAGCATTTTAAAATTTTGGGTTCTGGGTTTTTGACAAATGTGGTAATGGGAACCATTTTTACATTGCAGAGCTGTTTCTTATTAGAAAAATCAAAGTTATTAATGTTTTATGAATAAAAACAATGAGGATCAGCTGTTTTGGAGTACACTGAAGATGTGTATGCTTTAACAGAAGTGTTGAGTGCCTGTTAGCAATACCAAAACCTACCAATGGAGGGTAGCAATAGCCAGCCTCTACAAGCAGCTTCATAGGCTTCTTTGTCTTCTGAAGCCTGAAACATTTCTTATTTCTTCCTCTATGTTTTCTTATCTATCCTTTTCTTGTGTTTCAGGTGCAGATATTTGGAAGTTTTAAAACTGGTTTATATTTACCTACAAGGTTAGTAATTTTTTCAGTGTAAATTCCACACAAAAGAAAAATAACTTGTTAAGCCTGTAACCCTGAGGTTATTTATCTGCTCTGCTGGGTTCTGTTACTTGTGCCAATACTTGTGCTAAGAAAGTGTTAAGCTATTAGTTCTCTGAAAAGTGTACAGAAATACAATAAATAAGACTATTGACTGTAACACGTGTCTATATAGATCTTACATATATCACTAGAATGATCTGAATTACCATATGGTCAAAAATGTTGGAATTTGCTTTCATTAATACCAAAAGAAGATGTTGGCCCTAATAGAAAAGCTAAATTTTATCTCTGCAGATGACTAAATTGAAATGTTTAACAGCAGTTTGTTAATGTTAGCGCTGAAGAGAAAATGTTACATACAGAATTGGTTTTTTTTCTTTCAGTCTTCTTTTGTGAAATCTGTGCAATACTTAACATCTGCCTTTTCCAAATTTATTGCTAGTTTTCATGAGAGTCTTTAATCAGCAACACTGGTATCTTCTATGTAGAAGTTGTGACTATTTATGACAACTAAATAGAAATGGAGTAAAAGGCTTAAATGGCTGCAGGGGATAAACACATTTAAATAACATAAATCTGAGGATAATTTTTGAACTAAGTTCCATACTTTGGGAACAGGAGGACATGTAGTACTGACAGCAGGTGAGGGATGTCCTCAGCATTGTTCCATCTCTATTTGTAAAGAAAGAACCTGACAGATGCTTTAGTACCTGCTTTAGTTTTAGGAATTGTAAGGAAGTCTAATTTCTCAGTTTTTGTAAAGCCAGAAGTGAGGTATACAAATACTCATTGTTTTCACATCTGGCCTCATTCCTAACCTTTTTAAAATTTATTTTAAATATGCTTAATTAAATTTGATTTGATGCTGGTAATGCTAGAGAGAGATTCCTGGCCAGTTGATGTATACCTTACTGTATTTACTTGATTGCTTTGAAACAGATGTAACAAATGCTTTTCTGTTGTCATATACTGCATTTATTGAGTATTTGTTTCAGGTGAGGTTTTGGGAGAGAACAAATAAAGATACTTCAAATACAGTACATAAACCCACAAAAATCCTTCCTGTGGCAGTGCTTGCCAAACTTTGAAAATAGTCATAATTTGTATGTTGGTCTTTATTTCTCTGTTGCCTTCTATCAAAGCTTCCCTTTGCCCTAAGTTTTCCTTATCTCTGTAGCAGTTTGTTTAGATTTCAGGCTCTGGGATTCAGAAAGGCCTGAAGTGTGTTTTTAATGCTATCTCTTTGTTGGGATTTGCTCTGTATCCATTAACTTAAGCTGCTGTTGAAGGTTTGGGCATGCAGCTGCTTTGCTGCTGGATCTCCATGTCCCTTTGCAGGCAGCATCTACGCTCAAGGTGGCAACAGAGCTGCTTTTTCTCTTGGTGTGTATCAGAAAAATGTCTCCTGTGTTTAACTGTCAGCAGTGGGTTTAACACTAATTTAGCTTAGAAGAGAAATGTCCAGCAGCATTTCGTGCTCTCCAAGCCAGTTTTGAACACGTTTCTGGAAGCTGCTGGGTGCTGCCTGTCCTTGTCAGCCCAATGGTCTGTGGCTGAACTGCTGCTTAGCAGGAGACAGCTCATCTAATGCAGGTGTAGTTTCTTTTGGATTGTTAAAGCAGTGGTGTTTGTCAGTCAGCAGATCTATAGAATCTGTTGCAGGGGGAAGTATTTCTAAACTGTTTTTTTGTTTTCTGTTACACAGTTTCCCTGTTACTGAAGGATTCTGCTAGCCTAACTATAGGGTTACACACTCTCCTCGTTCGTGCTCCTGGCCAAGCAGGAAATCAAAGGGGAGCAAAGAGGGAGAAGCTCAGGATCTCACAGTGGCCCTCACTGGCTTCAGATGTGACACCAGCCACCTTTTGAATTTGAGTTCAGGGATTGAATTGGGGTGTCAGCTCCCTGTGTAGTGAAATGACTGTGTGTGCATAGGGAGGAAGTGTAGTGGGATGGAGACACCCCTTCAAGAAGCTGAGTTAATGAGTGAAGTTAATTAGGTAGTTTGTTCTTATTTAATAGCTTGTTGCTTCCTAAAATCCAAGTTGCCATGTTTTCTTCTCCCTTTCCTTTCTCCCTATTGGCACTACAGGCCAGCAGCTTACCCTGTGCCCTCTGGTGCTCTCGTCATCCAGAAAATCAACTTCAGAGATGCAAAGAGGCAGGAAATTACCCCAGAATATTCTGTGGGTTCTTTAAAGGGGGAGTGAAGAAGGTTTCTGCCAGACCCATTACTGGGTTGAACTGATTTGCTGTGGATTAGGCAAACACCAAACCTGGAGCAAAGGAAGAGACAGGGTCATGTATCTGGGGGTAGAGATGGGAAACAGGACTTTTCCTTTCAGTGTCAGGCTCTTAAATCAACATTCCTGATGAGTACAGCCCAGAGGTGGTGATTCACAACAAGTTAATTTCTTACTCTGATTCACTCCAGAGAAGCTGATCCTCTCTGCTTACAGTGTGGCCTGAGGAGACTAATCTTAGGCTTTGCAGCCTAATTGATTTATGTTTGTCTGTCCCCCCTCTAGGTAACCTGAAATGGTCTGTATTTCCCCAAGTGTAAGAGTTCATCTCCAACCATTTCATTGGAAAAATCAGAATTAATTAATTGGTTAAGCTATGTTCTGTCAGCTTTATTCGAATTACATATAGATGTCAGTTGTTGGTATGTTAAATGTACTGATTTTTTTAATTTGAATAAATATATTTTTTTTTCATTTCAGTGATATTGATTTAGTTGTGTTTGGAAAATGGGAGACATTACCTCTTTGGACCCTGGAAGAAGCTCTTAGAAAGCACAATGTAGCAGATGAAAACTCAGTAAAGGTTTTAGATAAAGCAACTGTAAGTTTGGGGGAAGAGGGCATTTCCTTGTTTAAGCTAAATTTCTAATCAAAGAATGATGTTGCTTAAAAGAATGAGTTTTCATAGGCAGAAACTATTTTGTATATTAAATTTGAAAAAGAACATATGAACATTTATTTAGTATGATTTTTATTACTGACAAAATAATTGATAGTGCAATCACAAAAACATTTTTTCTATTGTGGAAATTGTCTGATATTTCATATGCACATATTTCTCTTGCTTTTAAGAGAGATTGGACTAGTCAGTGTTGTGCATTGATGTGCTTAGTGCATTTCTGGACTGAGTTTTTGCATAAGTAAATAACTTCTTTTTTCTTTTTGCAAGTAAGCAGGTGTAATCAGTTTTCACTTAGAAGTACTAAATACAGGCTTGTCTAAATACGTGGTGGTATGTCTTGCAAAAAATAGATGAATTCCATTATAATTTCCTACCTTTTGCTAATTGTAGGAGTATGTAAGACTATTGGGGTATCTAAGTCATGTTATTATAGAGAGAGGTAATTTGGTAATCATTCAGGTGGAGATACCTCAGAGTACTCTCCATATCTTGTACTTCTTGATTGAAGTTCATTTTGGTGAGGAAGTGATGACCCCAGTGACACGAATTGGGACATTTCTGATGTCTCCAGGGCCATTTCTCTGTGTTTCTCCAGTGTTTGTCTCCCTCTGGTGTCTGTGGTCCCCACCAGAGCTGAGCAGCTGCAACAGCAACTCACCCAAACCAATCTAAAATAAATCACCTGGAAGGTGAAGCATTAAGTTCTGTTCAGCAGGACAGTAAATTGAAAATAGTATTTATGAGTTAGAAAAGCAAAGTTTATGTAAACAGATTGGGAGAATGAGTGAGTTCATAAATAGGAGTCCTGATTTCTCTGCCTACCTCCTCTCTATAAATTCATGAAAAATTTCAAGTTTACTGGTGCATATAAGTTATAAATGAAAACAAGTGTGTCTTGGAAATCTGTATTGACTTACTGTATCTTTCTTTTGCAGGTACCTATTATTAAACTGACAGATTCCTTCACTGAAGTAAAAGTTGATATAAGCTTTAATGTACAGAATGGGGTTAAAGCAGCCCAGCTCATCAAAGATTTTATCAAGGTTAGGCAACACAATCATGGAACTACATGCTGATAACTTATTTTTATTTTCTCTTTTACTTTGGCTGCATCCTCACTAGAGATATACTTTTACTCTGTTGTTTTCTGTTGTCTGGTAATGCTGAGGGATGTTACTAAGTTTTAGATATATTGCCTTAAAAGGCATGAAGATACTAAAATACAAGAATAAAACGTGGAGTAGTTTTAATGGTACAATGATTAAGGAAAATGCACTAATCCCTGTTTTATGTATTCTGCTCTTTTAACTGCAGTTCATTGTACTACACACTTCTGAATTTCAGTATGGGAGATAGTCTTCTCAAGAAAGCCTGAAGGTGTTTTTGTGTGTGAAAGCAAAGAAAAGCAAGTTGCCTGAGTTACTTGTGACCCTTTGGCCTTGAGTCAGGGGGTAAGAGGGATCTGTGCCCCTGAGGATGGAGCGGGAGCTGTGTGTGGCAGCAGGAGCAAGGCTGCGGGGCCATGGTACCCCTGGCCCAAAGAGCAGAGCAGGTCTGGTGCCAGTAGCTGGGGTCAGCTCCCAGGCTGGCCAGTGCCCAGCAGACAGGCAGCCAGTGAGGGTGTCAAGGCTGTGAGCAGGATCAGGGTCAGGATCAGGGTCAGGATCAGGGTCAGGATCAGCACCAGTGCAGGCCAGCTGGGCTGACAGCGCAGGGAGCAGCTGAGATGGGAAGCGCTCTGAGCAGAGTGGAGGCACTCCCAGCAAGGTTTCCCACGTGCTGCTTTCCCACGGGGCTGTTTTCCCAGCAGGCTGAGCCGAGGCTGTGCAGCTGTGCCACACCACAGCTGGCCTTGAGCACGGACCGTGCTGCTGTGGAGGGTCCTTTGTTTAACTTGGAGAAAACTTGGTGTGTTCTTGCCAAGAGATTTCGTTGGTGTTCTTGAGGCACTCTGTATAAAGCACTTGCAGGGCATTCTCTTGGCTCTTATTTTGTCCCACATAACTTCAATACCTAACTGAGATATCGTA
This sequence comes from Parus major, assembly GCF_001522545.3. NCBI lineage: Eukaryota > Metazoa > Chordata > Aves > Passeriformes > Paridae > Parus > Parus major. The sequence goes on along the minus strand of NC_031780.1, from coordinate 12,323,703 downwards.
TTTGGCATTAGGCTTGGAAATGCCTCTTTCTCTTCATCCAGGTTATTTAGGAAGTCTGAGGCAGTTGGAGCCTTATTTAAAAGAGAATACAGTTTTCTGAGAAAAATCCTGTCTTTAAATTTTGGTATATACTTATATTCAACAGTTCAGCCTATGACTGGAGTTCTTAATAGTTCAAAATCTTCAGTTGGATAGTTGGGGACCTTCAGTTAAATAGTGCTCCCAATATTTACTGTAAGGCTCATGCAGAGAAGTTCTTAGCAAAATTCTTCTTTCCCTTTAATCTTTTTGCAGTCACGGACATCGTGACCCACATTTCATTTGTAGGAACTAAGGAACTTTTTGGCTGTGTGATAAAAGCAGTGGTTGTATTGAGCCTCTTTTGCTTCTCCCCTGTGGGGGGTGTACAGAGTGCAGGCATAGCCCAGCCTCAACTGCTGTCCCAAAGGTCTCTGTTCTCCACACCTCTTAGGGGAATCCATGCTGATAAACCCATTAAAGGACCAGTTACCCAAAAGTATTTCACTTATTTGAGAATGTTACGTGTGTGTAGTAATTTTGAAGGGCTTTCTTTAACTCTGGCCATCTCAAGTACTAGCAGGACAGAAATCTCAGTGCATTTTGAGCTACCCCTCGGTTGTAGCAAGAAGGTTTGGTTACAAATGTTGATATATCCACAGTTCTTCCTTTGCTGTGCTTTTCACTTGTATGAAAAAAAGCAAGTGTGTGTGTATATATATATATATATATATATATATTCAACCCAAATACTTCAGATTTTATGATCTAATAACTTTTTCCTGTTGTTTATACCTGCCACCAGAGTCTAACAGGTAAAATATGTGTTGATCACAGGCAGGGCATTGGCTTCTCCACTGTTACAAAAAATGATAGGTTAGATTTATAGTTAGCTTTAAGATAAAATATAATAAGACAGATAGTTCCAGTATGCTCTCTTAGCATCCATTGTATGCATGCATCACAGCATTGTAACAGCTTTGTTTTTCTCTTTCAGAAATATCCTGTGTTACCATTTCTAGTTTTAGTACTGAAACAGTTCCTGTTGCAGAGGGACCTTAATGAAGTATTTACAGGTGGAATTGGTTCTTATAGTCTCTTTTTAATGGCTGTTAGTTTCCTTCAGGTAAGTTCAGTGGAATCTTTTAATGCCATTGGTGCATAAGGACATCAGTTTAAGAAGGAATTTGATCAACCCTTAAATTTAATAATTTAAGCTAACATTGTTTTGGGGTTGCACCTCCTTTTCATTTAAAGTTAGATAGGTCCCACCTGTCTTCTGTTCCTTCTCTGATGTTGATACTTTTGGTACCAAAGATGTTTGGAACATCTGTTGGTGTACCAGTGCCAGGCACTGATACATTTGATTTTGATACACATGAAATGACATGGGTCATTCATGGTAAAACAACTTGAGTATTGTATAACTTGTTTGGAACAAGTTCCATAAGGTTGGTGTTATCTGCAGCTGTCCTTTATAACACTTGGTCTCCAGGTCATACACCCTGTATGTGCTTTCACAAATGCAGTGTAATCTTGGTTCTCTGGGCTTCTGAGCTGATATCAAACAAACAGGTTTTACAACTTTCTCTTAAATATAATAGAACACAATGCATGAGCTAAATCTGTATTGTTGTGCCTGGGGGAGGGAAATACCAGACAAATATGAAGTAGCTGATTTCTGGCTGTATCAGCCTGTTCTTTTTCCTGAACTAAATGTTATGTATAACTGTGTTGGCAAGTATATGTCCATCCTTTTCCAGACTGTAATTACTCTTAAACCTGAGCCTGGAACTGGAGCTCAGTGTTTGCTAAGTGCCTTTGCATTTCCCTGCTGAGCACAAAAGAAATAAAGGCAACATACATATAGTTGAAAACCAAAATCTTTCTGAGTCCATTTTTTTCTTATATTGAGTAACAACACTTCTATTTGCTCATTAAAAAAATAAAAAAAAAAATTAAAAAAAAAAAAAATAAAAATCAGGTTTCATATCTTACAATTCTGAGCTGGTTTTGTTCAGAGTCTGTCAGGCTGCTTACTTAACAGCAGAGGGGATCCTGTGCCGTGTACATGAGAAGTCTGTATTGCAGACCAGGTTTAGTGAGATGCAGATAGCTGCTTTTTCACAAGAACCCTGCAATTAGTGCTGGAAGTTCACTTATTGGACTAAAAGTTCAAATGCAAAAAGATTAGTGCTTGGCAGCCTTTTTTTAAAGAGGTAATTATTTTATAAAGCTTCTCATAGCATCTTCTTTTAAAGATGCAAAACTGCTATATTAATGGAAAATATTATATATTTAGACATATCTGTTTAATTATTATTTATTACTGTATTTAGAAATGTTTTCTTTAAAAAAGACAGTAACTTGAAGACTTAAAAGAATGAATTTTTTTTCTCTCTTCTTAATAGCTACATCCCAGGGAAGATGCCTGTATGCCCAATGCCAACTATGGTGTTCTTTTAATAGAGTTTTTTGAATTATATGGACGTCACTTCAATTATCTGAAGACTGGAATCCGAATAAAGGATGGTGGCTCTTATGTTGCCAAGGATGAAGTGCAGAAAAGCATGTTGGATGGCTACAGACCATCAATGCTGTACATTGAGGATCCATTACAGCCAGGTACCCTCAGAAACCAAAATGGAATAACAGTACTGTTAAATGTTTAATAGATGTACTGCAGGATTTGTTTTCTTCATGTATTGTGCTTTTACCCAGAGAATTTCTGGTTTGTACTTGTTTACATCTAAATATCTGTAGATCTTTTAAGCTCTTTCAAATATTAGCTTTATGCTAATCCTGTTCTGCAAGAGGTGGCTGTAGTTGGTTGGGACTTAAGGGCAATTTTTAAAACAAATTACTGTCTCCTGCCTGAAAGGTGATAACCACAGTTTCAATCTTACTCATTTATTTATATTCTTATTTTAAGGTAATGATGTTGGGAGGAGTTCCTATGGTGCCATGCAAGTGAAGCAGGCTTTTGATTATGCCTATGTTGTTCTGAGCCATGCGGTTTCCCCAATAGCTAAATATTATCCTAACAATGAAACAGAAAGGTAAAGGACCTGAGTCTAAATCTCATCCATTGCTTCTATTTTTCTGTGTCTAAAAATGAATTGTGGTGATGGTGTTGGTTTTTTTTCCTGATTTGCAGTATATTAGGGAGAATAATTAGAGTAACACAAGAAGTGGCCACGTACAGAGACTGGATATCCAAGCAGTGGGGAATGCAAAGCAGAACGGAATCTTCATGTAATGGTGAGTTTTGACTCAGCAGGGATGAGGGGGAAAACTTCTGGCACATTTTGCTTGTGTAGATTTTGTTGTTGCTTTTGCCTCACATAAGTCAATGTGTGCATTTTAATAGCAATTTCATTTTTTTGTTCAGTATTCCTGTCTTTTCATCCAGAAAAGTCAGATTTGTACAAGAATAAAATGTCTCCATCTTTATTGTACTGTGATAGATTTGGTCAGTATAGAGGTCTGTAAAGAGTGCTGCCTTCCAAAAACAGACTTTAGAAAAATCTTCCTGTTTAAATTATCATTTTGTCAGTGTCACACTTCCTTTATCCTTTAAATGTGGACTATGTTTTAACAAGAATTACTGGGCATGCTAGTTTAAATCTGAATCCTTAAAATTCTGCATTTTAAATTTTCATTTTAAAATCTAACATACCGTATGTGTAAGGAAGCTATACTTAAGCCAGGATTCACTATATAAGTGGAATAAGTCTTTTAATCAGAAAAGTCCTGAAATATCAGTCATGATCTTGTTTTTCACAAATGAAAACACACAAAATCTAGCCAGAGAACTTGGTGACGATGCCCTTTTGAATCACCTTTAATCCATTGCCCATCTTCTGACTCTAGCAACCAGTTCCACTCTCTTTGGTGCAGGTGTATCTGCTATCTGGGAAGTTTTCAAACTAAAAATAATTTTAATACTCTCCAGTTAATTTTAGAATGTTCCCTATCAGAAGTGTTCTCCTGTTAGCAGTTAATCAGAGAAGATGTTGCAAGGACCCATTCTTCTGGCTAGGCTGGGATTTTGTTTACCTGTTTGAGCTTGTGTCAGTGATTTGTCAGCTGAATGTGCTGTGTGCCATTGGAGCTGTCAGCCCTGGTGGCCCTGCTGTCCCCAGGCATGGCAAACAGCCGGTGCTCAGTGCCAGGAGCTCCCATCATCTCCCTTTTAACTGCCTATGTGCATGGACATTATGTAAATCTCTACCTCTGAAGTGTCCTCTTTGAGATAAAGGAGCAATCAAAAAAGAAAAATAACTCCATATTAGGAAGGTAATGGTGACAGTAACAGTGGTTGTCTTGTTGATTTAGTTCGGATTTAAATTCCAATTCTTTTTTTTTAAGGCAGAGCTTAGTGAGATATGAGAGGTCTGTATCTTGAATTTTCTGTGTAGGAAATCCAAAGCAATGAGGCCTATTTGGAGTTTTTCTGATTCTAGCAACACCAGCAGAAGAAAAATTGGAGTTGCTGAGTATTGGGCATATAGGAACAGAATTTAAATGTATTTGAGTGCTGTTGAAGTGTGACATGAAACAATCTACAGCAGGACATCTGAACTTTGTTACTGCCTTCTTCCACGCCTTTTGTCCCTAATTTCCATCTCAAACTGTGGGCAATGCTCAGTGCATGAATGGATCCTCTCAGGAAGCCACCAGCCCTCTGAGAGGTGCTGGCCTGCAGTGCACACACACACGGATGCACTCACGTGTGTCTGCATGGATTTAGGGTGTGGATGTGTGCAGATGTCTGTGCATGTCCTGTGGGATGTAACACGTATTTTCTGTCTTAGTGGCTATGTCAGAAAACTCCAAGCCAACATATTTTTGCATTTAAATGTGTGGTGATGCTTCTGTTTTGTTTTCACTAGGTAATGGAGTAACCTTGATAGTAGATACTCAGCAGCTGGACAAATGCAACAATAATCTTGCTGAAGAGAATGAAGCACTGGGAAAACCTAGAAATAAAACTTCAGAAACACTTAGTAAACATTCTTCAAATTCTTCATCAGGTCCTTTATCATCATCATCATCCACACTGTCCAGCTCTAGTGATGTAGTAAGTACTGGAGCTTTTCTGACTTTGCTTTTTAAAATTTCTTTGGGTTTTTTTCCCTCTGATTTATATTGTCACAAAATACATTTTGGGAGCTCACAATCCTAATCAGTTAATTCATCCAGAATCCTAACTTGCATAAGATGATAACTCTTATGCAATTTCTACACATATAAGTTGCAGTGTGTTTTTGACACAATACATGTAGAAAATGAATATAGTAGATACTAAGTTCCACGGCCCTCTTTTCTTTGGGAAAACTGTATTTCAAAAGTAAAACAGACTGGTAGTCACATGCTTTAAAAAACAGGCCAAAAGCTTTGAGAAAAAAATCTGTTTGGGAATTCTATTTAAAAAATAAAAGGCAAATCTCAAAATCACATCAATACATTTTTAAATCTGTTTTATTCGATAAGAATTTTGGATTGAAAGAATTTTAATATCTAGTAAAATAAACAAGTTTTCAGTTTTGTCCACTGTTAACTTTATTTTTAAAGGAAAATTCACTTTTAGAAATACTCACTCTTAAGAAAAACTCACTAATCCTTTACATTTTCCTGAAGGATTCTGATGGAACACCTTGCAAAACCTCTAAACAGTTGAGTTGTCGTCAGTCTACCACAAACAGAGTGGGGTCACAAGAAGTGTCACTGGAATCCTCCCAGTCAAGTGGGAAAACACAAAATAGCCAAACAGCCAATACATCCAGCAACACGAACAAATCTCAGGTTTGTGAAATGTTTGAAAACAACAAAAACTGTGTAGATTTTTTGAATATTACACTTATCTCCCATGGAAGGGTAACTTGTTCTGGAAAGGGAACACTGCATTTTTCACCTCCCTTTTGTCCCATTAAAAAGCTTCCAGCGCTGATTGTACCTAAAGCCACCAGGTTCTCTGTTAGGCTTGCACAGATGAATTTGCCACTGTGGCTTTCTCAGCTTTAAAGCAGATGACATTGATCTGACTTTATTTTGGGACACCAAATTCACCAGAGGTATACAGCTGTGTCACACCCATTTCCTCCTTTGCAAAAAGCACGTCAGTCCAGTTTTGATTGCAAAATTGGAGAAATGAGGCGTGCCTACACTCAGTGAAAGCAGTTAGCAAAAATGTGTTTAAAACTCTGACTGGCTCCTCTTTTAGCTGTTGATACTTCTTGATCTGTCTTCCAGTAAGGGAGGTGAAGATTCTTTGGTGATACATGATATTACCCCTCATTTTCCCCTATAGCCAAACATCCATATGATGACACCTATCAGAGCTTTTGCATTTAGGAGATTTCCCACACTGAGGAATGCTTCTATGGCAAGTCAGTATTCTGGAAATACTCTATGCCTCTACATATAGTCTGCCCTGGATATATGCAGTTTAAATTCTTGCACTTTTTTCAAAAATTAGGTCTTTTATGTTTGAAACATAGCCCAGAGCATTCTGGAATATTTTTCCTGAAAATAATTCTGAAGACTTTCCTCTTATTTGCTGATGATCTGTCTTCTAACAAGACAGTTCACACACCTGGCCTTGGCTATGCCATGAGTGTGTTGTTTGTGTTATTGGGCAGAGCTAATTCCAGGCTGGAATGTGCACGTCCATGATTTGACGTACCCCGTCTCTGAAAAGATGTGGCATAAGATTAGTCCTGGATCAGATTTGAGCAATCTTCCTGTGTTGTCTTGGATTGTGGACATTTCTGTAAAATACCTTTTTACTTTCCAAAATTCCAAGTGCTCTGTTCCTCTCTCTGGACCTGTTTGGGGCTAGAGATGAACATTTGTTTGCAACCACCCACGTGGGAGATTGGCAGTGCTGTGCTGCTGTCTCAGCAATGACCAGGTTTCTTCTGCCATAGCAAGTTTTTCAAGTGTGCTGTTTTCAGAAGTGCTCATTATCAGAAGCAGGGATATGTTATTGCCATGCTTTATTCCCAGTAGCACGGATTTACCATGTTCTTTTTCCTCCACAGCATGGATCTGCACGGTTATTTCGCTCTTCTAACAAAGGCTTCCAAGGTCCAGCAAACTCAAGCCATGGTACCTCAGTCACAAACAAACAGCACCAAGGCAGCAAATCACACCATCAGTTTTTCCACGGCAAAAAGAGGAAACACAAGAGGGATGCAGCCCTGTCAGACCTTTGTAGATAGTTGCCTACTTTATGACTGTTCTTCTGTGTGCAATGATCTCATGCTACAGGATAGTTTGATAGTGACTCCTTGGATCTCTTCTGGAGCTTCAGACTGTTCAGACATAGATTAGCAACTGCATTTTTTTTTCCCAGCTCGCCACGGAACGGAACATGAAGATTGATCACTGCAAAAACAAAAAAAAGAAAAAAAACAAAAAAAAGAAAAAAAATGGAAAAAAAAAGGAAAAAATAATTTTTTTAAAAAGAGGAAAAAGGCTGCTCATTTGATAAGTCATATGCTACAACAGGGTCATTTAGGATATAAAAGCTTGAATGTAAAATAAATGTATTTCCCATCAGCTCATGCTGACCTGTAGAGATAGTACTCAGTGTGTCTAGGGGGTGGTAACAAACAAATAAAACACAAAAAATAGGAAAAAAAAGGCAAAAAATTGTATTTTGAGGGAAACCCAGCCTTTAAAGGTGAAAGTAATTTGTGCATGATTTTTTAATTATTTTTGCATATACTTACCATTTTATTGTGTATATATAGATGACCATATAGGAAAACTGACATTTGTAATAGTGGATTTGTTAATACTTTTTACATAACATTACTGTTTAAATTGTAAACATAAATTTTTCTCAGGATTAGTTTGGAAAATAATCTGAATTGTCATCTTAACATCCATATAAAGAGACATTACTAGTTATATTGCTCAGAATTTCTTTTCTTGGCATTTGGAAGATCTCATAGAACTTTTGATCTGCAAAAGCTGTTCCTCTGAAAGAAAGGTTTATGGTGGCAAATGAAGATTTTCATTTGTATAAAATGTACATGTACTTTGTGTAGACACGGAGCTTGTCATCTCTGAGAAGTAACCTTCACCTTGTTTTCTAGAGTGCCATCATTTCAGGCAATGGGGTTTTATAGTTACATCTTCTCTTCCTCCCCTTAGTGGTCTTCCCTCGACCCTTCCTTCTTTATTTTAAAGAAACAACAAAAGGCCACTCAGGGTTTTTTGGGGGTGTTTTGGTTAGATTTTGTTTTGGTTTTG
>NC_031780.1:12205811-12315390 GCF_001522545.3 Parus major | reverse complement strand
TTTTTTTGTTTTTTTTTCTTTTTGTTTGTTTTAAAAAGACAAAACACCAAAACTCAGTTTGTTACAGACATTTGCATTCCTGGGCTGCTTTAATCCCATGCCTCCTTGTTTGTGCCTTTCCTCCCCCTTCCAGGTCTGGGTTTTTTTGTCTTTTATATTTTTGCTAACTCCTGTAGGAGATGATAAATGTTGAAGCTTTAAGTAAATTTTACAATTAAAGTATTTTTTTCTCACTCCCCTCTTAGGCATTTTTATATTTACACTTAATTATTAAAAAAAAAAAACAAAACAATTTCAAATAATGAAATATACTTTATATTGCCTTAAAGACCCAAACCTTTCATATGTCATAATATTTCTTCATTGACCTAGTTCTCATTTCATTGAAACTCCACCTGTGTGTGGTTCAGTCACATTGCAAGTCTAGGTTGCAGTACCTTTGATGCCATGAATGCGAATGAAATGGAAAATTGCACTCACAGGCGTAGTTTGGAACAGGAGTTGGGACACTTCAGTGGTAGAGAGTTAAGTGGCATTTACTTTCACATATTTCTGTAAAGAGGAAAGTCTGTACTTGGCGTACGTGGCTGTCTTAAATGCAGCAGTTCTGAGATGATGCTTTTATAAAATGTACTGTTAGCTTTGAGAAACTTTTTATATGCATTTACAGAATACTACAGACCAACCTGACCTTTATGGGCACTAATGAGTGCAATGATTTTTAAAGAAAAATGAGACCGGAACCGATGTCATCACTGAAATTAATAAACATTTTCAATGTGTTAAAGTGTTTTACTTCAAAAAGGAAAATATATATATATATTCAAAAAATACAGAAAGTCATAACATTTACTCCAACACTAAGCTTAAGTGATGTTAATTTGACAATTTTTTTTTAATTTTTAGAGTCATATTTTAATTTGATCAGATAATTTTATCAAGATGTTCAGCTTTTCTTCATAGAACCTAGTAAAAGTTGTACCACATTATGCATAGTCACTATTTATTTTGTTTTAGATTATTGTGAATGTGTAGACTTATGTTCACCGCTTAGGGAACAATTATTTATAAATTATATTAATCCAGTATTGTTAGCTGCTATTAGCAAAACTGTTCCAAAACTTAATACTTGCAAAGATCTGTATCGCATTTACCACACTGAAGTGTTTTTAAAAGAATCACCCTCATTGTTGAAAGCAAATGTACTCCTAGGGTGCAGATATTAGTGTTCCAATAAGCATGTGATAATTTTAAGGTGGTGGTAGCGGGAAGATAATCTTGATTCCATTGGGAATCTTAGGTTTGCCTCAATTTATGGTTTTCATAAATTTAATGGAAAATAGCTTTTCCTGGACTGCTCAAGTTTCTTTTTGGTAAACAGTATCTTTCTAAAAGAAAAAAAAAAAAAAAAGAAAAAAAAAAGAAAAAAAAAAGCATGAAGGAAAAATTGAGGTATTTTACATTGCCTCAAATGACCAGCATTGTATTCATAAAATACTGTATATCTTGCAAAACTTTATTTAAACGGAACAGTTGAACTGTTCGTTTTTCAATCTGAAGTAAAATACTTTCAAGACCTTTTAGTTTGCCTGCTCATTTGTCTTGTACATTTCATCTCTGTATTTGACTCAAGTCTAATTCCTTTTTGAGTTTCAATACTTTTGTGAAGATTTTGTGAATATATGAAAAAAATAAATGTTTAATCTAACTACTGCAGTTTATCACCATTCTTGACACCCTGTGTTCCCCTTCCCAGCACTGTGGAAAGAGTTACTCAAGTAACATTTTTTGTAGGATGGGGTTCCTTCCCCAGCTGATTCCTGGGCCCCTCTGCCTGGCATTTGGAAGCTGATTTTGTTCAGGTGGCCCTGGTCTGCTGGTTTTCCTTTCAGGAAAGCTGGAGCAGTCTGTAAGCCTGAGAATAAATGGAGTATAATACATGTGTAAAGATTTCTTAATGTATGGTTTTTGTCTAATTTTCATCCTCAAATACATAGGAAACTTATGTAATGATCCATTTTCTTTGTCTTCTGAAACAGGCTTTGGGGTGGTGTTGCAGCTGCAGGGCAGCAGCTGCTCAAAGCTGCCATGCTGAGGGGGGTTGTGTAGAATTATGCAAGAGTTAATTGGATTTACATCCAGCTAAAATCCATGTTCAGCAGTTCCTGAAGCACGGCTGACATTGCTGAAGTGTGTTCTTGTCCTTCTCTGGGAGACATGCACATACTGCAGTTCTGGTGGTTTTCCCTCTGGTAGTCCACCACAGACCATTGGAAATACATAAATAAGCTGAAATGTTCACATATCTTCCTGTTTGGTATTAAATTGATTTGCTGAGAATCTTTTAACTGAAAAGAAAATTGATCAGTTTGTTAATTGACAGTCTTCTCCCTTGTGGCAGAAAAAAAGCTGAAGTGTAAGTAAATCTTCCTGTTTGTGAGACATGACTTCATTCTGTTTTGTCAGAATTTACAGCTCAGGATTTTAAATACCAAAAACAAACTTGCTTTCCTAGAACTAAATCTCTAGAAAATAATTGTTGTCCAGTGGCTGGTGGCAGCTTTTTTTGTGTACTTTCAAAATGGGCCTTTTCCATTTTATGTCTGGAGTCATCCTGAGTGTATTCTAAATATAATGTGAGCAGCTGGTTAGAACATGTCTTACCTGGAAAATGTATTGTAAATAAATGCAGACAGCCATTTGGCATCTTGATGGATATTTCAACTCATGATAGAGCTTAAAACTGAATGTTCAACTCCAACATTATTTCCTAGAGAGTAAAAACCATAGGAGATAAAGTGTGTAACTACTCAAGAAGGGAGTATATTTACCTATTTAGAGGCTGTAACAAAAAAGAAGTGAATTATTCCAGCTACTGTTAAAGGACAAAGAAATTATTATTCTGCTGATTCTTAGAACTTGATTATTTTGCTTAACAATGCAAAATAGTTTTCTAAGAATCAAGTTTAGTATGTCTTAGAACTCTTTGTCTTGAGAGTGCAGATTTTGAGAGCTTTATATTCAACTTAATTTGTAGTGGTTTCAAAACTTTTCCTCAAACATGTTTTTTGGGTGCAGTGATCTAAATGTGTGTCTTGACTGTATTCCCAGGAGTTATTTCCTAGCAGTTCTGACAGATACATTATTCATTATTTCTATCTACAGGTTGAAAACAGCTTTGCTGTTCTTGTGGTGCTTAATTTCTTCATGGTTGTAGATTTTTCTGTGCCAAAGTACTCTTAGGCTCTTCCCTGTAGTAATTTGCTCTGAAGCCTAATGAACTAACCTTCAAAGTTGATTGTTAGGATGCTTGAGATGATCCCAGGGAAAGAAATATCCAACACCAAGAATTCTTTTCAAGTTACTTAATGTCCTGAGTAACATGGGAATTAAAATTGAAATGGCTTTATTGAGTCTTTAAAAGCCCAAAGTTTCTGTCAAATACCTGCTTGAAAAGAAAACAGAAAGAGACAGAAAGTAGCTGTTACTTGGGCATGGTAGTGCTAGATCAAATTATGTGCATTTCAGATAACTGTAAGTTAGATCAGTTGTTTTTTTTTAATATTTGATTTTAATTCTTTGTGTATTTAGTGGTTGGCCCGCTGTGATAATTTTATTAATCTGGACTCCAAAAACTTGTAAGAGAGAAGTGTGGTGCCTTTGTTGGGCATCTTGGCCGTGCTGTTCATTGGGCCTTTCTCTTGGCAGTAGCCAGCTCAGAGATGTCCTGTTCCCATTTACTCCTTCCTGTAGCAGTGCAGGATGTGGATGAAACTGGGCAAGCAAAAGAATGTGAATTTTATTTTGCTGTAAGTTAATCCTAAAAAGCTGATGGGATCCTGAAAATTATTTGAGTGCACCTACAAGTGGGGGAAGATGAAAATCTTGGGTATCCTCTGCATAAAAAATACTTCCATTTGGAGGAATGGCATCTTTCTGCTTCCAAGATGTGTGGAAGTGAGGTGCTCTGGGTCCCTTTGCTCAGGCAGTACCTGTGGGATACCCAATGAACTCAGCAGTCAATCTCCTGAAGGTGTCTCTGCTCTGTAGCAGGTCTAAATAGCTCTTGGCATTTGAAACTTGCTGCATTGAGTTTCCTAATCCTTTTTCAACTCTGAGCCCACCCTTTGTTTTTTGGTGCTAAATGTGACATTTTTCAAGCGCTGTCCAACAGGTTATAGTGGAGCACAAAGGGGATGCAGATCGTTAGTGCTTTAAGAAGGGTATTTCCTGCTGCTACAGTAGCTCTTTAAAGGAAAATAGACCAAAAACCCTTTGATTGAGCAGTCTGAAGTAGGAGTATGTCCCCTTAGCACTCACATATCCATTTATGAAGCTAGTTTCTTTGTATATTATTTGACAATCTAATGTTGGGATGTGAGGCTGATTTTTTTGGCTCTCTGTAGAATGAAGTCCTACTTTCCCATAGTGCAAAACTGCCAGAAAAAAACCCACTTGACTCTATGCAAGAGCTGGCTTGTAAAGAATGCATTTGTGTGGTGGTAGAGAAATCTGAGTAACCATGAGTGCAAATTCGGTGAGTGCTTTGCTTGTTTAAAATAAATAAAATGCTCTTGTGTGGGTATATAAAATGATTTCTGTTCTGTATGAAGCAATGTTTGACTCTTGAGCTTAAAGATCATTAAGCAATCAAACGCTTCTGAATAGCTGTTAGTGAAACTAATCTGCACTCTCGGCTGCATTTTCCTGGGTCTAAAGTTCATTTGTTGTGCTAGATTTGGTGACAGCAAAATCTGAAAACAATCCTGATTCAAATTGCTCATTTATGCTGCCTGGCAATGTAACACAAAAATATCTGTTCTGAACTTAAAGTTCTCATCTTAAAAAAAAGCAAAATCCCCAAATACATCTTGCAGGTCTGTACACAACGGATAATTGCACCAGGATTGTGAAGAAATACTTTTCTTACAAAAATAACATGATGCGGTTTAGATGAAATGTGCATTAATGGTTGCTGTTTGCATTTCCCTCCTCCTGTGACCCTTTTCCAAACAGGACTGTTGATCATTCTTACAATAAGTAAGAGACGGATTAAGGCTGGGTTGGGGTTTTTTCTGTCTTCACTATAGTGGACCTTGAATCAAACTCCTTTGTGGTTGCCTGGTAATCAGTAACTATGAAAAGACATTCTCAGTCGGAAAAATCAATGGCTAACCCAACAGCAGGCAGAAATCTTTCATATTGGTTTCCTTCAATGTGTGTTTGCTTTTCCTTTTCAAAATTTTTCATGGGGCGTGGGAGGAATAACTTATAAAATGTACTTGTTTCTGTAAGGTTCTTTTCATCCCAAAGCATCTTACTAACCTGATGTTATGATATCAACTTTTATCTGTCAAGATAATGTCATAAAGCATAATTGCTGACAATTTCAATTGTATGTATGTCTGACCTGCAGTGTGTGCCACTACCGAATCGCTTCTGTGCAGTGTCTAAGCCACCAACTCCGGCTACTAAAGGTCATTTGAAGGCTTCTGCTTTATAATGTTTTTTCTATGCAGACAGTAGCACCTTCAGGTACTGATAACTACCCACAGAATCTCACTAATCTAAGGGTAGAACTGAGAAAACTGAAATTTGTTGCCAAAAAATATAAGCACAGTGTTAGTAGTGTGAGAAGCCAAGAGGGTAAGGGGAATACTGGCTCCAAGAAAGAGGCTGCCCTGTTGTGCACAGGGGCAGCTTTGGCTCGGACAGACACCACACTGCTCTGGACCTGCTCTCCTACACCAAGTGCTTTGTAACAAGTCAGCACTTACGAGCTCTTCAGAACAAAGTCACATCATGGTCTGTCAGAAGCAGAACAAACTTCTTGGAGAGTACAGGCAAATACAGACCTTGGGAATCTGGAAGCTGAGGCATTAATGTGAAAAAGAAGGAATCCAACCTCTGCAGTTACAGGAGAGCACTTCTCTGGTCACTTTACCTTGCATGGACAGTCTGATTTTTAAAAAACAAACCAAAACAACACCTAAATCTTCAAATGCATTTCTGCACTTTATTTCTATTGAATAAAGTGATCACAGTTAGACATAAAAACCTGTCCAGAAAAATGCAGTAGTTGTGAACTATAATTACTGTGTTTGTACATTTGTGAAAGTCCTAATGTTCTGGTACTGCTTAGAGAGAGAAAACTATAATAAACAATTGTGATGAGCTGGTGAAACACTCAAAGGACATAAATTAGGACTGATGTTTATTTCTCAGATGTCATTATTGGCAAGTTATTTATTTTCATTTCTTCTTTAGTGTCTTCATCAGTGTCTCAGGTTTTACAGGCTTTTCCTACCGTTGTGCCTCATCTGGCCTGCATAGTACATCACAGCTGTCCTGTATCCCAAACTGGCTGCCAGCCTTGCCTGAGATTAAATTTTATGAGCTGGATGGATCATTTTTAAAGAACAGAGAGTATGCATTTTGGACACAGTCCTGTTAGAGTCTAGCCAGTTTTTTTTCCCAGTTCAGTAGTCTATCCACGATGAGAAAAATTATTGTAGTGCCAGGACAATTATCATGTGGACATGCTAAAGCACCAGATGATCTTACCTCATGAAATTAATCACTGCTCAGCTTATTTCAGTTAATAATCTGTTGTACTTAAAACAAATGTAGTGAAGATGCAGTATGAACATCATTTTAATGTTGCTATATCAATAAATTCTAAGATTTTATTGTAAAGAGAGAAACCTTTGCTGCTGGAAATTTGAGGTTATTCTTTTGCCTTACTCTAAGAATTACCACAGCCTGTTTGAATTTAAGGGGAGTTCTTCCACTGATTTCACTAATAGCAAGCAGGACTGTGATTTCAGGACAGTAAGACAGTATTTTCCACCTTACTCCCTCTCAGCTTTGGGGCAGTTATTATATTGGTTTGTTTGAAAATACCAACTACATGGAGGAAAACACACTCAGTTTCTCCGCATAAAGGAAAATAAAAGGTGGATTATGTTTTTGCTTTGTAGTCTCTCTTTTAAAATACCCATTGTGATCTAAATAAACTAATCTTCTAGAGGTAAGCTACTTCTGTAAGCTCATTGAGATAACATGAAAGACTACATCCTCAGGTAATAATTTTTACTTCATTGGTTTCACTATAATAGGGCTACAATGAAGTTTGATGAAGATGAAGTTTGTCCACACACTTATAAAATTTATTTGTAACAGGTTTGGGTAGGTTTTTGGGGTTTTTTTGGTTTTTTTTGTCAGTAAATCTATGTTTCTTAGTGGATTCTTTTAGAACTTTGTGTTCTACTACAGTATTCCAATTTACATAACAGCATTTTCTCCTACTAATATGCATGGTCCATTTGTTCCTTACTGATTTTTCCAATGTATTCTTCTTTTTTTCCAGTATAAAAGTTATACTAATGCAGGTTACTAATGCAGAGATTCTGAAAGTGCAAATTGAAAACAGTTAGCTAAATAGTTTCATCATTTACTGTGAACATAAAATGATCTGTTCTTTTCTCTATTCTTTCAGTCAATAACACCTTCCATTTTGTGACAAACTCCACCTGCAGTTTTAGGGCACCTAATAGGGAAACGGCCTTATTTTCCTTTATTTTCCTTTCTTGTGTAACTTACCAATTAATAAAAAGAGTGACTCCTCAGTAAAGACCATCTTACAGTTTTCTAGGAAGCCATAGACCAGATCATCTCTCATTGTTGAGAGTAATTGTATTTCTAGAAGAAAATGTTCAATTTTATTACAGGTCATCTTGAGCATACAGAAAGGGTTAAAGCCCAGGCTGATCTAAAGGTCTTGGTTCAGTACAAATCACACTTGCAAGTACAGGTAAAAAGGTTTAAGCAATTAACCAGGCACTGATTTTTCAAGAATAATGAATTTTCTTGACCTGGAGATAGAATCTTAAGCATGGACAGAAGAGGAGATGCAGGTGGTTTTTTGGTTGTTAATCCAAGAATTCAAACAAAACTTCCTAGCCCAGGTTCTAGAGCTGCAAGTGGTGGGACTTGTATTCCTAACTCCTTTAGTACCTCTAGAAAACTCTACATAAGCCCCTCAATCACACAGTTTTTTGTACACTTGGTACCTTCCCTAATTATCATTTCCCAGTGCTGTGCACTTTAAGTTTTCTTTGGAGAAATTTTTGTTGTCCCACTAACTTTTATGAAGTCTGGAATGCTGGAACAGATGATTGTCTTTCCAAGTCAGCTAAGAGTCTTTGACAACTTTCAAACAAGTAGCAAATAGGACAAGAGACCTGATTAACTTTCCATGTCTCCAAAGAAACAGGTATGCTCTGTTTACAGAAAGCAGCAAATTATTCCCCAAAGTTTGTTCAATTGATCCAAGAGCCAAAAATGCAAACCAAGTACCAGCAGAGAAATTCTGCCTTCTCTTTGGCCAGGCCGATGCAGTGAGATGCTCCTGCACTTAGCAGCATAAACCTAATGGTCTTCAGCAATTGATTGTAATATTAGCCTGTAAATGAAGGTGACAGCAATGTACCAGCTCAAAATAATGTCTTAGTACATCTTTCCATAACATGTCATGCCTAGCACATTGGGATTGTTCTATTATTAGATATCTTTACAGGAAATAGCAAATAATTTGCTCAAGTTGTTTGTCTCATTCTCTAAATTGATCAGTGGCCAGAGAGTGGAATGTGTGCAGATGCACACTGGAAAATAGATGCTAAATCTCATCCAAAACAAGCAAACAAACAATATTCTAATAAATACTTCCTACTGTAGAGTTCATTAAAAACAACATTTTATTTCTGTCTTTCTGAATTAGAATCATGAAATTAGTGACAAAAAGCAGAAATTACAGTTGTCTTGGTCACTGTTTCGGGGTATTTGAGGAACTACAAAAAGGCAGCAAGGTAAAGCATGCTACCCTACATGCGCTGGTGTTGCAGGACATCAAAGGAATATTTAAAAGAAGTGAATATATTAAAAGTCTATCTGTTAATTTTACAAGAACAACTTAACATATTGCAACACTTTATATAATGTCTAACCCACAAAAGAGTCTGCTCTATATTAATTTTCAAATTTTTCCTAAAGATTTACAATAATATTTTCTGAGGTTATAAATATATTTCCAATTTGCACATATTCATTTAGTCAGTAACCACTCTTTGAGTCCTAACTGACTCATTTATGGGAGCCACTGAAAATGTGAGTGTTGAAATATTTGGAAATAAAATTATTTAGAACCAAATGCTGTCATCCTCTTTACTACAAATAGTACAAGCACAGACAAACTGAAGGCAGATTCAACCCACGGTGACTTACTAAGAGAAAAATATAAACCCCTCACATGAGAATTATAGCTGAAGTTAACTGTTTTTTTCTGTCTGCTTCTTTTAAAAATAATGATCTTTCTCTGTCTCATAATGATTCATGGCCCTGAGTACTGTGGCAATTTACACTGAAGCACATATCTGAATTGTACAAAACAGACTCCTATAATGCTCTATAATGCACTTTGCAACTCCATTTGTTTTAAGCATCCTATCTACAAATAAGTTACACAGAAAATTTAAAAAAAAATATTTTATTAGATTTTTATCAGCCAATGTGATGCATTTTAACAAAATCTTTAAGACTATTTATGATATAGTTATCCAGTTCAATCTTGAGAAAGATTAGATTCGTGTGTTTAATACTCAGACTTTATATATTCAATATGTACATATAATTGTAGGGTTGTTGGATATTTTTCTATGCAAGAGCTTGAAAATAATGGTTGTTTGTCTGTGAAGAAAGCTTTCACAGAAGCAAATACAACCCTAGGGATTGCTGTGTTCAAGTTTGAACATTTCAGATGGACCTCCAATGAAGGCCTACATTTCCACAACATTCGACATGTGCAGCTACCACATAAGCATAGGAAATTTATTTTGGATTTATTTACAGGGGCAAAAAGATAAGCCACTAGGAGCACAGGTGAGATGCTGTCACTTTCCTGGCCCAGGACAGAACCTCGTGCTTGGGTGGTGGCGTTGAGCAGGCTCCCAGCAGTGCCAGGTGCTCTCCAGTAAGGGGTGGTAGCATCTGCTGTGAGAACCAGCTGCCAGCGCTGAAACCTCAGCAGCAGAGAAAAGAACAGGGGAGCTCTGTATGTAACATAGGCAGGAGGCAGTGAACTGGAAATTAATTTCTATATTTTGGGGTGGGTTTTTTTTTTACATTTTTTTTTCCTAAAAATATGTTGCAGTAATTGCTGATAGTTTAAGAGTAATCTGCACAATAGTGTACATAAAGCACTTGGAATGCTTTGGATCTGCTGCCATTAAAAAACCCCTACAATGTCAGTCATGTTGAATCATGCAGGAATTTTAGATCTTACTCTGGGATAGCAAATACTTTTTGCGGGTATGCAGAAATGATGTTAAGCAATCTGTGTGCTCGGAAGGTCCACAAAATTTTGACGAAGTGACAAATTGAGTCCATCTGTTCTGAAACAACTCCATTTATGATCTCAGCAGAACAATGTATTTTCCATTTCCTGCAGTTTTTTAAAATCTTGTTATCCGATCCAACTTCCAGTGAAGACAATTCTTTTTAACAATCCTTTTACTGGAAGATCCTTCTCCTCTCCCCTAAGAAATGGTCTGAACAGCCTGTGCACTGCTTCCATCTGAGTGCTCCTGTAATTTCTGGGTGTTTTTGGACACTATGTCCAAAACAGGAGAGGGAAGACCAGGGTATGATTAGGTACCTTGCCCAGGGCTGCACATGAAAGCATTGCAAGGGTTCAGAGAAGCAGAGTCCAGTTCACTTGCTGCACAGTCCTGTGCCTCACTTCCCCAGCTGTATTCCTTATCTAATGTCTCACATCGCTGAAACTGGATTTAAATTCCTTTCCAAAATTCAGCCTGCAATCATCCTAATGGCTAGGCAGTCTCAGAAAACACAGCCTTTTCTATTTTCCCAGCAATATTGGAGCAGGAGCTTAGAGAGTCACAGAAACCTGTCATGCTTGTGATGTGTGTGCTGAGCTGCAGCTCCCTCCCAGAGTCAATTGAAGCACATCTCTCGGGCCTACGGAGAGGGGAAAGCACCAGCTGGCTGGCAGGACACAAATACAAATTGTATTTAGTTACTAAGGAATTATTGCAGTAATGCTACGTCCATGGATGACTAACACATGGCTGTAGCTGCAGGTAGCTGGGCACACACCTGCCTGCCCAGGGAGGTGTGTGCTTGCCAGTGACTAACAGCTCACCAGATAAGCTTAATCCAAAAATCCATGGAAATCAGCATTCTTTCTGCTGCCTCCAGCGAGCTTTGCATTGGACTTGACGTGTGGTAGAGCCAGGCTCCGTCTGAATTAGTAGCCATAAGTTGGTGGCTTGATGCTCAGTGCCAGGGCAGTGAAACTCGCCGGGAGAGGTCTGTGGGACCCAAGGCAATGGCAGTGGGAGCCGGGTGCCGTGGGGTGGCTGCAGCCACGGGCAGGTCCCTCGTGTGCCGCCTGCTCTGGTCCCTTGTCCCCTGCAGCCTAGCTGTGACGAGCTTGGGAGCCCTGCCAGAGCCACCACAGGAGCGGCCAGATGTAAAAAACACGGCTAAAAACTTTTGTATTTTTCAGAGTCCCGGGCAGAAATTAGTTTCCACCTTGGTACAGCGTGAACGCTTCTGGGAGGACACATGGACCCCCCGGGCTGTGCGGGACGGGGCGCTGCAGACGCGGAGCAGGGCAGAGCTCTGGGGCAGCCCCTCACGGTGGGAGGGATCCCCTCAAGGCGGTGGGAAGGAGCCCCGGCGGAGGCAGGGATCCCCAGCCGAGGGCAGGGAGCCCCTCACGGTGGAAGGGAGCCCCGGGCGGTGGGAAGGAGTCCCTCACGGTGGGAGGGATCCCCTCACGGCGGCAAGGATCCCCGGGTGACGGCAGGGAGCCCCGGGCGGTGGGAAGGAGTCCCTCACGGTGGGAAGGAGCCCCTCACGGTGGGAGGGATCCCCTGGCGGTGGGAAGCAGACCCAGGCGGCGGCAGGGATCCCCTCACGGTGGCAGGGATCCCCTGGCGGCGGCAGGGAGCCCCTCGGGCCATCCCCGGAGGTGCCGGCGGCGCTCCCCGCCAGGAGGAGAGGCAGAGGCAGGAGGGGCGATGCCGCCGGGCCCGCCCTCGCCGGGCCGGGGAGGCTCGGCGGGCCCCAGAGACACCTCGGGCGGCGGCAGGAGCGGGAGGAGGAGCAGCAGAGCCCGCTCCCGGCCCCAGCCCCAGCCCGCTGCTCTGCCGCCGGCCGCAGGTGAGAGACCGCCCGGGAGGGGAGATGCCCCCGCAGGGTGAGGGCTCGGGGGTAGCGCTGCGCGGACCGCGACACGAAGAGTCGAAGGCTCGATAGGTTTCCAGTGTAATGGCTATTTACTACCACCACTTGATACACCTGGGAACAGCGAACAAATGTTGAGGCCCATAAAGCTTTTCTCCAAGTTTATTTTGCTCGGAAAAGGCGGATCTGGTAAATCTGCGAGGCCTGAGTATTGGCACGTGAATGAAGTTGGGGGTTATTTTTGCGCTCAAAAGCTGAGTTGTTTTTAGTAGAGGGAATTCCAGATCCTTTTTGAATTGCACCTTTTTAACACAATAGGGCTTTAAGCTGTTGAAAGAGGTACTTAAATACCAGCGTGAGCTTGAAATATCAGCAGAAGTTTGGTTTGTGTCTTGTTTTACTGCTGAATAGGTAAGTTATTTCTAATCTCCATGAGATGTGTCATAGCATTTTTATAACAAGTGTTAATAAAGGGGTTAAAACACTTTAAAACATACAGTATAGCGTCGGATGACTATTGCTGGGATGTGAGGTTTGCCAGTGGCAGGTGAGGGATATCCTGGGACAGGAGCATGTCATCACCAGCGAGCCAGGACTGTACCCAAGTCTGTTAAGCCTGAGACTTCTGTCAGAAGCAGTAAGGATGTGGTCAGCACAAGTGCTGAGGACTGGGCAGAAACACTTTGAAACCCTTTCTGGACATGCAAAGTAAATATGCAGTGTTTGAATTTGGTTCAGCATAGAATTCTGGTTTTGTCCTGTCACATGTGTTATATTTTATTTGTATTACTACTGAGAGCCTGACATGCTTGGTTGTGGCCCAAGACCATGCTGTGATAAGAGCAATGCAAATATGAGATGAGGAAAATCCACACAAATGTACCTTAAAATTTTGGATTTGATTCTGAAGAGGTTGAGATTTATTATAGGAAATGAAGCATCTAGGCACTGCAATATGAAAATTTCTTCATAGCGGGAAATAGGCTGTAAATATATCTGTATTAGTGACCTTACTGCTGTCTGCCAAGATTCATGATGGAAGGGTTTGGGTGGTGTGGTTTTTTGTTTTGTTTTGTTGTTTTGGGGTTTTTTGTGTATTTTTGGTTTGGTTTTTTTTTGTTGTTTGTTTGTTTGGGGTTTTGTTTGCGTTTTTTTAATAGAAAAGAGGGACCTGGGAACTTTTAAAAGTAACTCACCTCAAAAAAAAAAAAAAACCTGACAAAAAACCAACAAACAAAGAAAAAAATGTACCAACTTATTTACTTTATGTCTGTATGTCTAAAAAGGATAATTACTATAAAGAATTCTGTTTTGAAGACTAATAAGAATAATTTCCAATACTATTTTTAAGCATGCAGGATTCCAGGAGGGCAAAAGTCCAGGAGGTTTTAATGTTTGTGTCTAGGTCAAAAGTAAATAAAATTTTTGCCTGTTTAGGTATCCTGATCTTTCAAATGCTTAAGTCCTGATCTGGAAGGATTTTTATGATCCCCTGTAGGTGGAAAAAGAATGTGTTGAGGTGTATGGTACAACCTGTGATGCCATGGCACTCATGGTATTTTTGTGTTTGTAGTGAATTAAGTATTTATGAAAAAGTCTTCATTGCAGTGGGTGACATTAAAAACAGTATTTGCCAAAGTCACCACACCTTGACAGTTTCCCCCTATGCAGAAGTGTGGAACAGAAACCGAGGGGTATGTGGAATACCTCTCTGAAAACAGTAAGCCAATACGGATTTCTAATGGCCATTATAGCATGTTAATTTTGCTTCCAGAAGCCATTAGTAACAACAATTAGGGTCATTGGGGGTTCTTGTAAAGCAGCCATTAAACTTCTTAAATTTTTCTTAATGAAGCTAAAGTCAACACCATTAAGAGTAAACAGGGGAGAGACTTCATTCCCTAATGTACGTGGGTATTTATGTCCTCACGGCTTGTGCTAAGTGAAAGAGAAGGTGCTGGCTGAGAGCTAATTAGTTTAAGGTGTAAGCCTAGGGGTGATGATCACTGTTTTCTATTAAGGTGGGTGTAGGTGTAATTGCCTGTTGTTCTTGGATTTAAAAAATAGAAAAAGACAGTATTCCCTGTGGAATTACAATAAAATCTCTAAGCTGAAATCTTAGATTTATTCTTGTGTTACACCTTTGACTTGGGTTTAACATTACAGAATTTATCAAAATTACTTGTTCTGATTTTAACTTATTATGAAGCCTATAAAATCTAGGGTGAAATACTTCACCCAGTTATTGTTCCCTCAGTCTTATAGACTGTCTTGAAGCTATGTTTTATCCTTCTGAAAAAGGATCCAGACTACCTGGATTTGTTTCAGATTAATGCAGTGCACTCAGCATCTGCAAAGCTTATGTATTGCAGACGTCATTTGGGATTTTTCTGTATAGGAATACCTAGGGTTTTGTGTGAATGTAGGCGTGTTGTATTGTCCTCGGAAGTCAAGGCTGAGGTGAGTAAGGAGCAGCTGGGCAGGAATGGGCTGTGCTGTGGGTGCCACAGGAGGCTCGGTGCCACTGAGCTGCCACTCGCTGCTCTCCGCTGTTCTGCTCTCTCTGACAGCTCCCAAGTCTCCGGAGCTGCCTGCGAGCTCAGCTTGTCAAAGACTTACAGACCTTCCTTAAACCAACAAGGCTTTTCGGGTGAAAGCCGGGACCTGCTCGAGCCAAAGATCTCTCCTTCCTTCCCTAATGAACCCGGTCAATATTCAAATTGTGAAGAGCAGTGTCTCTAAAGGGCCATTTGAGGAGTTAACTGGTTCTTTCAAAGGCTGAATACTGCAGAGAGGGAGATCATCTTTTAAAGTAGTATCTGCAAAGTTTAAAGATGATCATTTGCTAAACTGACAGGATGTTGCAGTGTGAAATAGTTTGTAAGCACTGTGCATCATCTTGTATTACTATAAGGAAGTGCAACATCTTCCTCAGGCCATTACAAGGGACTTCACAAAGAATCTGTCTTGTTTTTCAAAAAAAAAAAAAAAAAAAAGAGTTTTCTATTTTACATTTTGAGAACAGTCAAGATCTTGGTTTTGGATCTCTTACAAAACCAGAA
Organism: Parus major; assembly: GCF_001522545.3. Classification (NCBI taxonomy): domain Eukaryota; kingdom Metazoa; phylum Chordata; class Aves; order Passeriformes; family Paridae; genus Parus; species Parus major. Next base: position 12,300,061 of record NC_031780.1, on the reverse strand, counting down.
CATTTCCGTCTGGAAAAAAATTGCTGTCTTAAAAAATTAGGAGTTTACAGCACTGTTATGTGATAATAAAAAACATTATCATTGTTATCTCTAGGGACTTGGAAATCATTTTAAGTAACTGTTGTTTGTCTTTCACATCTAACACCATCCTGAGGCTCCTCAAATAGGATCCAGGCTCTGTCTTGTGGCGCTGAGCAGCAGTGTAGTCCATATATGCAGGCAGGGGGGCAAGCCATGCATTGGATCTTTCCTCTGTAAGTGTTTTTCTTTGCTTAATAATAACATATGACAGCAAAAATATGCTGTAATGATATTTCCTGCACACCACGTGTATGTTGCTACTGCTGAACGTTACCTCTTCAGTTGAATGAATTCTCATAGAATGAGGTTGTGAAAGGTGGAATGATTTTGTCTAGGTTACTTAAACAGCAGAATTTAAGTAGAACCTGGGGCTGCTGTTCCTTTTCTAACCAAAACATTGCTTTAGCTCAGCACCTTGGAATTATGATATGTGTCAAAATGTGCCCTTCAAACGGCTTTGTTTTGTATAATCTCTTTTCAATGGCACTTTCATAAAAAATAAACAAACCTCCTTCTCTGTAGCAGCCAAGCTGCTGGTTTGATTTCTACAGCACAGGCCCTGCAGTTTTAGAGGCTTCAGGTCTGTTGGTGCTTTAAAGAAGAAACAAAGTCAAAGCTCTGGCTGTCCTGTGGTAGCAGGGCTGTATGCACCGCTTTTCCTAAGAACTTCCTTCACAGATAATGGCCAAAATGTCCCTCTCTTAACAGCTGCTCTGTAACCCCCTTCTCAGTATTAAAAGTAGCTGCTGGTCTGTAATTAGAGAGAAGGAACCAACAGGGTGTGTTTAACTTCTGTCTCTGGGCACAAAACTAAAGGGAATAAGTAATGATTCTAGTTAAAAACAGAAATAACAAAGATTACCAGGGCCGCAACTGGTGTAAGTCAGAGAAAGGGGACGCGTTCCTTTGAGCAGAGCTGGCTGTTTCTGGCAGCTTCTCCCTCAAGTGCTCTGTGTGTGCTGTGCTCACTGCAGTGTCTGTGTGTTTGCTCAGGTTGCTGCTGGGGCCTTCTGGCAAAATGAAGGAGGTAATTTTCAGGCTCATTCTCCAGTGTCCTGCATGGCTTAAGGACAGTGACAGGGCTTTGTGCTGCCTTCTGCTCGGTGGTGTTTGTCATGTAAGTTGTCCACAACAAAAGGACTATATTTTTTTGAGGTGTTCAGCAAGAATAGCAGTAAATTCTTCTTTCTTTTTTTTTTTTTTAATAATGCTGCCTTGTAAATGGGTTGTTATAAAGTCCCAAGCATAGTCTCAGAATCAATAAAAAATGCTTTAAAGGGCTTTGAAAAAGTTGTCAGGTCTCAAGACTGCATGCTTTATTTCAAGGAAGAAGACAACGTAGTGTTTTATAGGTAGAAAAATGCAGAAATAGTTTACCTGTGGCTGTATAATTTTGGGTTTATGTTGTTACTTTACATTCCGTGAATTTTTGTTATGACTAATAATGATAAGTTAGCATTTCAGTGAGTTGAATAAAATACTGCAGTAAGATGCTCTTCATTTGTAATATAGCCTGGGTTTTAGTCAATATTTACTTATTTACTTAATGTCTAGGCTGGGAAATTTTCTGCTTTATTAAAAAAATATACATTAAAAATATACATTCATTCTGGGGGTTCTTTGAAAGAACTAGTTGATGATCAAACCACCTAGCAGTGACTAATTTTTACTTGAATAGTGTTTTCCATCCAAGTAACCAAAAGGGTGAGGGAACAAGTGTTCCTGTAGAATGACAGAGCACGTGGAAGAGCTGGGCAAGAAGTGCAGCTGGGAAGGTGCTCACAAAGATGTATTGGGACAGACTGAGCTCACTGAGGTTAATTCAAACTCGGCTGAAATTAATGGAAGTGGGTGATAAAGCCCTGATCACTTAAATGCCAGATATTCTTAGCATCTGGCTCGTGTCAACCTGAGCCCATCTGCTGCAGTATTTCAGGCAGGACCTGCTTCCTCAAACAAGCTCAGGCTTAAGCTATGGGGAAAAACCCAGATTGGCTCAAGTTGAGAGAGGATGAACTTTGTACTGGAGTTTTTCTCTGTGTCTTTCTCTTTCCCCGTATTATTGCTACTGAGCACATGCAGGAATAAATTAAAAAAATAAGTTGCAGTAACAGACTAGAATTTTGGTTTTAGTTTTATAATTTGAAAGGAAGTTGGGGTACTGCTGTCTGACTTTCTCACTCCTGCCACTCTTTTGCCTGACCTTCTGCTCCTTTGCTGGTGGTTTCAGTGAGAAGATGGCAAGCATTTGCATTTCAATGCCAAGGAAACAAACGTTTATGTATTTGTGAGATACATGTTTGTTGCAATAAACTAATATAACAGAAAATACGTTAAATGTATGTAGGCATTGCTAATATATTTTAATCAGGAACTTGGTTTTGAGGTTAAAATTAGTCTTCCTCTATATTTGACATAACTACCAGTCACTTTGTATTCTTGTGAGCAGATTGAATTTTGGGGTTTTTGGGCCCAATTGTGCTCCACTATGGAGTATCCACCTTGTTTGTAAATTTAATGTTTCTCCTTTTTTCCCCAGCAAGGTCTTGTGTATATTCAGGAAGGCACAGCCTCTTTTGGGAACTTTGGATCCCTTCTGCTCACTTGTTATGTAACAATGACTAATGATGTTTGGGTAAAAAAAGCATTTATTTCCCAGAAATATATGACTTTGAATATGAACACAGAAGTAAGTGCACTGAAGGCTGTGATTTCTATGGTACAGCTAAGCTGGCTCGAGGAGCAGCTGTCACTAAAAGCCAGCAGCTCTGTTCACTTCCTGCCCCTGTGCTTCCACCCCGCCCTGAAGTCAGCACTGGTGCTCATCTGACCTGCTGCAGAGATGATTCATGAAGCTAAACGGACAAAACGCAGGTTTTTTTCATAAGATAAGCATTTTTAAAGTATGACTTTTTTTCCTCTGTAGGAACAGAACAACCAGGCTAGAGGAAGTGGCCAGAACATATTGTTGAACTTCTAGAGAGACAGGCAGGGAGAATTCCCTTCTCGTCAGTGGTGGCTATACTGTAAAATTGGGCTCCTGGTTATCCAAGTTATACTTCTGAAACATGCTGGAAAAACGACCTGGACTCTGTTTTGGTTGGAGGTGTTGCCAGTTAAATTGTTATCCCAATTTCAGTATTTCTTAAGAGTGAGCTTTCTTCCTCTGTTTTACTTGTATAGCAGGAAATGAACGTAAAAATATTTCACTGTAGTACATTTTAAAAATCATTTATTTTTTTTTGTCAAGTTCCTGAGGAGTATCCTGTTTTGAATTTAGTAGTTTTTACTTTTTATTTTTAGATTGCTAATTGTAACAATTACAAGCCCCCCACTCCCTCCTCCGTCAGGGTGCTGCTCTTTTAAAATAAGGCAGAATGCAGTGTTGTTGCACATTAGATAATAACACAAAATTCGCATTGGAAGGTACTCAAAGCTAGGAGTTTCTCTGAAAAAGTGAGAACTTGATAACAGTACAAACACCATGTTTAGCTTTCAAAGAAATGGGAAAAACCCAGTGTAGTTACTTGGTAAAAACAGTTTGATGCAGTTTTCACAATGCCACAGAAGGCGAAGTTCCACACAGACTGTTTTATTTTCCCCAGCGAGCTGATGTGTTGATTGCTTGCATGTTCAGAGCTCACTTGTGGAGTTGTAGAACACAATTCAGTGACACAGGTTGTCAGTCTGAGCAGAGCTGCATGTGGGTGTTAATTGCTTCTGGTCAAGTGTAGACCAATTATTTAACAATCTTGTTAGATAAAGGAGATTAAATTGTAGTTCATTAATAGTATATTGGGAGTGTAAAAGGGGAAGTTTTGCTTTTCAAAATTCTGGACGGATTTAAGCAAGAAATAAGAGTTGCTGTTTTCTTATATTAACTCTATTCCATTATCGTTTATCAAGCATGTTTACACAGGGAATTTGGATGTAGTTGTAGCTAAACTGGTTTATCAGAGTAGCATTAAACACTTGTTTTACATGTTGAAATAATTTCTGTCCTACTTTTATGCAGGCAGCTGTATTTGGAAATAGATTCTCCTGTACTTGTTTTAAACTGCATTGTTCATGGCTATACTTTTCCTGGAGTTCTCTGCTGCCAATAAAAACGTGTATATGTAAAGACACATAAATATCTACTGGTATAAATAAAGAAAACTAACTAAAGCATCTGTTCTGAAGGCCACAGAATCCAAAATATTGTGCTTGTTTCTTTTTGTCTTTCTGAATGTCAGCTTCATCGTATTCTGTGGCATCATATCCATCGTATCCAGGCATCATTCTTTGGGCTTGTGCATTTACAAACAGCCAATTTTTTAAGAAGCAATGGCCAAAAAAAACCCCCAAACAGCCGAACTTACTACTTACTGATAAGTCTGAGGAGTGTTGGTTGTAGAAAATATGGGAACTCTGGGAACTGGAAAGCCATGAATCAGTTGTTGCAGTTTTTACATGCTATAAAAATGTTCTCATTAGAAACGGAAGGGTTTTCAAGAGGCAAAAAAAGTGAGACTGGGGGGAGGAGGAAGGATTTCTTTAACTGTGAACTGCCCTCACAGAAATGGGATGGGTTGCAGGCAGAGGAGACCTACTTATATTGTATTATTATTGCATAATGATACTGGGGGGGACTTGGGAAGAACTTGCCCTGATCCAGAGTCAGGCTTGGGTTAGTGCCATTGATAGGAAGGGATTCTGGAGATACCAGAAAGGAGAAGGCAGTGTATGTCTCCTGGAAACTTGTGTATTTTAAGAGCACTTCTGAAGGCAGCTGCTTAACACATTGGAAATCAGGTTGTCCAGAAATACTTTTAATTGCTGTAACCTGAACTGTGCTGTCAGAGCAGTGGATTGGAAATCTGCAAAGTCTGAGTAGGGAACAACTCCACCATTCTTTCCAGCCTTGTGGTTGAATTTTAATAAGTTCTCTTTTTTTTAATGCGGGTTGGTGATGGTATCACTCTGATTTTTGCCTTCTTTGCAAGAAGCCAGCTGTATTTGTGTCCACCCCATATGCAAGTGCTTTAAGCACCTCAGGGATCTGGATGCTGCCTCTCTGTACCCACTCACTGAGCCTGGACCTTGGGAACAAATGCTCCAGACATTAAAAATCAGTTATGATTCTGTCTTTTTGAAGGAAACAAACTTTTTTGGAGTCCTGTGAACTAGAAATACTTCACTCTTGGAGGCATGAGATAACTGACAGTCACAAAGACATACAGCTAGTAGTGGGTGGAATTTTTTAAGAAGTTTTCCAGGTGATGCTAGCGATTGCTGGTTGGTGCAAAACAAACTGTACAGCGTGCTGTTCCCAAATCTTCCTTCTTTGAAGTGTTCTTTAGGATTTGGTCAATGCTTCCCAGGGTTCCTATATCCCTGTTCCTGTACAAGACACCTCCTTCACGGGCTTTTCTTTGCTCTGTGAGAAGGATCTAAACAGCCTTTGATTATTCCTGTTCCTGCTGTGTGACCCTCTGGCCAGTCACAGACCCTTGGGTGGTCTGTTGCATGGTTACCATACAGTCTGAGTTCAGACCTGAAAAACTGGTTTTTAAATGCACCTGCCACCTGTTCTGCTAGGGAACAGCCAGGTGATTGTGGATGATCTTTGTTGGTGTCTTTCTCAGCAGAGGAGGCTGAGTGCTGCTCCTTCCTCCGTGCAGTGCCATCCAGCTGGCGCTTCCCATGTCCCCTTATCACGTGAAGGACTTTATGTGTAAAGAGCTTTAATAATGTCCAGGCAGACTTCAGATATGTGTTGGCTCCTGTGACAGCCATGAGGGATTTGTGATTACAGAGCAGAGCTGCTTATGATAGCAGATCTTCCTTACCTCCCCCCCAGCAGTGCACACAGGCTGCACAAATATCTTCTAACATATGCGTATATCCTTACACCAGGGGAGCAACATGGTAATTATGGCCACATTAATTTTTAGATGATAGCCTAAGATGGTGCTGCACAAAATGTTGACAGGGGCAAGTTAAAATGCCTTAGTTATTACCTGTCTATACTGTTAGCCAACATAAGGTAAATGTGGGACAAATTATTCTGCTTTCCTTTACAGGAGGCTGTGAGTTTGTACCTTGGCAGTTACTAGGGGAAATTTTACATGCTATTAATCCTCATGTTTTAATTGATCTGCTGGTAATTTGTTTGTGTAACTAGGTAGGTAGTTTTCTTTGCCATGGTAGCCTTTAAAAAAATCTTTAAAATCTGGATAATTTGATAATTTGGTCAGACCATTTGTAGCACACAAACCATACTGTGTGCCTTTTTATTGGAAGTAAAACCTGAGTCAGAATGATCTCAAGATGTAGTTTTCTCTAGTTCCAACCTGCTTGGGATGATTGCTTGTATTTCTATAAACTATTCAGTAATTGTTAATTCCTTTCTGTGTTGCTATATAGCTAACAGCATGGAACATAGGCAACAGTGAATTTTATTCACTTGCCTTTCTGTTTTTAAAAAAGCCTTTTTTAATAACATGATAGTAACCTGAGGAGTCATTGCACCTTCCTTGCAGTATTGCCAAACATAGCTTTTGGTTATGAATTGTTTACAAAAAGAAAAAAGCCTTTCAGAACTGTATGCTGATTTCTCACTTCTTTTATGAATTTTTATCACCTTTTGACCTAAGGTGAGTTTTTCTCTGCAGCCAAATGCTAAAAGTTTTGTTTAAAAAAACAATTTTATGATTTAGGCTCTACTACAAATGTCTGCTAACATTAATATTCAGAAAGAAGACTAATGCTATGTCAGTAGGCTTAAACTTCTTTTAACTTCCTTCCTGTCTCAATGGAGAAGTCAGCAAACTTTTAAATACTTTCTTAGGACTTTCAATTTTTTACATATATTTCCCAATAATTTCAAGCATACTAGTAGAAGAAGTATGTGGTGAAGATTATATGCCTTTTTTCTGGACTGTGCCACAGGGTTTTGTATTGATACAGTTACCTTGGGTTTGTACTTCAGATTGTTTGTGCAAGAGACTTATTTCTGGCCAGAACTAGACATACTGCCTGTTCAAAGTCAGAGACTGACACAAATATCTGCCTTTATTGATGAGCTTCCTGGCTGTTCTTTTGTCTGACTTGTGCCAGAATGAGAATCTGCCTTTTCTTCTCGGGGATTTCTTGACCCACAGTCTGAGTTCCTTGATGCGTCATTCGCTGAATCGTCCCTGTTCCTCAGACTGACCTCCTCTTGATCCTTTCTGTAGGGTCATGAAACCAGGGCAAACTGGAAGAATCACTCAAGGGCTCAGAGGAGGAGTTGAGTGCTGCTCCCTGGCTGCAGGGGGGAAGCCCCACTTGTTCTGGTCTGGGGAGGTCACTGACACACGGCCCTGACAGCGTCCCCTGGGAAACACAATTTTGTGCTAGTTCCCAGATTCATCTCAGCCAAAGGAGGAAGCGTTAAAGGAAAATGATAAAAATCTAACACCACTTAGAAAAACTGATGTATTACTTACTATATTTGCTGTCAAGAATGTCTTTTTCTGCAAAATCTTAAGTTTTGTTTATTGTGGTTGATTTGAAGCTTTGCTTTATGTTCACAGTACAGGTTTATTTCCAGCCATGTTGTTGATAAAGTGGACATTGAGTATTCATAGTACATGTGAAATCTCTCTTATATGTAGGTTGTTTGATATGCAGCTTTAATTTTACTTTTACTTCTTTTGTTTCTCATCCTGTCTAGGAAATCAGGATTTCAAAAGACAGTAGTTTGGGTGGAGAGTTCAGTGAATGCTGGTTTCCATGTTCATCATATTTAGACACTAGCTAGTGTCTAAATATAAAAACTTGTCTTAATGCTTTCTTAATTTGTGCTTGACGTCTGCAACTGACAGTGTACAATATGTTTCCCAATGGGACACTTTTTTCTTTCACCCCACTGATTTCCTTTGAACGTCACTTGAACTTTTGCACATTTCTTGCAGATCTGATGTCTCCCCCACACACCTTTTTTTAAACTCCACCTAAAGCTGGGAGCTTGTGTGAAAGTCTTAGAAAGCCTTTTTCTATGCTTGTCACTGAACACTTGCAGTATCTTTTTGTAAAAATGCTGTGGAGCAATTAGAGTGTTTTGAGACCTAAGTTTTGACTGTTTGCTTGTAATTAATTTCAACTTATTTTATCACCCGGGGCTTCTTTGTGCTAATATATGCTTATAGATATATTTAACAAATAGACAGTGATGAAATTATTGCTATAGTCCAATGTATATGTGCCTGAATACAGTAATTTCTAACGATGATTTTGAGGGGTGGATTTAAAAAAAAATACCTACCAGACATTTTCACTTACATTTTATTCCTTCCCTTCCTTGCTCTAGGTCTGTATGAGTAGGCTTAGCATGGTGTTAAAGTAGTAGAAGTTTGGGTAAACCAGTGTTTTATGATTTAAATGAATGTTACAGCATTTTAATGTCTGTGTGTAATACACAGAGTACCTAGAAATGTAGCTTTGCCTGTTTTATGCACAGGTAAGGTCACTGAAGGGTTGCATATGGCTTATGATTTTCCTTACCCTGAAACACTTGGGTGTTAGTTCCTGGATGAAGTGGGCTGACTCAGTGATAAATATGAGTATGGGGTTTGTCATTTTGTACATTATATTGTATTTCAGTGGTTTCTGCTTCATTTGTTGGAATTAGTTTAAAACCAACAAAAATTAATGAAGTGTTAGTGTGTGGGGTTTGGATTTGTAAATATTTGTGGATTGTGTTACATCAGAAACACTCTACAAATGTAAATGTTTGGCTTTTTCTTTCTTACTGTGAACTCATATGTCTTTTGAGGCTGGTAATCAAATGCAAAAAAATATTTGGTTTGGAGATTAGCCTCTGGAAGGTGTGCAAGATAAAAAACATTTGAACAAATGATTGATATTTTTTCAGTTTGTGTGCTTAACTCCCTTCTGTCTAAAAGAGTAAGCTAAACTTTTCAAATAGTTCTTTTTATCTGCAAAGTCCCTTAATTCTTCCTCCCCTATTTCTTACTCTTGAGTACAGATCCTTTTGGTGTATATCTTGTCATGCAAAAGTTGTAGGTTGGAAGGGAAGAACACCTTTTTTTCTTTTCCTCCATGTGAAATTTCTTAGGTAGCAAACTTGAAGAATGTTTACTGGTGGAAGCATAAAGCTGGCAGTCAAAAGATGTGAGTGGTGCTCACAGGGTGATTCTAGCAAGTCTGATTTATTTCTGGCTTTTTCATTCTGTGAACTGTTGATGGAAATAAGAGTACATAAGGACTTATTTACTCATCCTGGAAGCTCCCAGAAAAAAGTGGAAAGCATTCTGGACATTAACAGTAATTTGGCTGCTGGAAGTTGCCCAAAGTACTGGCAGTGTGCTCTTGCTCTTACTGAAAAATAAAGTAGCAGCTCTTCTTTCTTTCATAAGCGAATTTGTGTTTGGATCCTGCTCAGCAGCCTGTTGTGAAAGTCATCACTTCTAATAGCACAGTGCCCCAGGGACCTCCACAGGGCATTGACGGGCTCAGGACTGACTCAGAGCCGAAATTGTTGACACTGCTCATCTAGAAAAATGATGCAATTACAACTCTCCTCCCTGCTCTGGGAAAGCATCTTGGATCTCCTCATTCAGTTTTCAGAGGTGCAGTGAGCCAATCTGACCAGGGTGAGTCTTCCCTGCTTGCATATATTTATCTGTTCCTGTTCTTTAAGTCTTGAATATTTCCTGCAGGTCACAGACTGTGCATAAGTGAACTGTTAATGGCTTTTGTCATATGTTAAAATAGAGAATTTCAGACCACCCTGAGTACGTGCTTGGTGCTAAAGGCATTGAGAGGTTTGTTTTCCCCTGAGAAACTGATCTCTTCTGTTCCTGGCTCTTGCCTAGCATCTGTCTGGCTGTTCCTCATCTTGGGGCACATGTGGGAACAGCATTTTTAGGTTAAGAAGCACGTTCCTGCTGTCACCTCGTTGTTCTGCCTCTTCTCTGCAGCCAACTGCTCTCAGCTGTGCTGGCTGAGCTGCCCTCGAAGCTGCTGCACACCATCACTGATCTTGTCTGCCTCTTGGGCAAAAAGGAACAAAACCTAGGAGAGACTAATTATTGTTATTTTTGAGTTGATCTGTAGTCCTAGAAACAGTCACATTCACATATGGAAAGAATGGTGTGGCACCCAGACAGGAATAAGTGGTGGGGACAAAGAGGGAAGAGAAGGAGGAACCTGTTGAACAAATATTACTGTAGACACCCCTGTTGTGAGCCAGGATCTGTGGGTTTATTTCTTTAAAATGAACAGCAAAACTTCCTCTCTGTTTCTGTTCATGAAACTGACCGAAGCTCTGTGTGTAGGGAGGATGGTGATTTCTGGATAAGTGTGCACTGGCTGCTGAAGATGTTTGCAGTTGAGCACATCCCAGACACCTCCTGTTGCACACATGGGTCCTCCCCTGATGTGTCAGGTACCTGGGGCAGGTACACAGCTGTACCTCAGCAATAAGGAACCCGTGGCAGTGGTGCCAGCTTCAGCTCTACCTCAGGAACCGTCACAGCGGTGTTTGAGCCATGTGAAAGGAACCTAGTGATTTCATCCCCTGTTCTGTCACACTGTTACTCAGAGAAGCTGATTCCATTTGCAACTGAAAAACTGGCATTAAAAGATCCCCCCTCGTTTCTGTAAGTGAATTTACAGCAGTGATTGCTGTGTTGTTTTTGTAACCACCATGTCTGTCAGTGGGAGCTGAAGCACAGGCATTCTGCTATCCTTAACATCATGCATTCTTATCTAATTATATATTTATTTTGGAAAATATAATGCTATTACACAATAACTTAATTATTATTTTATGTGATATTTAAAGTCCAGCATTGTGCTTCCTGCCACAGTTGAACAGACATTTTCCTCCAGGAATTATGTGCTTCTGGAAGTATGAGAAAAAAGTCCAGCAAAAGATTTAAGTGCCAACAATGATGTTTACTGTAATAAATTGTTATAGTCCAAAATTATTTGTGTCTTATAATCTTGGGACTACTGTATTCCTAAAATGTGTTGTGAGTATTAATTTATTTTGTTGGCACCTTTTGTGGGTGGATGCTGGTATTAGGTCAGTCCTTTTAGGGGAGAAGAAAGGGGATACCACACACCTGGAATGTGTCAGAAGAAAATTCATAGGAGGGATGAAAGAAATGGATTTAAATTCTGTCCTTTAAACACATGAGTTGTCCTTCTCATACAGGGGCTGAGGGCTTCAGAAGGTTTTGGGAATTTGTATGTTCACAAGATGGAAATACGGGATTACAAGGGAGAAAAATAGCTCTGGAATTTATTGTGCTTTAACTACAGGATGTGGTTGTTGAAATAATGTTCTTGGGCTTTTGGCAATGGTTGATTCTCAGGCCTGCTCTTAAAACTGTGCTGAACAACTTCAGTAAGAGTTAGAAGTAACCAGAATTTTGAACAGCTGACATTAATTGAATGGGTGATTTGTGCTCCTACAGAAGCTGCAGGGAAGAATTGACCAGTGAACTCAAGTTTGGTTGCTCTTCCCAGATCTCCTCCTGAGGTGCTTCATAGCACGGGTTTTGGTTGAACACTTTCCTTGTGTGTAACTGCTGGCCTTCTCCTTGGGGTTATGTGCAGAATGTCAGGTCTTTGAATCATGATTAAGTTCAAGAAACTACCAGCAGGTTTGAACTTCAGGCTATGACTTATGTCCATTAGTAGTTTGTATTTTGTTGGGGCATAGTATTCATGAAAATTTGTTGTTTCCTTCCTCAACATCTGAAGATAAACTTGGGATGGATGATTTGTATAGTTCAATTACATTTTCATTGAAGGATATTGCTTTTTCTCAGTTTTGAATGGTTGCTTCCTGGATTGTAATTTCTCAATTTTTGTCAGTTTTTAAAAATATCATGATGCCATTTGATCTGATGGTGAATAGTTGATGTTGCATTATTAGTTCGGTAAATTTTCTGTCTCTGTTGGTAGAATTAATTCTCCCTAAAATTAATCAAGGACTGTACTTGTTACATACATGATTGTTTTTGTGTACTTCTCTGTGCTCTAATACTCCAAATTTAAAACAAAGGAAACATCTGGAAAATAATAGGGTTATTACTGAGTAACTAAGTTACCTTTTTTAATACTGTGAGTGTTTTTTTGGGTTTTTTTTCAGTTTTGACCAGTTTTAGCTTGATAAAGTTCAGACAGTTAAAAAAATGGAAAAAAAACCCCAAACTACCAAAACACGATAAAGCAAATCTGTGCTGCAGGTGCAGCATTGATCCAGCAGCTCAATACCACACAAATAACAATTTGGTAGGTGTGAAAAGCAACTGCTGCTGTAGCAGCAAGGTGCAGGGCTCATAATGTAACTGGTTAAATGTTCTTTGGTCAAAATGAAAGCGCCCCACAAGCTGTTGCTAGGGAAATGGGCGCCTGTGGTTAGTGTTGAATGCAGAGAGGCTTGTCTGTCTTGCAGATCAAAAATTGGCTCCAAGTACTTTGTGTATCACTTTACTGCCGGAAACTTGCTGCTTATCAGCAGACTGGTCTCTGTGCCTCTGAGGAACTTCAGTTACAAATACAGAGAGAACCTTTTTCTTTTTTAACTCTCTTCCCTTTACATTACAAGAATATACCGTCCCCAGGACCTGATCCCAAGGACATTTCTGTGAGCAGCACCTTCATCCCTCTGTATCTAAGAGGAATCCTGCATACAACTGTTTATCAAGGGCTTTGGACAAAATTATGTTTTTAAGCATAGCTTTTAAAAACAAAAAAAAAGAAGCAAAAATCAGCAAAACTTTGTAAGCTAGGTAGTCATTACATTAATTCTCTAAATTGCATTGTAATTTTCTAAGCTGTGTTATAAGTATGAATTACTACAACTGAGCACCTTCATAAACATGGGATGCTTTTTACAAACTGTCACAGTTTATTTTTCTAAAAGGCATTATAATATTTCTGGGATGCTCTAACTATTCAGCATCCTCCTCATGTGCTGCTCTCCAGATGACTCTGGTCCAGTTCAAAGGAACATGAGGTATCTCTTGTGATTTTCAAGACTCATCCTTAATACTGGACACGTAACACAGTAAAAGTAAAGCAGCAGCTTATTTAGGCATTCCAAATTGAACATGTAACAGGTTTAACAAAGCCTTATTTTTATCTGCTTTTACGCATGCACAGACACAGCAGATTTATATCTGCCTTTTCAGATGAACTCTCTGAGATATCTTGTGGCTTTTCCTCTCATCTCTCTCCAAGGCTGACAAAAGCCTTTGTCAGGGTTTTGACCTTTTTTCATAAGAATCTTTTCCAGCTTTCACCCAACTTTTATGAATGCAGATGCATGTAGGTCTTGGCTAGGTGCAGCTAACTCCTGGCCAAAATCTAATGGAAATGGCCACAGCTGCCCCAGGACTTAGCTGTGAGCTGGACATTTAACCCACTGTGACAGAGTGGAATGCCTATTTTGAGTAGTGTTTCAAGTAGTTTGTATATTTTAGCAAAAAAATAACAGAAAATGGCAATAGATTTACTTCAGTTTTTGTTCTGATAAAATACTTTGCATCTACTCTGATTTGGTCCCAGATTATTTGGCAGTTGCCCTTGCATTCTGCTTTCCAAAGTGGGTCCCTGGTGACAGAGCAGTGAAGTAGATGTTGGTACTGTCTCTTTCCAGCACAGCTGTTTAGCTTGAATCAAGTTCCTCAGTGCCATCTTAATTCTGATTTCATGTTCTGGGCTTCTCTTTGGGTCATTGTTTCAACATTTCTGTGTAACCATTTACTCCTGTTCTGTGTTCGTGCCCCTGGTGAGCCTGTGCTGGATTCAAACAAGGAGCAGCGAGGATCCAGGGCTGCTGCCAGTGCCTGGTACTCTGCTGAGGTGTTGAACTTCTTTGGCATCTTCTCACATCTGAAGAGCTGTTCCCAGAATGTGTATGAAGAGGATAAAACAGGAACAGAGTGAGACAAAGCCAGGAGTGTTTACGTGTGATATGAATTCCCCTGCTAGGTCCCTGCTGCACGGGGTTCAAGGATGGTACCTAACCATGTCTTGTCATCATCTGATTAACTGGAGAGACAGCTTTCACAACATCCTAGGAATATGTACTTCTGCCCTTTTGTACTCCAAGACACTAAACAAACTTAGTGTCAGAATCTCTTAATTTCCACACTAGCAATAGATAATTCTTTACCCAGAGTTACAAGGTCCAGGGGAGGAGTGTTTTGTTGGTGTGTTTTAGGGGTTTTTTTCCAGCTGTTTTCCTGCCATATTGTTGTATTTTCTGTTCTGCAATATTTTACGTTGTTTTGAATTATATATATTTTAATTTAAGTTACCCTTCTTGGAGTGGTCTTTTTTTTAATTGCTGATGTTTGATCTTATGTGTAACAAAACTTACTGAAAAAGTAGGGCTTTTATTATCTATAATGCTGTGAAAGTTGGTAAAACATTCTTATCATATTTTTAGCAGCATGCCCTTTGCTGTCATGCAGGCCTTGCTTGAAAAGCATTGGGACCAGTTAGCATGAAGATGATGCCTCTCATCAGTCTTGAGCCTTCTTCTCAGACTCTTCCATCTGTGATTTTTTTCAATCACGTTATATTCATGCTGCAGCATGTCACACTACAGTTAAATACTTCTTTTACTGATTGTCTGAGTAAAGGTTCATAAAATGTATGATGGAGATTGAGTAGATTTTTCTTCCTTGAACTGTGAAGGGAAGAAATAAAGTGTTGTTAATGCCTAGAGTGGTCCTTGGGGTAAAGATTCCCTGTCTTGTTGCAGGTTCCCGTGTGTGTGGTGCATCAAAAGATTTAGTGTCAAGGATTTAACCTGAGTGGGCTGCACTCAGTCTCCTGCAGGAATTTCAAAATGACCAAAACATACTATAGTGGAGTGGAGAAATTCGGATTTTGCCAATGAATCCTCTTTCCTGTAATGATAAGCAAAGAACAAGCATGGGTTTCTTATCAGTGGTTCCAGGAAAAAAAAGCCTGGAGTAATCTGCTATGCAGAGCTCAGCACTGCAGTCTGGGTAAAAATGTTTTCTCAGTTGTGCTGTGGTGGGTGAACACCCGGCCCTGGGGGCTGGCTGGGTGCTGAGCAGTGTAACCTTCACTCAGGTGTTCATGATGCCTCAGCTGGGAAGGTTCTTCTGTAAACCTCACGTAGCTGTGAAGCAGTAACTGCAAACTGTTTGGAGAAGTGACTTTTGCCACATCCTGAAGATTTGCCGTGTCTGTGGTATTATTTCAGGTTTGGAGCTAACTGGTTCTGCTTTAATACTCTTTAACTGGCCTTAGTATCAGCAAATCCAAAGGATAAAGGAGAATTTAATTTTCAAGTGTCTGCTTTGTTTTAGCCATGCCAGGTGAGATATCCACGTTTCCCCTGGTGAGTCAGTGCTTTGCATGGTGCAAGTTTCCTGTGGCCTGTTGGGATTGGGA
Source organism: Parus major (assembly GCF_001522545.3). Lineage (NCBI taxonomy): Eukaryota > Metazoa > Chordata > Aves > Passeriformes > Paridae > Parus > Parus major. Next base: position 12,284,542 of record NC_031780.1, on the reverse strand, counting down.
GCAGTTTGACAGGGCTGGCTGTCAAATAAAGCTTTGGAAATGGTAAGATGAAAGATAAGATGAAACAAGAAGAGTGATAGTGATTAGATCTGTGTTCAGATATTTTAGTATCTTAGTAGACAATCAAAACTTAGTGTGGAAACAAAATTCCATCAGGCATGTTGGGTGTCACTGGAAAGCTCTCACTACTTCTTCATGGTTCCCTCTTTGTGATCCAAAGCAGCTTACCTCAGGCCTTGTCAATATTTGGCTCCTGTGGCCCTTTGTCTGGATCAATGAAAAATATACATACAACTCCTAACAAGTTTTTAGTGTGTTGCTATCAAGTGAGACTGAAAATAGAAGATTTCTGAGGTTTTCAGTCCTTTATCATTGTTTTATTTCAGAATGACTCCACAAAGGACCTTCTGAAACCTGGTATTACATTTTGGAAAACTTCTAAAAAAGAACTGTGGGTGTTTGACAGCTTTGTGTCCTGAGGTAGGGTATGACTCTAGAAGCAAAGCATTCCATCAGAAAAGTCTGTCTCTTTGATGTTATTTTAAATATTTAACCTCCAAGGGAGGGAATTTCTTTATTGCAAGTGTTAGTTTTAGTGGTTTTGGCTGTGAAGTATGGTGGTGTAAGTAATGTTGCATAGTTAGTTTGGGGAACGTTAAAATTCCCCTGTAATTAATAGTATAGAGAAATAAGATTTTTAGAGCAGGTATTTAACAAGACTTAGTCTTGAAGTCATTAAATAAAGGGAGATTTAACCACTCCCCTTACCTTCCCCCTTCTTCCTTAAATAGTATGAAGACTTTGATTTTGTAAAGGGTGTTTTATACCTTTATATAAAATATATATAATATATAAAATATCTGTGCTGCCATGCCACGCTGAAGTGCACTGCTCCAAGTACTGATGCACAGCCACATTCTTTCTGTGTCCATCTCTTGGCCTTGGGCTGAGTTTTACTTCAGAAGTGAGATTGCTTAGGGAGCAGTTGAGTAAGCAGAAATCCAGCTAGAAACAACCATATTTGACAAAATTATTTAGAAAAAAAATACTTGGCTCTGTAAAAATTAGAGACTGGGACAAAAAAATTAATGGAAACCGAAGTTGTCGTTGGTATCAATGCATTGTTTGAACTTCTGATGGTAGTTTGTATTTCTGTTCACTTCAGTGGGGTGGGAATATTGTAGGTAAGAGAGAGGAGCCGCCTTCTCTGTTTTACTGGTTTTACATGGACTTGACTGAAATGGGAAGTGATTTCTTATCTTATCCAGGGCAGCTGTTATCTTTTTCCTGCCTTGTGCCATGCCATATTATCATTGCACCTGCTCTGTGCAAATATACTATTTACCCTAGAGGTGGGCAAGACTCTTTTCTATGTTGAACTGCACATTCCCCTTAAATAACTGTGTGAGACAGGGGATAAAATGACAGCAATGTGATGCTCATTACACTCTTGTTCACAATGATTTTTTAATTTTTTTCTATTTTTTTACTTTTTGCACATCTGTTGTATCTAGTCATAGCCAGAGAGTCCAGTTATACCCTGGCACTCTGACTCTGCCACATCTGTTCTTCTTGACTGCTTTATTGAAATAGATTATCTGGAGGTATATTCAAAATATTGCAGAACAGGTGACAGAGAATTCGTTCTAGGTATAATTAATTATATTGAGCTTAGAAAACTTGTCAGTCTGAGCTTTTTGTTTGCTATTTGCTGTAATTCTGTAACCTAAATAAGATAATGCCTGAAAAAAAAAAAAAGACCATTCAAACACCTTTCTTGAATTTTTGTTTTATTGCTGATTTCAGTAAAGGCTTGGTATTACCTAGTGTGATGCATTTTTTTTTTTCTTAAAAAACAGATGCTCTGAAAATGTCAGGAGTCTTTATTTCTGTGAAAATCAGGGATATTCTCATAGAAATTATTGGGGCTTAGACACACACTGTGCCTATTCCTGTCTTAGCTGAAAATATTTTTCCCCATGGTGTTGAAGTTTAATGTTCTGTGTTTCAGTGTTTTTTTCTGAAGTTTATATAGCTCAATATTGCAGGTTTTAGTACTTTCAATAATGGAACAAGCACTCTGCTTTTGATATAATTAAATTGAAATTACTCAGTGAAAAGCTGTCCCGGCTTCTGAGGACACTGTGTTCAAAGACATGAATTTTAAATAGGTCTGAAAACTGAAAGTGTAAGGGGAATATTGACTTTTGCAGTGGTAAGTTCAATTTTAAATCAGCTAAAATCAGAAAATCTATCTGTAAGATGTGACAGGGGGTCGGGAAGTCAAGAAATAATCACACACCTTGGTTTTGAAAGATGCAAAGCGCAGCTCAATTCGCTTCAGGTGTGATGTATCTTTTTACACCCTGGAGTTTGCTGCTTATGAAAACCAGTATTATAAAAGGGCTGCTTCCTCCCCTGCCCTGCTGAGCCAGACTCAGCACTTAATTATAAGGCTTAATAGATTTGTTGGTTGAACCATTACGTGTTTTCACAATAAAAAGTACCTTAGAACAGTAGTAAACTCTCCCGTGTAGTTCAGTTGCATCAGTCTGGTTATATGGACTCTTTTTTTCTTTTTTACTGACTTGGTTTGTGAGCTTAAATTACCAATAGGTTTTCTGAACCATATTCTGTTACCATTTTCTGTCCTTCCTGGATCAGTCACACAGAGATTTCTTTCTGTGACTATAATCTTTTTCTTCAAAGCACATCCTGTAATAATAGTGGTATTTAAAAATGAGCAACAAACACCCTGCCCCCACAGGGGCACAACTTTAGCAGTGGTATTCTTGATATTTTTTTCCTTAGGCTGTGGACCTGTGAGAAGCAACGAGTCAGTTTAAGAGCTCACTGCTGTGCTTGCTTTCCTACTTGTGGTTTGCTTTTCCTTTCCAAACCCCGGGCCAGCTCTGGAGCTCTTCTATGCCTCTGCTACCTGCTGCACTCCTCCACCCTGACAGGGAAGTGACCTGCCAAAACCAGCTTTCTATGCTGTATTTGGTGAATACAGTGTGCAGAGAGACCAGCAGGAGCTTGGTGCAGGTACCTGGTACAGGATGGGGGCTCTGAGTGGGTGAGACTTCTCCTTTGGCTGGTCAGCGCTGGCTGTTGGTGTTTAGGAAACTGCAGCCTCTGTTATTTCACATCCTCCACTCGTACCAGAAGTGAAAAACTGACTCCAAATTAAACAACTCGTTACTTATTCCTACTTTAAAAAGTATTGGAGAACAAACATTATGAGAATAAGCAAGCTACTGAAATAAGAATGTGAATCAGAAAGTTCAGTTTCAATGCTTTCTTTGCAGTACATTTAACACTATCATTGCCTGGTTTTCAACGTTCAAGGGCAAACCCTAAGTGATGTAGTGACACTGATTGCTCTGATACATCATTGTTTGGTTTTTTGTTTTTTTTGAATAACAGATTACTTTTTGTATTGATTTGGCTTTTTAATGTAAATATAGTTCTGAGTGCTGATGTGTTGAAGTGGGTATGCTTTGTGAGAAAATAGAAGGTGAATATAAGTAAGATTTATTTTTTTCCTGTATTGCAGAAGGGGCTTTCAGCAATTAAGTGTAATTAAGAAAAGTGATATTTCGCATGAAAAACTTCAAAATACGTATTAAAAAATGTTCACCTTTGTAAAAAAACCCACTGCTAGCAGACAGATCATTAAAAACACGCCTGTTCTCCACTCAGTACTTTTGTATGAGTGGAAGAAGCTAAGGTGGCTGCAGGCTAGCATTTGAAAGCAAAGTCTAAAAGGAAGAAGTGTTGTCTTTGACATGAATGGTATTTCCTGTGGTGCATGTTTGGATTGCTAAAGTTCATTTCCTAGACTGAATTAGTTGTGGAGTCCACTAGACTGGTGATTATTTTTGCTTGAGATTCATAATTCACCCACTAATCTCCTTCAATTATTCTATTGCATGTTTATAGATTCCTGATTCCCTTTTAATATCTGCTAATGTGTAATTACAGTGAGCAATCATTCTTGTCATGGAAATTGCTAAAGTAATTTCAGAAACAATGTTGTTATTTGTGTGCAACAAAAGATGGAATGGGAATCAAAACTGTACTGTCTGTGCAGTGCTGTAGTAGTTAAAGATGAAAATGGCTCTGCTTTATTTTATACAGAAGTTATTGAGAGGAATAAGGCAATTTATATTGATTCATATGGTCCTTGCTATTAGGGTTTGTTTTAATATATCAGACACTGCTCTTTGGTAACCAGGCAGCTCTGGGGAATCAAGTCTTGAGTTCTTGGCAAAAGAATAACTAAGAGAAAAAATACTTTGTAGATTATCCAGGTGGCTACTGTCGCTGTGTTCACTTGTGAATATGTCAGGAGCTTTGAAATTAAAAACAACCACAGCATACTTGGATTCTGTTTGAAAAGGCTTTAGTTGGTCAGGAGCTGCTGTGAATAATTCTTCCAATAGAGGGGGAATAGGATGTGGTCACTGTCTGTCCATCCTGGTATGTGAGAGGATGGGCAGGATGGTGTGGGTTTTCCAGCCCCACTCCCCTGCCTGATCGAGCTAGCACCTGGAAGCTGCTCATGCTCTGCAGATGCAGAGAGTAAAGGAAGCCATCTCAAGAGCTGTTTTGTTGTTATCAGTCTGGCTTCTGTACCAGATAGCACATCATTCTTTCTGTTGCTCCACTGTGCATTGCTAAGGGGAGACTGCTCTTTGTGCCAGAGCTCCAGAGAGCTCCCTGGGATGAGTGACTTTGTGCCCTGCCATGTTGTGGATGCTCTCCCCTTTTCCCCCACTGTCTGCCCTCACACAGCTCCATGCAGACAATTTCTGGGGAGGAAGGGGCTGAAATTACCTCATGTATCAACACCCTGGGCTGGTATGTGTTTCTTTAAAACACTTGGGCTCTGCAGGCTCTGTACAGGCCATAGCTGTTCTGCAGCTGTTGAGTCCAGGCCAGGTCTTAAGAAAAGGTGGTGGATTGACACAAATCATGGTGGACACTTTTGACTAGCTTGGGAAAACCAAAGAGCTTCAGTCCAAACCTGGTAGACTAATGAAATATTTGCTTTTGTATTTTTTGTGATTAAATTCTATTGCTGTGTCAGTAGGACACTGGAGAGTTTATCAGTGCTTGAAAATTCCCATCTGTGGGGAGGAAAGCATAGAGCAATACCCAGATTTGTGGGAGACAGAAACGGCTTTTTTGCTCGCAGGTGAAAGGGGGGTGTGCTTTTGTCAAGTCTTACCCAGTAATTACCTAGAAGAGGTTCTGATGCTGAATCTGAGCACATCCTTGTTCCCACTGGCTTGAAACACAGTAGATTTGGGAGGTAATAGGTGTTTTGATTCATGTTCTGGAAGGTATTCTGTTGTCCAGTTTTTTTATACCTCTCACATGTCCAGCGTTCTTGCATATTCACTGGGCAAAAATTCTTCATGTTAATTGGCTTGCAAGTGGCTATGAAGCTCTCACAGATTTGACTAAATCATATTAGTGTGTTTGGTGGCTGTTCCCATAGGTTCTCAGTCCTTTTTCTAACCCACTCTGCCAGGGTTGTTTCTTATATATCCTGACCTGGGTGACAATTCCTTCTCTTTTTCATCCAAAGACAATGAAGGCTTCTAAAGAAATGAGGCTTTTTCTTGATAAGCTGCTGATCAGAGCTCCATGGCTTTATGGCAGCAGCCCAAATCCAGCCCCCATTTGGCTCAGCGTGTTTGCCACTGGTGCTTTTGGGAGTGTTCTTTGGTTTTTGTGGCCTGTTATTGTTTCAGGGTTACATTTCTCTTGGTGTGTCATAGCAGCAAATCTTCAAGAAACAATGACCAAAAAGAGTAAAAGTGGTGCTGTGGTGCACAGTGCTCACATGATCCTTAAACATGTGAACAGGAGAATGCTGGCTTGATCCTTTTTCCAGTGTGTGATACCATTCATGACAGAATCTTTTTCTCTCTCTGAAATCTACCTTCTACATTTCCAGAAGGTTGTTGGAAAAAATTCAAAGGAGGAAAGACACAAAAAGTGGGTACTTTAAAAAAGGGAAGTGGTAGTGGCAGTGGGACATACTATGCAAATTGAAGCTAATTCAGAGCTGAATTATTCATCTTGAAATAGCATTTGTGTGGTGCATTATGGATTCTTGGTAAATCAATAAAATACTGCCAGGGAGTTTCTTTACCTAGCAGAGTTTTGAGGAGAAAATTGTATGACCCCAGGGGTCATTCATAATTAGTTGCAGTGCATATTTATGAAGATCAGCCAGGAAGTAACAAATCAATGAGATACCAATCTCTTTTTTTATTAAAATGGGTTAGACCATGGAAAAGACATGTCTCTTTAATTTGATGTCTTGTAAAACTCTTCACTAATATTCAGGGATAGTTCCAAGCTGACACTGCACCCAATTTTCATTTTTTCAGCATCAGATAACTGAACCACAGTCACACAGTATAATCCTGTAGAATAGACATTGTCCTTGGTACTGTGTTTTCGTTGACGTAGTCAGAAGCTACAGAAAGAAGGCTGTGAAGTAAATTTTCCTGCATTTTAATATTAAGTAGCCCAAAACTGGATAATTTGTTCCTCATAATTGTGAATGTGTTGCTGCTTAGCAATTAATAGTTATTTTTTGAAAATTGATTCTGCTAATTGGAAAAATAAAATTCCCTCTCAAAATATCTCTGTATCATAAAAATTACCATCAAAATCATATTTCTGCAGGTTTATTAAAGAAGGTCTTCATTGTTTATGTTCTGAAATACACTTTTAGAAGGAACTGGGACAGGAAGCCTGCCATCTCTTTCACGTAGTCGTTCACATCAGGCAGAATGAGTTCCTGCACCCCCAGCCCCATGGTAAAGGAATTCCTCAGGCTGTTCCATGAGCTGTCTGCCTCTCTGGTGCATCAGAGGCCAAACCTTCCCACTGTCTGCAGTGTGTTGTCTTTGCTACTGAAATACTTGTCCCTGTGCACACCTCCTGAGAGTTTCTTCCTCAGGAAAAAACTGGCTTATGCCCAAATGAAATAATTGTGCAGTTACCTTTGACTCAGAAAATGCAGTCAAACATGATGCAAATCTTTCAATTTCTTCTTTATCTCGTCTTTAAGTGTCAGCAGTTTCTGAGACTCACTTTTTTTCAAGAGCATTATTATGCACATGCAGATGGTATGAGTACCAAAGTAATTAAGTGAAAAATGTGAGGACTTTGTGATGAAAAACTCAGTAATAACCAGTACAGGTGACATATTAGGTATACCATTAACTATAAATGGGAAAGATTCAATTTTATTTGCTTATTATACATATTAACATATAATATGTAATGTTAATATGTAATGTTAGTATATATCAGTTTATTCTGAGTATTACTGTTCAGTAAAGAGTGATGCAATATGGTATTTTTTTATGATTAGTCCAAATTTTTGGTATACTCTGGGAAAGAAATATATCATTTTGCTTTTCATTTTGCAAAAGTACACTTGTTGCTTTTTTTTTGTTTTTTTGAGTTCAGTCTCACTGTTGATATGTCTGGTTTTGCCTGCTTGCTCATTAATAATTGGATAGTATGTTAGTGGCTGTATTTGCCAGAGGCTCAGTATGGTTTCTTAAATTTTTTCCTGCTTTTAATGTGAAAGCGGTCTGAATGTGTGTGTACAGTTAAACATTTGGGTTTTGAAAGGAACTGGCTGAGATTTGGCTTTTCTGAGGGAAAAAATAATGTATTTTAGTGGGTTCTTTCTCCCTGGAGCAGTGGCCTTGGGCACCATGGTGACGGCAGTCAAGTGGCAAAGAAGCTGTGGTCCTGTTATCAAGTTTTAATAAGACTTATGAAATCCTGTTTTTCATGCTTCTCTCCATCATATCCCCATGCCTCTTTTTTATGGCTCTTGGGATCGAATGAACTATATTCATGAACCTGTTTGAAAAACACTGGTCATTAGAAATTAACAATACAGTTTATTCCCTAATGTTCATTGTTAGCAGAACACATGTATTGCCCTGGAAACAGTATTAGAGTGGAACAGTATTAGAGTATCTTTAGAGTGGAATGAAATATACCAAGCTAGATGTTAAGTATCTTTAAAAAAAGTTCAATGAATTTTGGGCTTGGACAGCTGTATTCTTTTCTCATTTTTCTATGCCTTAATTAAAGTGTGAAATGAATAAAACAGTATTTTCTCATTTTTATGATGCATGTTTTGAGAAAGAATGCCAAGTGTATTGTGATTAAAGATTATACACACACAGATGCACACAACTTCCAAAGAGTTGTGAGCAATTGGTTACACAGCATGCTCTCAGGAACTGTGTCATTTGCTCAAAAGGAGAAAAAAACCCATGTAGTACATTTATAGATGAAAATGTTTGAGTTGCCAGAGCAAGGTGAGCAGAGCAGCCCGTGGTGAGCTCTGCTGGGCACCACTGCCCACGCACGAGGCTCCTGGGCTCCCACCCACCAGCAGCACACAGCCCTTGCTCACTGGTCAGAGCATGCAGGTAGAAAGTTCAAGGAAAGTTTAAGGAATCAACTGTTTTTATTCCCTCCCCCTTGGAGAACATTGTGTATGATTAACTATGAATTTACTAATCTTGTGTCTCTGCAGGATTCATCTCAGGAAGTGAGATTCAAGCTTATGGAAAGGAGTTAGAGACTTGCAAAATAATAATTTAAAAAAATCTCATGCTAAAGACAGGCATCCTATCTGCACCAATGCAAGTTGATCTGGAGCTTCATGCTTAGAGCTGATGATGAATTGCTTGTGGTTTTGGGGAGGCTAACTCTTGCTTTTGATTGCATTGGAAATCTGAAGTTAATGCCCATGAGAAGTGAAATCAGAGAACGTGGGTTACTCGGTGTGCCTAAAGATCACAGAGGCAGCAGCGAAACGACAAAACTTCTCTTTGAAGCAGTGGCTTCAGCTGTGTCACTGTGTGCACTGGAAACTGAGATAAAGAGCAGCCAGCCTGGGAGAAGATGCCAGCTAAAGGGAAATACTTCTTCAACGAGAGCGATGACTGCAGGATATCAGACCCACTCTACGAGAAGTACCGCTACACCAGCCAGCAGCATCCCCTCCTGCTGCTGCTGCTCTTCATTGCAATCCTCTTCTGGACTACTCTGATTATAATCTTTTTTGTTACTGCTGTGAGTAAATTTCTTTTGTGTGTGTTCAGTGTTTTCAGAGAGGATAAGGAGTTGCTGTGCCAGCACACTAAACATTTTTGGCTATATAATATTTTGGGCCACATGGTATCAAAGTTGCAGTGCTGAAAGATAGCAAGTAACTGTGTGTGTAATACTGTGTATGTTTGTGAAAGGATGGGAGGAGGAGGAAGAGGGCTGTCAGGCACATGCACAGTTACTATAAGGAGTTAAAATGTCCTGCATTTCTCATATTTTTTAAGAGTAATCTAAGAATTATAAAACATTATGGTAACCTCTTGGTTTTTCATCAGGTTATTCCTGAGGTGATTTTTTCTTAAAAGATTTGTAGATGCTAATTTTTTTTTTTTTTTTTTGGTCTCATTTTGTTAATAAAAACTCCCAGTACAATGGGTGATCAGTGAAATCAATATTTAGTTAGAAAAGAGTGGTGATCCTATAGGCATAGAAAAGATGCAGCTTAAAGATTATTTTTTTTTGTTATGTAGTGTAATTTGATATTCTGTAAAGAAATTTGGTGTTGTAGGAGCCCAGCTGACAGCTGGTAAGAGGAGTTGATTTAAAGATAATGTTGTAAAAAGGTAGTAAAGTAGCTGTTGTCATCCTTCATTGCCTTTTAACACTGTACTTCATGATAAAGGGTCTTCAAGTCTCTCTTTAGCAGCAAATCAAATCTTACCTATTGGACTTGTGTATCCCTTTTACCTTTTAGTTCTTAGGAAGAGAAAAAAGTAGCAACACTGTTTTTTAAACAATTTATCTTCTGTAAAACTTAGAGCACTGTTACATTCCTCTTTAGCAAAGTTTGAACTCTAAATACATTTCTTTGGGTACATCTGCATTATAGATACAGTTTAGTTAGAACTTTGTGGTTTGGGGTTTGCCTTTTAAGCTAGTTTGGAAAATAACAGTGGAACTGGGGTAGAATTAGTATCTATAACAGTATTTATTATATTATCTCTGTATATGTGAATATCAGAAAGTGTTCGTGCTGCCACAGCTAGTCTACTTAAAAACCCAGGTTAACTTATTTCAGAGGTATCCACGCTGTTTCCAGGGCAGTATAGATACATTTTTAATTTTTCTAAAAGGGTCATTTGGACCAAAACCTTTTGTTTTGTTTTTGTAGGAGGCACAGTCCCACCTTGCCTTCATCATCGCTGTGTGCGCTGCCCTGGCCGTGTTTGCAGTCATGTATTTACTGCTGTGCATGGAATCCCTGTTTCGGAGGTGGCTGACGTGGTTTGGAGTGATGATTTGGATCTGCTTCCTCACCGTGGGATATGTATCCCTTTTTGAAAAAGGAAGTGATTATCAGCTGTGGGAGCAGGTATGTGTGTTGTGTTCATTCAGGTACTTACATAGAACTGGATGTGGATGTGTTTGTGTGCTTTAATCTTTCAGAATGTTATAACTGCGTAATAACTCTTCTGATTTGCTTTACTGATCTATTCCAGTAAATTTTAGTTGGTATACTGTATTATAGTGCAAATGCATTTCAGTGCAAGAATTGGATAATTGCATAAACCTATGTGGGAATCGCATCTTTAAGTTGTAATTGAATTGGATTTTTATTTAGGATTCTTACTAAATCTCAATTACTATGAATTTGTCTCTAAGTGATTTTTTTGTTAGTAATACTTGCATTGTTAATTTATTTGGGTCACAGAGGGGTTCAAGAAATGTATAAAGGACTCCAGAGCTGGGTGTGCCTTAGGGAGCAGGTTTTTAAGTCAGTGGGAGAGGTGAAGTGAACAATAAGGATTAATGACACATCCTGGCATTGCTGGGTGTGGCTAAACTTCATTTCTTGCTATCTCTGATCAGAAGATGGGTGATTTCATGAAGCCAAAAATATCATAATTTGTAGGAAACTCCTCCTAAGATCTCATAATGCAAGCAGAAGAGTTTTAATTAAATCAGAATTACTTTTTATCTTGTTTTATGAACTCTGCCCCTTCGCTTCTTTATTTGAATAAAGACACGAATTATCAGTTAAACAACCAAAATCTGATTTGCATTGTGGTCTGGATCCAGTACTGTATGTTTAGAGTTGCTGTTCAGTATTTTTTAACTTAAGGATGTGTCTATTAGTACCTTAGGAAACCCCCCCAAAAGTATTGTTCTTAACTATAAATGCAAATATGTAAGAAAGCAAGATTTGGGTTTGCTGCTTTCAGTGCTGCAAGCCAATGTGGTGTCGTCATGTGGTAATAATTCATTCATATTGATTTTAAGTCTAAAATAGAAGGACGCCCTATTCTGAAAAGTGAATAGATTTATTTCAGACTTTCACCTCAAGTTATGAATGTATCACTAATTAAAGCCACTGTTTAAATGCAGGTATGGCCTTTGCTTGTCCATCCTTTGTTTGTGCTTATAAAACTATCACACAGCATTCAGAACTTTGTGTGATGGGGGTTACAAATACAGCAGAAAAAAATGTTTTTACTCCAGCTAAAATAGTAAGATATACTCGGACAGATATTTTTGTTGAATGAAAACTTATTTCCCTGTTTGTCTGATTATTGTTGTCCCAGTCAACCTAGCTATTCTGGAAAAATATTTAAGGGCAGACTGGACCTTGAGACCTCCTCCAAGGAAGCTCATGTCTGGAATGGCACAAGTTTAGTTGCTGTGATGAGATGGAGCTGAGCCTGCAATATATTCCTCTGATCAGGGTTGTTGGTTTCCATATATAAATATATATATATATAAGCTAACAATTACAACAGGTCTATAAATAAGGATTTAAGTTTTACAGAGATTTCCACTTATCTTGAGCAGTTTAGTTCTGCATTTTGTAAAATCTGTGCACCTAAATACATGATTAGTGTTAATAAAGGTTATTCTCTTGTGGGAGGACCAGGAAGTATTGGTTGGATTTTGTTTTTTATCAAACACGAAGCAAACATACACATGTGACTGGGTGATGTTAAAGTTAGAAAAATATCCTCCAGCAGGTGAGAAATCTGATTCTATTCAGTATTGCTACCTTGCAACACACTGTTCATGATGTGTGAGTACAAAGTGTATCCAAAGTGCATCTTCAGCTGTAAAGGATAAGTTCAGGGTAAGGGGCAAGAACAAGTGAAAAAATTATAGGTGATATGTCATGTTAACCCATCTTGTCTATGAACATATAGCTGTTAATCCCTCAGAACTCTTAGAACTACTCTTAGATCTCCTTGTGGTTTTACCTGTGTTTTGAAGCATTCATATCTAAATTGTTCAGCCTGAAACTGGGCAAGAATCCTACTACTTTGCTCCTATTTCTGTAGTGATTTTGGGGATTCACCTAATAACATTTGTATGTGATTCTTTTTTATTTTTTCTTCTTCTTTCCAAAGGTGCCATTCTTTCTGTTCATAATCTTCACAGTTTATACCATGCTACCCTTTGGGATGAGAGGTGCTGTCATAATTAGTGTTGTTTCTGCTCTCTCCCATATTATTGTTTTAAGCACTGTGGTAAGTGTGGTAAGTGTGACTTCTCAAGAAAATAAGGAATCCATTCTATTTCAGGTAAGGAAATAACTTGGTTACATAATGAAATACCCTAGTCATGCTACCCTTTGCTTTTGGCATAACTGTTCTGTTCAGAAAAGTTCCAGTCTTCCACATTGATGTTTCAAGTTTGTGGATTTGGAGCTTGGGCCCAAAAACCCTTGGGCTTTTTGTAAAAGTGCAAATTTTTAAATCTACAGTATATTTTGTTTTTCTGACCTAAGTGAAAAAAAAGCAGGGTTGTTATATTAATTTTTAAACGAAGTTGTTAAAAATATGCCTAGTTTAGTCACAGTCACTTATCCCAATCTGTGCTCGTTCAGGTGGGTCTACCTTCATCAGGCACTGGCCACAGGGTGGATCAAAAGGGCCACTGCTGCCCTGGGGTGTCAGCAGGGCCTTGGGGTGCTGCTTGCTGGTTCAGGGCTCCCAACACTCATTAACAGGGCGTGTTCAAAGGATCACCCCAGCTCATTCCTTGCCGGCGTGTGCCAGACTCCACACAGCGTGCTGATGCAGGAGTTTGTGCACTGGTTTTTCACAGATCAAACACTGGTGCCTGCAAATAGATGTTAAATGATACCATGGGATTTTCTGTTTCATTACTGTGACTGTGGAAGTTAGATTATATCTTCCAGCTCCATCCTGGGTAATAGCAACTGAGATTTGTTATGGGATGGGGTAAGAGGAAATGAGACATGGTCTGGGATTGACTGTTTTTTGTGGGACTAGTACGTGTGTTAATGAAGTATCAATGACTGCCCTGCAGTAGGTAAATATTTTTCTTCTTGTGCAGCTCCTTGCCAATGCTGTAATTTTCCTTTGTGGCAACTTCATGGGTGCATTTCACAAACGCCAAATGCAGGTTGCTTCGTGGGATTTGTACAGATACACCTTAAAGTGCATTCAGGTCCGAATGAAACTCAAGATTGAAAAGAGACAGCAAGTGAGTGAGCTAGTTCATGTTGTGAATTGCTTGTTTTCATTTCCAAAATCTGTGCAAATTCATAATGTTGGTGACTAATCCATGTTGAAAAGCTTGGTCCAGTCTTTGAGATACCCACCTAGTGTCAAAAATAAAAGTTGTGCCACTCGTAACAAAAGAAGGAAGTTAAAGGGAGGAAGCTGTTTTCTGGGGCTTGTCTACATGAAAATCACAGCATTTGTAACAGGAATGTAATTGCCAGTCTTTTTAGCTCCTTTTCTCCTAGAATAAACTGTTCCTGGGACTGGCCTGAGGTAACTTAATAGGACATGCCCTGAAATTACTTGTAAGGTAATTTTAGCAGATAGTTTTATGCTTTCCTTGGTCACCTTTTTTTGCATTGAATTCTAAAGTGTTATTTATTCTTATACTTTATCGTCTCACAAACTACTTTTCCTTTGCTAGAAGGATAAAATTGGATGTGAAGGGAGAAAAAAAATCATATAATAGATAAAAATATTTGTTTCCATAAACTCCGGTGGTATTCAAAGAATAAACAAGGAACATGAATTTTCTACTGAGGAAGAACTGTAGAGAGATACCAAAGCTGAAACTGTGGCACCTTTCCTGGTGTAAATAGGGTTAAGAAGAGCTCTACAAGGCTGATGTGTACTGTGTTCTCTGCCCACCAGTTATTAGATAAAAAGAAGGGGCTGAAAAGTGACTGACCTGATCAAACTGGGAAGAAGAAAATGCCACAGTGCAAGTGCAGTCTGTTCTCTGATGCTAATCTTGTGAGATGAGATGACAAATCTTCATGAAAGCCCTGGCAGAATTTCCCCACGCAGCCACCAGGGAAGCCTCTGATCACCTTACGAGGCAGTGTGCTCTCATTTCCTGGGCAATGTGCTCACTTCCATGGGTGTTCAGAATTTTTGTTTTGGGATTTTTTTTTAATGGTTGCTTGTTTGAAGTGTAAATGTGCTTAAGTCTATGGAGAGCTTTCTTTTCATCCATGTTGTGGTTTGTTAGGCAATTCTGGGTATCCTTTCTGCCACCCACTTTTTCTCCATGAAGAAGGTGTGAAAACTGCAGTTCAGGGTTCTTCATTACTTCCTTGAAAACTGTGATGTGTCAGCCTCCCAATGGCCCTGGGATTTGGCTATCAGTTTAAGTTCTTCCCCAGGGTTGTCTCTCCTAGTACCACAACAGTAGCTGAGGGAAAGGAAGTGTTTCTATTTCTGGGATCAGTCTCAAACCAAACTGCTGCCTATACCTTGTGTAGGCGAGTACTTGATGCTCAAGGACTGTCTCTTCCCACTGTGATCCCAGGGTATTTCTTCTTAGAGGCAAGCACTGGTTAAATAACCCTGGCAGCTCAGTGCTATCTGCACATGGCTGCATTGGGTAGCCAGGAAAAGGGGACAAAGACTTGGTCCCAGGGGACAGCATTCAGCATTTCACTTGGCTACACAATATGTTCATCTTTCTATTGATGTTGTCTGAAAAAGTTCCTGCTTGTAGCTGCTCCACACAACATTTCCTCTTCCATCTTTGAGGTGGGAGAGCCCTTCCTCGCTCAAAGTAGTCTCTTTTTGTCATCCTCTTCTGCCCAGGGACTTACCAGGGTCTTTGAAGATGGGGCTTTTGAGTGAGAGCCAGTGTAAAACTGCCCCAAATAGTCAAACAGTGGAGGTGGGTTTGGAGGAGTCTGTTTCCCGTTCAGTTCAAAAGACTTAATTTCAGTGGCATTGCTTCAGTTTAGCTGTAGCAGCATGTACCTGACACTTTTGTATCTGTTGCTGCTTTTCCAGCATTTGATAAGTTACAAATATTTTTAATTCTGAATAGATTGTTAGGTACAAAACATCAGCTTTTACAGAAGCTTTATCAGACAATGCCAACATAACATTGACATTAGAGAACAAAACAAAATATAATTTATCCAGAAAATGTAGTACTGAGTACTGACATTTTGTATGTGTGTGTTTCATAGTTACAAATGGATGTCACACCTATGCCGCAAGGAACAGAAGAAAAAATATGAAACATAATTGTGAAATCAATAATGTGGATAATAACAATGAAAAATGTCTTCTGGAAAACCTGACATGCATTACTCAAAAGCTATCTGAATAAAGGCATTTTGGTTTTGTTTTTTTTTTAATGCCTTCTTACAGTCAGTAGAATTCTGCAGTTTCAAACATAGTAATAAATTTAATAATTTTGCATAATTATTCCTCCCCCTATTTTTTAGGAAAATTTGCTTTTATCCATCCTGCCTGCTCATATCTCTATGGAAATGAAGCTAGCAATCATTGAGCGACTGAAGGAAACTAATGATAACAGGCAAATGCATGACAACAACTTCCACAGCCTATATGTAAAAAGGCACCAAAATGTTAGGTAAGTGGAAACCCTAGAAATAATTGTATTAATATAAACTTCTGATTCTTATCAGTACATATGGTCCAGTGACATTAAAATTTGAAGGCAGACTTTCAGGCTGAAGTGAGCTTCTTTCCTGTTATGGGAAGATAAAATGTGTTGAACTGGTGTGCTGTCTTTCACATCAGGGGAGATACTTGAGCCCTTTTTGCTGGAGTTGTTTCCCAGAGAGGACAGAGTTTTTTTCTGTTAAATGCATTTCAATAGTTATGCTGACTGTGGAATTGACGTATCTTCATATTTCACTTTTCCTGCTTTTTCCTTTTGTTCCTGTCTAGCATTCTTTATGCAGACATCGTAGGATTCACTCGCCTGGCCAGTGACTGCTCTCCTAAGGAACTTGTAGTGATGCTGAATGAACTCTTCGGAAAGTTTGATCAGATTGCAAAGGTAGGTTTACAGGTTGTGCTGTAGGATAAAGGCCTTTGGAAAAATAAATCTTTTTGCACAACAGGAGGCAGCTGGATATTAGTCCTGAAGTTAGGAAGGCAAGACTGCTTTTGATTTAAAGCTAACTGGCAAAATCACATTAAAACAAAATGTAAAACAAAAATGGGGAATTTAGAAAGTTGCTGCTGTAATTCCAGTTCTTGGGTGGGGAGGTTTATCTGTATCATTTAGGAAATTGCCTGATTGTGATAAGTGATTGCAGCAAGGCTGCTGGAGATTCTGTGTTCAAACTCCACTGAGGAACTTTGCTGTGTTCAGCCTGAAGGTTTGTTTGACTCCAGAAATGGAGAACTCTCAGACATACATTTAAATTCATAAATACAGAGGCAACAGGCAAAGCTCAGGAGTGAGCTAAAGAAAGCTTCCTGTTACTAATGGATATTTACAAAAAAGTGTAAAAATGGGGAGTAGTTTAAAGTGCTTCCTATTAAGACATACCCTTAATACTGACCCTTCAGCCTGGCAGGAATTGTTACCACTTCCAGGTGCTGCTTGAGGTTAATTTTTTCCAGCTGTAATCACAAACTCAGGTGTTTATTTCTCACATTACAGGGACTGTATCACCTACATGTTTGTGTGTTGTGTTTGTGAAATCCTAAAAATTTGTCTGAAAAAGCTGGAAAACTCTAAAATTATTAAAGTAGCAGAGGAATGAAATTCCTGTAATTAAATCCTTGTGGGTATCATTGAATAAATTCTTAAATATATTGCTGATTAAAACCTGACTGAGATGCTAGTAACATTTTTGACTAAGTGACATGGCTAATCTTTGCATCTCTCTGAATTCAGTTGCTGTTAAGTGTTTAAGCACTGACACATAAAAGTTATATCTATTGCAATTGTATTGTTGTGAAGCAGCTATAAAGACAGAGTGTTATGTCATCTTAGTTGGCAATGGCAAAATTTCTTTTAATGCTGAAGTAGAAGCTGAGGCTAAACACATTTAGTTAGGTTTTATAACTGCTTTGCAGATACAAAAATAGAAAAAAATTCTAGCTTTTGAGTGATGTGTTTTAATTTTTCACTGCTGTCTGCAAATTGCACTGTAATGTCTGGATTTAGTGAGTCAAAGTCTTTTGCAACTCTGTGGTTGAGCTGTGAGAAGAGGTTCCTGCTTTTTGTGCTATTTTTGTTCTGCCAGAGAGCGTTCTGTCATCTTTTCCATAATGTACAAATGTTGCAAGCTCCAATTTACCTAATAAAAACTGATGGCTAGGCTGGACACCAAGCTGGATGCTGAAGCGCAGCAGCTCTAATCCAGGGCTGGGTTTCCCTGCTGATCCCTCTGAGCTTGTCACTTGTGGCACTGCTCAGAACCCACTGCGATGGATTAAGATGTGGAGAATGATGGATGTTCCCTAAGAGCTTTAAGTGATGAGGGAGAACAGCTCAGTTTGGGAAACTGCCACACATTTGGGCTGATTTTGGAGCTGATTTATGAACTGTGTTCCCAGAGCAGGTAGGGTTGAATAGCTGGAGGTATTGGCTGACCCAAATTAAGCCATCTCTGCTTGTCAGTCAAACACTACACAGCCTGCAGAATTAGCCCTAGCTTGCTTGCAACCTTTGTAGTTAAAATTCTTCTGCAAAGTGTTAACAAAAGTATCAGAGGCTTTTTGCTCTCTCTCCTGCCAGTCATTGGCAGCAGTATCCTCTGTTGCAGTTAGGAAAATTTATTTTTGCTGCCATTTAGTATTGTGAAGTTTTTAGTAGCAATAGCAAACTGTAGTGCGTGCCAGCTTCCTCTTCAGTCATGTTTGAAATAACAAAAAAATCCCATTTTTCATCTGCACAGCAACCAGGTTGGGCATCTGAATTTCTAAGTTTTCCCTCAGTGCTGAGAGGTTTTATGACACCTCACACTGTTACTTATGAGGCTGCCATGTAAAAATAGAGGGAAAACTGCCCATACTTCAGATGAAGATTAAAAGATAGATAAGTAGATTTCATCCTCTAGATGGTAAATTCTGTGACACTTCTATTTTATTTATAGTTTTTTTCAGTTGCACACAGTTCCAAGAAAAAGGTGAGAAACTAGCAAGATGGTTGTATTTCAGAAATGCTTTAAATGTTCATTTTCGTCCTCTCCAGTGAGCAATGTCCAGGCATTCAGATGTGAGGAAAAAGAAGTAAGCTTTGTTTCAACAAGGTTTTGACAAAGCCTGACTTTGACAAACCAGGGCCTTTGGAGCTGTTAGCCAACTTGCAGTTAATTTTTTTCTGTTAAAAATGTTTGGTGTAATTTTGCAGGAGAATGAATGCATGAGAATAAAAATCCTGGGAGACTGTTACTACTGTGTCTCAGGCCTGCCTGTGTCCTTACCAGTTCATGCCAGGAACTGTGTTAAAATGGGGCTCGACATGTGTGAAGCCATAAAGTAAGTATTATTATTATTAAACAGAAGGCTGTTTAAAATATAGATACTGTGCAGATATCAAATTAAGTAATTAGTTTTCTTGTCAACACTCCAAGTGTATTTCTTAGCTGTAGTTGCACAGTTCTGATCATAAGTTTGGCTCATCTTTGCACCAAGTGTACGATGAGACAAAACCTTGACAGAAGGAGGAGAGAAAATGAGAAGTGTCCTCCTGCTCTAATCCCCTGATGCCTCCCCAGGCAGGTGAGAGAAGCCACGGGCGTGGACATCAACATGAGGGTTGGGATCCACTCTGGGAACGTGCTGTGCGGGGTGATCGGCCTGAGGAAGTGGCAGTATGACGTGTGGTCCCACGACGTGTCCCTGGCCAACCGCATGGAGTCCGCCGGCGTGCCGGGGTGAGCACCCTCTGATGCCTGAAGAGGCTGCCTGCAACTGGGGCTGGACAGTGCTAAAGGAATAAAGTTGGTGTTTATTAAAAGGCCTTCAAAGGATACACCTTGGGCAGTACAGGAGCCCAACTGAGGCTACACCAAAGATGGATGACAGGTCACACGTTTTCACACTTTCATAAGTTTTGGTCCATTTGCATATTGGCATTAATTGTCTAATTACAGCTTCAGGTTATGTAGGCCCATCCTCCCATATTGCTCTCCTCAATTTGCTGTTGTTATACTTTTTGGGCCTGAAGCTGCAATGGTGTCCTAGCTTCTCAGGCTAGAAAAGGATTGTTTTGTCTAACCAAACTGAAGAGAACTTGCTAGTACTTTATATGAAATTCAGAGTTATACACCAACACAATATAGAATCTGTTAAATATGAAAGCTAAAACTTAAGGCGTCACCTCCCTGCTGAGGCTGAGCTGTACTGTCACAGGCCTGGCTTCTGTAACTGTGCCATGACACAAATCCTTGCCATGGGATGCTGGAAATAGGACAGATGTGTACTTAGCAGAGCTGTAAAATGTTAATATTTTCTGATTGCGTTTTTAATGAGCTATAAAATTCTATTCTTAGGAAAGTGACTGCTTCTTGACTTCCCCTTCATGGGAGAAGCATACACGTCTTCAGCAGTGCATTGTGTTGACTTTGTCAATCCACTATCCACACAGGGATAATTCTGTATTTGTCAGTTTAGCTAAAGAACAGTTGTGCTCCTCAGGTCAACAAGGCCAAGCTGTGTCTTTACCCAGTGTTTCTGCTTCTCTATTGATCAGTCCCACTTGATTTATATCAGCTCTATGTTCACCACCCCCACCACTCAAACCCTACAAACAACTCAGAAGTGAGAATGCACCCTGATGGGGAGTATCCCAGCAAGGAGAGTCTGGAGCTGTTGTTTGTTGTGCATTTGCCATGGGCACGATGAAGGGAAGGGAGTGGTGCTGAATGGGAGGATTGAGGCAGAGCAGGAATATAATTTGCCACATGCTGCTCAGTGATACAGGAATTGGATTTGAGATTGTAGCCTTTTTAAGATGCTTGTTGAACAGAACAAATATAAATGCTTTTCAAAAACACCAGCATTTGCATTTTCCTTTAGGAAAGTATACTCTCTTCCGGTTTTCTAAGTTAAATTTAAGGATTAGAATTCTTCTAAGAAACCCTCTGTTTTTTTCTTTGTTATTTTGGTTGTTTGCCCTAAAAAAGGCCATTATAAGACCTTCCCTTTTTTCATTCCCAAATCAGACCACAACTTTTTTTTTTTGGTCATGGTAGTCAGTGCAAATTGGTTTCTGTTAGTAAGTGGTTCTAAGCAGTGACATTATAGCTTTTCTTATTATTTCTGTACCTCAGACAGCTTTTAGGTATATGCTTGTAACTTAAAAATTAAAGTGATTTATCGAATAATAAGAGGTTATGAATATTAAAATACTTCGTTGCATTGGTGACTGAAACAGAAAGAAAACTACTTGGAGCTTGGTTAACAGTTACACTGTTCAGCCAGGCTGAAGGGCTTAGTGTGTTGATTCAGCATGATTAAACAAGAATACAGAGTTGTAAAGTATCTTTTGTTGGTAAAGCAAACAGCATGACTCTGAATATGGCAGAAAACCATACTTAGTCTTGTTTAGGACCTTTGCCTAATCTTGAAAACTCTGATTATTTCCCTATGGTTGTCAGGTTTATAGTTGATAAGCTGGTAAAGAATTAAGCTGGCTTAGTTTGGCATTCTGATTCAGAAACATTATCCTTATTACTTCTTCTAGCTACAGCTGTGTAGTTCTCACTCATCTTTCAAAACTGGCCAGAGGAAACACCTTCACCTGTGGAAGACTGAGCCTGACAGGGTGGAGGGGTATTATTCACTATGCAAATGTTACTTCGTATTTGTTTCTTGCTCTGCAGGGAAATTATTTGTTGGGGATTCCTCATTCCAGTGTTAGATACTCTGGCTCCTTTGGAAACAGTTTTGTCATTAGGAGCCAGCTAGAGGTTTTGTTTCAAATAGGAAGCATATCTATTTTGAGTTTCTGTAAATGAAGGAATTCTAAAGACTTTTGAAAAGATGCAGGAAAACTTCTAGCTTTATAAGTATTTTCTTTCCAGTGACATAGTGTCCTTGTTCATCCTCCTTGTGATTTTAAAAATTACTTACATTCATAACAGTGTAATACAGTACTAAAGCAGAAAGGAGTAGCATAAAACTAAAACTCAAAATGCATTTACAACCAATTCTCTCTGTTGTGTAAATGCCTGAAGGCTCCTGTCAGCATAGGAAATGGGGCGCAGTGTGCTGGGTGCTCTGTCCTGGCACGGCAAGGGCAGCAGTGCGTGCTCCAGCTTGACTGTGAGAGCAGCTCTTGGTGATGTGCTTAGCCTGGAATCCAGTAAGCAATTAGGAACTGCTCAGAGATCACTGGCATCTAATTTGAGAAGTTTGCAGTAGGATCGGAAATGTCTTACGGCAGTGTGTGGTTTGAGGGAGAGGAAGCTTGGTAAAATGCAAAATGGTGGGTAGTGAACAAATGTACTGCTTTTTGGAGTAAGTGAAAAAGCACAGAAAACTTATATGGCTGTGTTTTAAGGCTCAGGGCACAGACATCACCCAGAATGCCCCAGTATCTGTGAAAATGATGCTTTAGAGCAAACTTTAAAATTTCAGATTTGAAAGTTTACCTTAATTGCAAAAGTGTGTACTCAAGGTAACAATTAACATTTATTTTTTTTTTTTTTTTTAGAAAATTACCTGTAAACAAATAAAAGTGTGCACCCTCTGCAATTCAGCTCTTACTGTTGGCTTGAAAAGTAACTGAGGAAGTTTTTATTCTTCCTTCTTAGAAGCTACGGGCAGTAGTTTTCAGCTCTTGGACACATTACCGTCATGCAAACCTATGTCCAGCTTTAGGAAGGAGAGGTGGATGGAACACTTGCTCTCTGTAGTTTGGCTGCAGTGCTGCACACTGCCAGTTTCCATGCTGGAATTTTGCTTTTCCCAGCCCCAAGCTAATGGATTGTAGGACAGTGTCAAACTTGTCCGTGCCAAAGAAAAGCCAGAAAAGCATGGGAAGATGAACAATGAGAAAATAGAAATTAAGAAATGCTATTTTATGAACTCACTCCAGTCTCTTGTTGAGAAATTATATGGAAAGATATAACTCATAACTTATGTGGAAATACATGATTTGGAATACTGAGTGAAATAACATTTAAGGGAAAGTGTGAATGGGTACAGAAAAATCCTGGCTACCCTTCTCAGAAGTGCTGAGTTGCCTTTTCCTTGGATTGTTTCAGCCAGAAAAGGCAGACTTTCAGAATTCTCCTCAGAGTTAACAAAAAACCTTCCCAGCTTTATTTTCGCAGACTTTGTCTTCCCCCACACTCATGCATTTCTAGCACAAAGCAGTCCTTGCTCGTGTTTTGTTCATGAGTTTTCCCGGCAGCTCTCACAACCTGCCTGTGAGCCTGTCTGTCTTGTGAGTCATCAGATCTCCTTTGATCACATTTCTTCTTGTTTTTTTATTTCTCCGCTTATTTCAATTTAATTTTATACTAATACTATCTCATTATGGGAAGTGGTTTTTCGCATGCTTGCTATGAATGATGTACTACAGTAAAAGATTGCAAATATAATTTTAAGTACTGGCAGGATTTTTCAGTTGGCTGCCAAAGCAGGGGATGTCTGAAAAGCAGAAATGTCAGCAGTGGCCATTGAAATGTAAATGAAACGCTTAATGTGACCTTTCTGTGAATGTTTGGATCTCTTTGTTCTTTCTCCCATTCTCAGCCGTGTGCACATCACTGAAGCAACATTAAATCACCTAGGCAAAGCTTATGAAGTAGAAGAAGGGAATGGACACCTGAGGGATCCTTACCTTGAATCCATGAATATCAAAACCTACTTAGTGGTTGATCCAAGGGTATGTATTTGTTTATAAACATATATATTTATTCAAGCGTATGCACACATTATAAGTACACAGGTTTCTGCAGTGCGTACAGATTTTTCATTCAGGAATGGAATTAAAGCATGGTGTGAGTCACCTGAGTAGCCTGGATTTGGGAGTTCAGATCTGAAAGCACATCCTGTTTTTTTATGACATGCCTATTGCATTGAAGGTATTAAGTGTTATGCTGAAATCTCCAATGTGACCCACTTAGAGTCAAAACACATATTTGACTATGTATTTGTGTGAAGTATTTCAAAAACACAGGTCAAAAGATGAGGATGGAGGAATGCCTGTCCTGTGTGGCCACTTTCAGCTAAAATATTGCCTGTAAAATAGCATCAGACATCTTCCTCACTATCTGAAAAGTAAGATTCACCTTCTTTTCAGGGTGTGAAGTTAGCAACTGCAGGTTGCTCCTTCAGAGCTGGGTAACTACAAACACCTGGAGTACTGCTATTTTGCATTGGCTTGTGGTTGATGAGTAAAATGTTTCAAACAAAAAAAGAATGCAGATGAGAAACTTCTTTTGTTCCTGATCTCTACAGGAAGGAACAGCGTAGAACCACTTTTCATTAGCAAGAACTCAATCTTGTTGTAACTTGGTTACATTTTCAGTACTGCAACCCCCCTCAGTTGCACACAGCACATATTCTCAGAATGAGGTTTTATGTCACCTGTTTCTATTTTTATAGATCAAAATGGTCTCTGCTCCCTGGAAGATACTTGTGAAATGTTAGAGAATTATCAGTCATTGAAGTCTTGGTTTCTTCTGTAGTTTTGTGAGGATATTGCTGTACACCCTGTCTGTACTGCCTGACTCAGCACCTGTGACACAGGGATATAATCTGATGTGGAGTCTGTAATTTGTGGCATCTTCCAACCACTGTTTTGACACACCCCAGCTCAGGAATTTGGCACCTTTTTCCCCTGCTGTAGGGCTGACTGCAAGGAAACTGTATCATTCATACGATCCTGTGAGCCCTTGCATCACTGTAAATAAACCTGGAAGTTTGACTGTCGCAGTGTTGCAAGCGAAGTCTCGTAAAGGCAGCTGAAGCAATTAATTGAATGTGCTGTGATTTGCTTTAGCTCATATTAATTAAGCGAGATAAAGGATTGAGGTTGGCTGACATGTTGCTGATGTGTCCAGAGCCCTACTGAATGGTGAGATTTGTGTAGTATTAAACTACTCGATACACAGAGCTTCAATACTTTGTAATTTGTCTGAATTTCTGTTTTGTACACGGCTGTGTTTTCTTTCTTTTAGTCCAAACAATGCCTGTCGAACAACCACCTCCCTAAAACGCGGGTGAACGACGGGCTGAAGATGCGCGCGTCTGTGCGGATGACGCGGTACCTGGAGTCCTGGGGAGCAGCCAGGCCCTTCGCCCACCTGAGCCACAGGGAGAGCGTCAGCAGCGACTCCTCCAGCTCCCAGGGCAGACGCAGAAAGGTCAGCTCTCTGCTGATGGGCAGCCTTCAATTGCAAACTGCTCCTGTGCCTGCGGTGTGAAACCCAAAACTGGTGTGACTTCTGTGGCTGAATGTCTGCTGGTACCCTCGGTGCTGAGTGTGCGCACAGAACTGAGAGGGTGTCTGTGCAACATCTCTTCCTCAAAGAACTTAACCATATTCAGGCTGCCAGTCTCTCTAGCATACTACAATCATTGTTTATCTTCAAAGCCAAACTACCTATCTTTCCTATTATTTTTCCATCTTGAGATGGTACTTGTGCTTTTGTGGAAAAAAAAAAAGATAGATGCACTCAATACTTAATTGGAATGTACAGAAAATGAATAGTCCTTCCACATATTCTCCCTGCAACTAGATTTTATCAGTAAGGAATTTTCATGATAAAGAATTCTTAAGGTTTTAAGATTTTAAAATATAAGAAAACTATTTTTTCCTTCCATCTCCCCTTCCTGAAAGCTGGAAGTAAATGTACATGTTTTCAGGTGTGGTTCTGGAGCCACATTTGTAGTAAATTTTAATTTAAGCATCCATCCATCCATTCAGGTGTGTGGAAGTCTGCTTGCTTCTGCTGGTGCTTGCTTAGTTATTTTGGAGTGGGGAGAAAAATGAGAGGGAAGATCTGTTTAATTATTTTCTAACAATACTTTTTTTTTGTCAGAAAACAATTCTCACTTGTTAAAGCAGAAAACATTGCTGGAAAGGATTGATTTTTAGAAACATTTCTGTTTGAGAATGGTTCTTGATTTCTTTTATTTTTTAATAAAAATGGTTTTGGCAGATTCTTGATGTTTGTTTCCCATAGTTGTTTGGTATTCAAAGAGTGTGTAACTTAATTCCTGTTTTATTTAGGAAATACCTTTGTGTTCTACTGGGCGCCAGAGAACTTCTGACAGGTTTGTCAAGTACCTTCTTTTCTGTTTTTTTTT
The DNA here is from genome assembly GCF_001522545.3 of Parus major. NCBI lineage: Eukaryota > Metazoa > Chordata > Aves > Passeriformes > Paridae > Parus > Parus major. The sequence continues at coordinate 12,258,893 of NC_031780.1, read as the reverse complement.
TGCTGCTCCTGGGCTCCTCTTGCTCCTCTGTGTGCTGTAAGGATGTGGTCATTTGGTTGATTAATCAGTGTGTGTATGGTAGTCCTGCCTTAGAAAGGTTAAGCTAAATCTTTGGCCTCAAAGATTTCTCAGCTCATGTTTGTTATTGTTAGCAGACTCTAAAAACAGCTTCTTGTCTTACTGTTCCCCTGCCATTCAGATTCTGTTTTGCTTGCTGGGCTGCAACAGGATGGGAGGGAATTGGGAAGGGAGAGCCCTAAAGAGCAGTGGGAAGATTTGGGTTTGGTTAGTGTTGTTAATATTTGCCATTGCATTGTGATAAGGAATTGTCACGTAGAATGGTACCTGTAGCACTGAGTTAAATGAGGAGCTGATTTTCACTTGTGGAGCATTCCCTCAGTTTGTCAAAAATGCTGTATTGAAAAATGCAGGGTTTGTGTAACTAGAGAAATGCTTAGTAAAGTGCCCATGGGTGTATTTTTTTAATCAGTTTGGAGCATTCTGGTTTAACTTTTCCCTGGAAGCTTGCCCTACTGTGTGCTGAGAAAGTGTGCTTTCTACACTTTCTTTACTTTCCATTACTTGTTTCTGAGTAGCATTTGTCACACAGACTTCATTTCATCCTCAGAAATTCATCTCAGAAGGGAAGGATAGAGGAAGATATTTATGATGAAATGATGTCAACAATTGAAGGCCTCAGTTCAACTACGTATGCAGTACTTTAATTTATTCTTATCTTTTCTTTGAGATTAACCTGCATTCTCAGTTTAAGCCTAGTTTATGTATAAAGTTACCAGGATTTTTGTCTTGCCCTTTTTTGGTCTTTGTTTTTTATTTTGTTTCTTTTTGGATTTAATTTGAATATGAGAATCTTACTGCATGATTTAGCAAGAAGCCAGTGATCAGTTTTGCTGTTCAATGTTTTCTTTAGTAAAACAAGAGAGTTTCATGAAATGAGGTGCCGTCCTGAACAAAAAAATAAGTATAAAGTCAAAATAGCTTTGTGGGTGATAAAGTTGCTTTAGAGTCTGATTCACTGAAGGCAAATGGTCTGTCAGGGACAGGTAATTCCTTTGGCAGTACATTTGCATTTAAAAGCAGACAAACACTGGCAGTGGTGGTGGTTTGGGTTTTCTTTGTTTTGGTTTTGTTTCAATTTAAAATACAATATTTAAATACCTAAAAATTCCTAAAACACTGAATTTGAGAAGAAAAACTATCTTCATTTAAATTCTAGGAGAGCTGTACTTAGGTATTCCTAATAGGAGTCTAATATTATTTAGGGGAAGTTTTTGGAGGCTGTGAGCCCTCTCTTAACATCTGCTGTTATACTTTCCTGTTTGTACATCTTTGGGAAGTTTTGGAGCTACATTTTTCATGTTGCTGGCAGATATTGCTGTCTGTGAGTGGATCTGCCTGTCAGAGGAGTAAAAACCACAGGTTTGTTCTGCTGTGAAGCATAAAGACCTTGCAGAAGCATCAGATGTGTGCTGAGAGTGGCTGTGGGGTCTCAAGTGCAGCGATGTATGTGTCCTGTCCTTGGCCTCTGTGTGCTCCTGATAACCCCTGTCTCTCTGTGGCTGCAGCCCCTGGTGTGGCAAATCAGATGATTTCTGTGGATTCTCACTGATCTTTGCGGAGCCTGGTCTTGAAAAAGAGGTTGGTAAGAGCAAAATATTCCCTTTTGGTCTTTGATTTGTCCTTCCGAGCAGCGTAAGAATATGATTGAAACTTTTCATTCTGAAACTGGATTCTGGAGGTGACTGTAAATCCTAAGAGGTTTCTGGTAACTAATGGAAAGCAGATTTCAGGAGTCATTTGAACTGGTCAGTTTTCCTTGATAACGCAAATTCTGAGTTCAAATGAGATTGTCTCTAATCTGTGGTCAAATTCATGCCATAAGGGAATTAGTGGGAATTTGATATTTTTTCTAAATAAACTACTTCCCTCAAAAGTAATGAGATTTAAAGAAGGAAATAAAAATGAAAGGATTTCTGCATCCATCATGAAAGCACCTTGTTTTCTGTGGCTGTTTCATTGTAGATATATTTCTGGTATTTGTTAGGTGCAGTGTAGTTTTTCTGTTTGAATAACTGCTGTTAAATTTACTGTGCTGTGGATGTAGTTACTGGTGTGGGTCTGTACCTACACTTCAGGTTTACTTCTGTGTATGTCCCTTCTTGATAAGGATTTTAACCATGGGCAGCTGTGGAGAGCTCATTTACATATTGCCTGGATTTCTCTAGGCTGGAAATTGGGAAATTATCATTTGGACTGGGATGTTTTTCTTGAAAGATGTTCAAGTAACTGGGTTTTTTTTTGGTTTTTTTTTGTTTTTTTTTGGTTTTTTGTAGTGGTCTTTTGTTCTGTTTTAGTCCTTGGTATATTTTTAATAATACAGTATAAACTTGTATATTTGTATGATCACAAGAATTTAATAAAATTAAGAAAAACACTCCTGAAATTGCCCTGATGCTTTATTCTCTCTGTGTTTCAGTATCGCAACATTCCTATTCTAAAACTCAAGAGTTACTTTGTGTGTGCCAGTTTTGTGTTCCTCTGTATATTTGTGATCCAGATGTTCATCATGCCAAAGTAAGTGCTGGTGTTTTAATTATTTATAATTCAAATTAACCAGTAGCTAAAGTGAACCTCATGTGCATGGAACTTTTTGGAGTTCCTGAGGGGTTAAATTTAAGAAACATATATTAATTTATCCTATAATAAAGGAGTTCATTCATGTTGGCATAAGAGCCAAGATATCAGTATGAAAATAAAATAGAATTATTTCTTTAATATTTTGTTTGCTTAGTACGCACAGGGTGGTCAGTTAAGTAAAAAATACTATTTTGTAAGAGCAGTTGGCTGTAAGGACATTGAGCAGTAGGACAATGGGATTTTTCTGGTTAAAATGTGCTCAGTGATCATTTTCTGTAGAGCTACAAGGAGACAACTTTGAGCTGCTTGTCACAGCTCTGAGAAAGCAGATGATGGATAATTCTGAAATTTATGGCATGTTTGATTTTTGTGGCTGTTGCAGTGCAGTTTCCGTGTGATTTATGCACAGAGCAGTGGCTCAGGCCATCAGGGGAGGAATCTCTTAAAGTGGTGATTGTGCAACAGAGCAACCATAACCTGTGTGATGTTATGGTCATTCAGTGCTACTTGAAGAAAAACATATTTAAACTTGGTTTTCTTAGTACTTTCTTCTTCTTTTTAGAACTGCAAAACTGGGAATTTCCTTTGGAGTTGTTGCAGTCATCATTGTGCTTATTTTGTTTGTGTGTTTTGCTGAGAAATGTCTGGTAAGTTTACATTTGAAAAACACTTCCTGTTTTCAAAAGTGGATGGATATATTTCAGCAACTTGGTCTGTTTTTAGGCTGATGAAATTTTAGCTATTTCAGTAGGAGTTACAGGAGCCTTGAACCTCAGGTTTCCAGAAGATTCTATTGCCTGAAACAGACTTTCATGTCTGAAAATTCTAAGAGAAATTCAGAGTTATTTGAGTGCAAGAATAGATGGGTAGGAGGGCAGATGTAGGACTGTTTTTTTAAAATATATTTTTATTTTTATGTTTGCCATTAATAGTAATTTTGATTGTAAATACTGTTATTCTCTGAGCTGGAAACAATATTGAAATAAGTTGGAAGAGAAGATCAGTTTTCATAATAATTTATGAAGTGTAATGAAAATTACAAACATATGAATAATTTATTGGCAACAATTTCACGGCAGTTAGAATTCCAAATTCACCATTACATCAATTAGGACACTTTGCACTTGTAGTTCCTTTTTCTTTGCATTATTAAACGCATACAATTACTGTTTAAAAATATATAGTGAGAGAGAGAGAGCCCATAGTGATGGAGTTCAATGATACAGAGTAAAGAAAAAGTCCTTCTCACTTCAAGAACTGCCTGGGGGGTGGGGAGGGCAAAAGGATTTTAGAGAAGGGATTTGAGAATGTTCCTTGCACTCATCAAACCTGCACCACTGCACTGCAGCACCCCAGTGAGGGGATGGAGCTCTCCAGGGAAAGGAAGAGTCTCTTTCAGAGCCATGGTCAAGCTCTGTAAAGGGGAAAGAAAAAAATCAATTGCACTCTGGTATAAAGATTTATGACTCATTTAATTGTATGGTTAGACAGATCTATGGAATTTATGTATGTGTGGTATTTATATGTGCTTATAGATGGATTTCTGCATATCTGTCTGTAGAGAGAGAGGGGTGTGTGTATGTGCATTCATGTGTTTTTTCTATGTGTGCAGAAACACACAGAGAAAATAGAAAATTCCAAGACTGCAGTTGCATCAGAATTTACTTTTATGCTGGGAGTGTTTTGGTGTAGCATCATGGAATAATGTTTGCAGTCATTACAATCATATGCTTTACTGGATTGGAGGATATAGGGATGGCAAGAATGGGGACTGTCTACGGTTGGTTTTGATTTATTAATCTGAGAACATAGTTCCAAATATAATATTATAGCTCTATAACTAAAAAAATACAAAATTTTTACTGCAATTTTATTAACTTTTCTCTAGAACTTTCAAACACACATTAATTCTGTATTTTTAAAGCACAAATTCAGAAAAGTTTAGCACCCAACCCCTCTGAAGAAAGGAAGCATTGTCTCTATTTTCAGTTGGGGAAAGGTGTTAGACATTGACTCCGAATGAGGAGATTCAAAGTCCTAGATTAGAATTCCAGTGAAGGCTCTTGACACTCTCCTGCAGAAAAAAGGTCAACTTTATATTCAGAAATATTTCTTCCCCTGTATCAAAGTGTTATCCCTGTTCCTGAAATGAATTAATTGTGTTTACAGAAGTGCTGCTCAGATCAGTGGCCTCTCCTGCGCCATCTGTGTGCTGTCTCAGAAAAGGTGGAGACAATGCCTTTACTTAGGCTGCCTTTAGCAGTCATCACTATAGCTGCCTTGCTGATTATAGCCATTTTTAATTTGGTGAGTAATCGCATTAATTGATGGACTTATTGTAAAATCCACAGTTTAGGTAACTTCCTCTATTATTTGCATCAAGTACCAGTTCTTGCTGCTTTTTCTAATGCCTGATTTGCAACAGGAGTTGATTTGCACAGGGGTAGTGCATGATGGCAATTAAAAGCATTAAAAATAAAATCTCCTAGTTTGTGGAACTGAAAGTACACGTGATAGACTTCAGATCTACAAACTTTTCTTGTTTTCAAGATGGCACTGATAACAACTCTTGACTGTAACCCTCATCACTAAGATGTTTTCCTTTCTTAATGTTCCTTTAAATGTTTGGCTGTGGCAGGCAGCACTTTAAGCAGCTCACTGTAGTGTTTGCACTCACTGGCAGTGATGTGGATGAAGGAGGGAAGAATAGAGCTTGGCTCTCTTTTAAAAGCAAATTGAGGATGGGTACTGCTGGAGTAAGGTGGAAATGGTGTCTGTGTTTTACATTTAGTTTGAATATTATGTTGCACCTGGGGTATGTACATTTGAATGACTGTGCTGTGTTTTTTATTTAAACACGCTCTGTGTGTTAACAGTTCCACCTAACTGATAGTTAACTACTAAAACTGATGTCCTCCTGATCCCATGTGTTTGTTTGCCTTGCCATTCTTCTGATTCCATGGGGAGTTCATTCTGAAAGCAATACTGCAGAAAATGCTTAATTTTCTTTTGTAGGGTATTTTTTCTGCTGGCTTAGGTCCTTGAATTGACTCACAGTGGTGTCATGTGAACACCACCAGAGACAGCCTGAAAGAAAATAGGAACAGCAGCTGTGAAACTGGGGGCTGAGACAAAACCACATGTTGTGCCAGATAGCTGCTAAATTAACATAGCCATAATGTAAAACTTTCCCCCAATTAGAAAATAAGTAATTTTAACCTTCTTGCAGCTTGTGTGTGCATATATGTTTAATAGAACTTCATGAAATGCCATTGTATTTCAACATTTATTCAATAGCACTGAAAAGACAACCAGATCAGCACTCTTTGTAAAATATATGGAGAAAAAAATCAGTGATTACCTGCTAATAAGTTTATATGGTGGTTTTATTGATGTGTTTTGGTTTGTGGTTTTTTTTTTTTTTCCTCCCCTCCAATAAATCAAGACTACTGAAAAGAACAAACCTGCCAATTTTACTGGACCAAATGAACTGTGCACTACCACCTATGTGAGTAGAGTACCCTCTTAATTTCTTGGATTAAAATGAAATGAGTCTTGGATGGTGGGTACAAGGATTATCAAAGCCCAACTCCTGTCATATAGATGGATGGCAACATTTCTGTATTTTTTCTTTTTATTTATAAAGATAGGGTGGGCTTTTTTTTTTAAATTGTTGAACATGAAGACTTGCTCATGACACATAGCAGTTTTAAGGGATATTTTGTATTTTTACATACAGCTTTCTTGTGCATCCTTCAGGAATTTTCAGAAGTCTGGAGTATTTATGTATAAAACTGAAGTTTTGGTTTATTTTGTTCTCTCAGCATATTTGAAAGGTGTTCTCTAGCATTTCTGTAAGGGTAAATTCAGCACTTATTAGTGACACAAAAGCATTATTTCTTGGGGTTTGTCATGGGGTAGCTTTACCTTTAAGGCAGCTGAGGAAAGAGGGGAAGTTGAAGGTGCTGATGGCTGATGGGAGTTCTTCTTCCTGACCAAGGAAGAAGACATACTTCCTGACATACTTTTTATGTCTTTAATGCTAAAGTAGTGTTCTATTTGGAGTTCATCCAAATGTTTGGGATGCTCTTTGTCACCTGGCCAGCCCTTTAGATGATGGGCATACTTTTGAATTATGTGCAACATGTGTGAGAAGCCTTTCATTCAGGAGCTTATTATGACAAATAATAAGTTACACATATGAAATGCACATTGTACTCACCTGGTAATTTTTTTGTTCTTGCATGTTTGTAAATCAGACTTTTGGAAACACAACTCATTCCTGCGTAGAGGAAACTGTAAGTAATGAATGCATTGTTCTTAAGCCTGATCTTTGAATGTCTTGTATATTACTGACAAATGGCAGGATCTGTTGCTGTATGGAAGGCAGCTTTTTAAGGTATCTGACAGCAGAAAAATTCTTCATGAAATCAAAATTATTCAGCTGCTGTTGTGCTGACTAAAGTATGGCTTTGCAGTTTTTAGAAATTTCAGACTTAGAAGTAGGTCTAAAACTTTAAGGATAAAAGCAGCAGAACAGGGTAATGATAATGTTTGAGTCTGAAAGATGAGAGCTGTACTTGCAAGTGTCTCAGTAAAGTGTGTTTACAGAGTGAAAGGGCTTAAGGGGCTGACAGACCTCTGTTGGTGTTCTTTACATAGTAGCTCCTTTTTCAGAGGTTTGGCTTGAGTTGTACCTTTTGGAGGTAGACTCAATGTCTGTAGGATGACAGAGTTGGTATAATGTGTTACATACGGGCTCTTAATAGGAGTTACCTCATAAATTGTTCTGGTTTCATTCACTTCAGCAGAAATGTTAATTACTTAGCAAAAAATCTCACAGTTCTGTGGTAAGCTTGTGTTATTACAGGTGGGAAAACTGCTTTGTGTATTAAGAGAAGGAATTCTTGTGCAGAAGCTGAGGTAATTTTGGAGCTGCTTGTGGACTAAAGTGTGCCAGCTGAGCACGTCCCACCCGTGCCCATGGCTGCAGGCAGCAATCCTGTCTGCACCACACTTGGTTTGGTGCTGCCAGCTGCAGGTTGACCTTGGACACCATGCCTGAGCTGGCATTCCCCTGGAAAATGCTCAGTAATTCCACAAAGGGGATAGTGGCCATAGCTTGATAATGCCTATTAGCACCAAAGTTCTCATGAAGGAGCTGTGTCAAGGCTGGGTAGTGGTCATTGTCTCCACGTGTTACTGGTGTGGCAGGTGGGAATGGGTATCTGCTTCAGACTACAGTGGGAAAACATGGTCAAAATAGGATTAGAGCACTGGACTTGCTGCTTCAGAGCTGGTTCACTGGACTGTGAACCTATTTTAGATTGGTCTGGAACTTTAAATAAATAATTGGTTAAATTTAATAAACTTCAGGAGATAAATTCTCAACACTTCAATTTTTATCTAGCATTGCTTACTTATGTTTCTTTTCTTGTTTAAATGTTTTTGTTTACCCATAACAAATTAAAAAGTAAACTAAAATCAATATTAAGTTCATCCTTTTATTGTCATTAAAAAGAAAGCTTTAAGTGATTGTTATTTCCTTGTTTTAAATTGCAGTGACTGTGAACTTAGAGCATTTACTGTGGTTTGAACATCTCTTAGACATAAGTTCTGAATAATGCAAAGGCTCTTTATGTTCCTCTTTTGCAGTATTATGCTTACTGCTGTATATTGGGGTTCATTGCCTGCTCGGTATTTCTTCAAATGAGCTTCGAACTCAAAGTTCTCCTCCTGTCCATTGCTGTGACTGTCTACCTCATCATTTTTAATACCCTTCAGCACAAAGACATCTATGGCAACAGTACCAGGTGCACTGTAAACTTTCTCATCCTTTAATGTTTCATTTAAAGAGGTGTTAGATTTTACTGGAATATTGAAATATCAAAATCACCTAAGCCAGACACTGCAAACCTTTCTGTAAAGGTAACAACATGGAAATCCTATTAGACCATGTCACCTTTATTTTTTTTTTTTTTCTGTTTAAACCAAGTATATGTTCTCTGAAAGAATTCTATAATGTGGCTTCTGTGATCCCTAGAAACCTTGGATTACATTAAGGACTAGAGAGCAGAATATTAATGTCATAGTAAGGTTGATCTTATGAAGAAAAGCCTTGCTAAAAGGCTGAGGCTCAAGCTGTGTTTCTGAGACCTTGGTAGTCAATAGGATGGCAAACTCTTCATGTACTAATCTAAGTGCAGGTATATTGAAATGTAACAGCAATTTACCTGCTCTAATTGCACAAACTGCAAATACTGAAGAGAAATCACATGCAAAGGCTTTACTGTCAGCTTTTAAGTCTTTCTCAGATTCCTCAGCATAGTCTCATAGCTGAAAATTACAATAAATTTATTTTGCAAGGGCTGTAACCTGTCAGCACACCTTAAAAAAGTTTGAGTGAACTTAATAATTCATATGATGAGAATTTAATTTGCATTTGTAAAAAGCAATCGATGTGGTAAGACTCATCTTACTATGAAATATGAGTGGTGATTCAGATACAGATATGATTTAACTGCTGTCTTTGTTGTAGGAATTCAGGTTTTTAATTTGTTATTGTCTTTTCATCCACAAATAAGAAAGTTTATTTTCCTCCCTCAAGGTTTTGTTGTGTTTTTGTGGGGTGGGAGCTGAAACTCAGTCAGGTGGAACTTAAGATGACTCCATTAAGATAAATCCATGTTTACTTGAGCATCTCACAGCAGCTACTGAGCACGGTTTCAACACCCAGCGTGTCCTGATGTGAAATGCATCATTCCAGGTGTTGGACTGCCTTGTTGTTAGGACAGGACCTGTCCCCAGGCTGCCACCAGCACAAATGCAGTGACACTGTGGTGCAAGTCTGGACAGACACCCTCCTCCTCCCCCCTTGCCTCCCACCCCAACCCTCCGTCATGCAGATTTTCTTAAAGCATACAGATGACTTTGTCTTGCTTTCTTATTTTCAGGTTTTTCATCAAAGAGCCAAGGATAATGACTAATTTATATTTGGTTCTGTTTTACATAACCCTAGTTCTACTTGCAAAACAGGTATGTATTTAAAATGCAATCCTGTAGTTCCTTTACTTGCAGCAAGTTGCTTTAAATAAAATGCAAGTGTTGTTCCTTGAAATTTTGCTCTAAATTAGTATATTTTTAAATATTTTTTTAATGTGCTGGTCTTGCATATAATGTACTTGTAATTCATTTTTGGTAATGAAAAAATCTTTACTGTGAAAGGATGGGAACATTTTTATAGCTTTCAACAGTGTTTGCATCACAGATGTCAGAACTTCCTGGTTCTTACAGTTTTGATCTATCTGTATTTATATATCAGTATTAATTCTAAATCAACATGGCAATTCAAGATAAAAACAATCATATCACTAAAGTATCATTTTGGTAAATACATCTGATGGTACCAAATGACATTTGGTCTTGGTGGCCGCTTCATATTTTTCTGACCTTTGCTCTCAAAGCACATTTTTCATAACTATATAGACCCAAATGACATTGAAGAAACGATTGCTATTGCACTTCTTGTGAAAATCACCCAATATTTTTCAGTGAGTTATTTTATGGATTTAATTTATCATATTTGAACTCTTTGCAGATTGATTATTACTGTCGACTGGATTGTCTGTGGAAGAATAAGTTTAAAAAAGAACATGAACAATTTGAAACTATGGAGAATGTTAATAGGCTTTTGCTGGAAAATGTACTGCCAGCACACGTTGCTGCATATTTCATTGGAGAAAAACGAAATGAGGTGTGTTGAGTCTCTCCTATGTGAAAGACAGCAAATTAGATTTCTGTGCTATATATTACACATGATGTGAAAAAGAACACAGACTGTAAACTTGTGCAGTCTTTGCCTCTTGTTTGCATTCCAAGACCTTTGTAAACATAAGAACCTGTTAACCAGATGGCCTCAAAAAAATGAAAACTTTTACTGTCAGTCCCTGAAATCTGTTCTCAGAATTAGTAGTTCAGCTTCAGGACACAGTTTAAGTTTGGCAAATATTTAAATGAGATTTACTGCTTTCCAAAGACTGTATTTTACCAGAGAGGATAGGTCATAGTTTTTAGGGAAATTCGTGGAGGAGCAGTTAGCATCTCCCTGAGAGTTCATTGATAATGATTTTTTTTTAAAAAAAACATCTCATTTTACCAGCATGTCATCAGAGAGAACAATGCTGTATCTCAGAAGAGTGACAATGTCCAAGTAGATGCAAATTTTTAAGATATCTTTAGGAATCTCAGCTTTTCCTTAGGCAAATCCACTTCATTAATGTTTCTGATAGAATAAGCAATGTGGTTTACTTCATAGGAAAGCTGTAATTTGATTACTGGTTACAAACAATTGAGTGTGAGTACCTGTGGGGGAGTGTGGCTGCTGACAATGTATGGGTTTATTGCTTTCCTTTAGGACTGGTACCATCAATCCTACGACTGTGTCTGTGTCATGTTTGCATCAGTACCAGATTTTAAGGTGTTTTACACTGAATGTGATGTCAATAAAGAAGGCTTGGAATGCTTGAGGCTGTTAAATGAAATCATTGCTGATTTTGATGAGGTAATTAAACTTCTGTCAAAAATGCACTGGATTACATGTTTACTGCAAAATAAACATTTCACTAGATCTGTGAGCATTAGAGGGCAAAAAACCATTTTTGTGCTGTACTGATATTCTGACTTCAGCCTTGCAGTCTTGAAAGATATTTTCCCATCTGGCTGGGATTTTCAAGTATATCACGTAATCCATGAGAAGTATGGTTTGAAAGTCCTGAATTTAAGGGCTTTATTTCAGTACTTCAGTGCTTTCATTTCTCTTGTGAGTGGGTAGAGCAAAACTGTGAAACTAATCCTCAATATTTTATCTAATCTTCATGTGAGTGATAGTATTGCTAGAGATGTTTAATGCTTATGGTAGACAGTATAAGATTTCTTGTTAAATACTACACTGAAATATGGTATTAAAGTCTCAAGTTTTTGCTTTTTTTCCATTCAAACAGCTCTTGTTAAAACCTAAATTTAGTGGTGTTGAAAAAATAAAAACAATTGGAAGCACATACATGGCAGCAGCTGGCCTCAGTGTTACACCAGGCCAGGAGAACAACCAGGTATGTTGGCTCTGAATCTGCCTTTGGTATTCTGTGGGTGCATAGGTGTGTTCAAAGCAACAAAATGTAACATGATACGAAAAAGTAAATCATGAAGGGTGACTTCCTGAAATGTAGAAAAAGATAACAAAATTGTATTTTCTCCTCCTGAATTCAGTGTTTATCTCCTAATTCCACTTTATTTCCAAATTAAGGTATTCAGTGTGTAATCCCAGCATACTTTTTGCATCTTTAATCTTTGATTCCAGTAGTTTAACATTCTTAGATGCATAACAGAAGGGCTCTAATAATAGGGGAGTCAAAGAATGGGAGCCAAAATAAAAGCCATCTCAGACCTGGACAGGAGGCTTTTTGTGATACCTGAGAACTGGCACAGAAAGAGAATCCTCAAGTGCCACATTTGGTCTGAAACTGTCACCCAGAAGAATTAACACCAATTTCACTGGCTCATTTTTAGTATAGCAGGTTTGTGTATGACATAAAGATGCATATAATAATATATCCAAAATACATAAAATTACAGCTGAAACCCTGAAGGACAGACATTAATTTGTGATAGAATTTAATCATATCACGCTTGTTGCCTCATAGCCATCCCAGCTGAATTTAATGGAGTTTGGAAGTTCTGCAGTTCCAAGGATGAGTGGTCTCATCCTTATAAACACTCCAGTCACTTCTAGTACTGCTTTGGAATAGCAGCCTGACACAGCCTTTCATGTTGTCATTTGATCATTAATACGTGTCATGCCTTGCACAGGATAGGGAAAGGCAGCACGCTCACATTGGGATTATGGTGGAGTATGGGATTGCCCTGATGAGTAAACTGGATGGCATCAACCGACATTCCTTTAACAATTTCCGCCTACGTGTTGGTAAGTTCTGTTGTGGGGAACGTGCACAGCTCAGACAAGTGAGAAATGAGGTAGGATGATGTAGATCCATGTGCTGAATAGCCAAAGGCAGTATTGTCTGGTCAGCTTTTCAGACAGGCTGAGCTCCTCCATGGATGGGCTTTTTCTCATCACTGGAGGGAGCAGCAGCAGGAGTGCAGCTGGATGACTTTGGAGGAAATGAAAGCTCCAGATAAGTGAAGTACCCTGTTAGTGACTGTTGGCTAAAGATAGTATTGTCATTACAATGCTCATCTCTATATATTAAAAGTAGAAGAGGAAGAATTTTGCTTTGTGCCCTAGACTTCCTATTTTACAACGAGCGAGTCACTTCACATCTCCTGAGCATCAGTATGAGTATTTCTAGAACAGTACTGATTGCTAGAAAGGTGTTGCAGAGCTAGGTTTTGGGATGTTATTTTCCCCTGAAGCTACAGCTAACAATGAAGCTGAAAGTCCCATCCCTTTCTACCTCAGTAATGATACCTGGTGTTTCTGCAGGGATCAATCATGGCCCGGTGATCGCTGGTGTGATTGGTGCCCGGAAGCCTCAGTATGACATTTGGGGCAACACTGTTAATGTTGCCAGCCGAATGGAGAGCACAGGGGAACTTGGCAAGATCCAGGTAAACCTATGAGCCTTGCAATGTCCAAGGCATTATTTCTAATTGGTTGTGGAATTTTAATGTGAATAATCATTAAAAAAAAATAAAATTAATGTGAATAATCAGAAGAATTTCACAAGAGTTTCTAATTCTTTTCACACAAAGGTCACAGAAGAAACAAGCAAAATACTACAGGAGCTGGGATACTCATGTGAATGTAGGGGACTCATTAATGTCAAAGGCAAGGGAGAACTGAGGACTTACTTTGTTTGCACTGAGACAGCCAAATTCCAGGGCATGGGACTGAACTGAGGCTACAATGAAGTTAATCAGAATAGACTTGGATCTGCCTCCCTTCTGTGAAGACTTAGAATTTCCCTCCTTATGTGAAGGACTTTATTCTAAAAACATGTATATACTGTTCCTATCTCTTCTACATCTCAAGAGAATTTTTTTTTTTTTAATAAAGAAGAATTCTGAGAAGTTTCTGGAAGATACACAACCATCAGTCTGAAAAAGACTACTTTTTCCTGAAGTCATTTGAAGATCTATCTAGAATTGCCATGAAGCATTTTCAGCTAGTCGCTTTCCATACCTGCACTGGCAATCTTAACAGCTCCGGTGACAACAGGAGTGGATGCACTGTAGAACTCATTCCCATGTTAAACATTCCATTTCCTGCATGACACACACCTGCTTACAGTATTGTGTTTGTCCTGACACGTGCAGTGATACTGAGGGCACTGCTATCCTGCTTTTAATGCTGAACAGACTTGACAGCAGAAGACAGCTGAATAATGGGAAGAGGAATGCAAGGAAACTCAAGTGTATCACATGATAACTGTGCTCAGCTCTTTTAGAAAAAAAACTGAATTGCACAGCATGGGGTCACTTCACCACCCTCACTTCCTCCACAGTAGTACCTTGTGTTATGCAGATGTTTTCATGACCAAGAGCTGTTCAGAAATAATAACTTTCATCTAGTTCAGCATGTTTACATTGTATTACATGTTCTCCTTTGTATTTCTCTGTAATTAGTATCTGCATGTGCATTTTGTTCTGTCATGGTAAGTTTTAAATTTTTTACTTTAAATTTCAAAAAGTGCAACTGCTGGTGAGGAGCACAGGGGACAGGCTCTGACAGCAGCTGTTGTTGCTGATCCCAGCAGGAATTCTGATTCTCTGCTGTGCTCTTGAGGGCACTTAAGGAAGAAAGAATAATCTGTTCTGAATTGCTGGGTAGGTGAAGAACAGAATTACTAAGAAAGTGTTAGAAACAGTAGCAGATACTGTATAAACAGAACTGTATCTGTGGTGGGGTTTGGTTTTGGTTTATTTTCCTGTTCTTATTCCTACAATTTGTCTAGCCACTGGCTGGTTTCTATGCCTTTCAAAGGCAATGCAGTTTTTTTCATAAACTGGTTTTGAAGGTTACAAAAGGACATATGGAAAAATGTATTCATAATGGAAATGTTTCAGCAGAGCCCCAATACTGGAAGTATGAGTAGAGCATTCATAAGATCATTGCGGACATGGTGTAAATTAGTTTAGTTTGTAAGTTTTAAGCTGTTAGTGGCCTTTGCCAATTTCTACATTGGCGTTTTTTACTTACTGCAGTCTCTTAATCTGTTTGCTGCTGGTGGTGACAGTAGTTTGTAAGGCTAACATTGTGCATGCTTATGTCTGTTAGTGTGGATGGATTCCCCCTTTTCCCACGTTAGGGCTGGACAGCAGAGTCATTAGTGAGTACAACACTTGGTTTTGGTTGATCCTTACTCCTCTACAAACAGCATTTCCTAATGCTTCTGGGTTTAGCACCAACCCATCCTGGACAAGTGTTTAAGCAATCCTGTGCATCACTGCCACTTTCTAATTACTGTGTAATTTCTTTAGAAGTGGATGTGACTATGTTTCAAGACAGGAACAAACCTAAATATTGTCCAACTGTGGATTAAAAATTGTGCTTGTAGTCTTTTGTCAATTTTCTCAATGAAATCTACGTATCTAGTGGGTCTCCAACAGAAAACAGCATGTAAGAAAACCTGAATTTGAGGTTGTCTAGTTCACACATGGGCTCTGCTGAAGAAGGAAGTGACATACTCACTGTTGTATTAGTGCAAGTCAGTGTTGTAGCTGAATAAACCTTCAAACAGCTTTTGCTACTCTTGTATGTTGTGTATTTGTAATTACAGGTGCTCAGCAAGCATTTGAGATATTTATTGTTTTACAGGACCATGCATGTGTCAAAGGCTACGTTCAGCAGTCTTTGATGTCATGTTAAGTAAAGTGACCATTTGTCTCACGAATCTATTTTGAAAAGTGCATTATACCTATAAATAGAGCTGGCTCTGAAGTGCTCCTGTTCACGGAACTAGCAGACTGTAGATGTAAGTTATCCATGAAAGAACATTTGCTGTCTGTAACAGCATTTTGAAATGCTTTTGTTTACATGATGTTGCCTGCCAGGCTGGTATCTTTGGGTGTAACATCAACTCAACCTCATTTGCAGAAGTGGCAGGAAGAGCTGCAGCTTCCAAAGGGGAAGGAGTTGGGTTTGATTGCAAGTTTAAAAAGAATGCTCACTTGGTGTGCTGTGCACAGCCTTCTTGGGGCAGTTAGAAACTGTGTAATGAAAAAGAGGGTGACTAATTTCTCACCAGAACTGGAACTGTGTAATGTGAGAGGTATATTCAACCACAGAAAAAGTTCAATTTAACAAGCAACTGTATTGAAATAATTGTTTTCAGCAGTTCTTCTGAGAGTGAACTGTGAAACTTAACGTTGAGGAAACAATCTTGTTGGAAAAATCTTCCTTGCAGCATTATTTTTTTTTCTTAAATGGAAAAAATGGCACTGTATTTAATTTGAAGAGCTAGTAACATTTGGAACTAGGAATCTGTTTTAAAGAACAAACTTTTGTTTTTACTATGAAATAAAAATTCTTGAAACATGTCTAGTTTTGCAGTTATTTTGATGGAGATACCCATAAAAAGGAGTCATTTTTTTATAGCACTGCAGAATTAATGGGACTTTTTTTACTCACAAATTAAACTCGATATTTATCTTTTTAAAAAATGTTGCCAGTAGAGAATGCTGAGAGTGACATCCACGTGTTCAACAGCTGATGAGAAATGTCAATATTTCTGTCACTGGTAGCCACCTCCTGCATCATCCAAAAGGTGAGTGATGGGCAGTGAGATGCTATGGAAGGAACCACTAAGGATTTGGCTGCTACATTTGCCCTGAATCTTGTCTTTTTCCTGTAGCAGGAAAAAAAATGATTTATATATTAATGGAAAAATTAATTCCTCCCCTGATGTAATAATTCAGCTGCTATTACCTAGAACTGATAAAGTTCCAGTGGTGTCCATTAACTCTTCTGGGACAATTGAAACTACTGGAGAAAAACCCAGGCTGACAGTTAATTTTGCAATGTATTTTACTAATTGTGAAAGTTTAAGAACAACTCTTTCTGCAGCATTTTTTTAGAGAGGAAGGAAGCAAGGACGATGTTGGCCATAAGACTGAGGGGAGAGGGTGGAATTCACAATGCTGTTTGGCCTGTAAGGTACCTCTTGGTTCAGTTCCCTGCCCCTGCACACATCAGGTGGTTGGAACCCTGCAGCTCATTCCTCTTGACTCCAGGGTTATACTGGAACCACAGATTAAAGAAAAGCAACATTCAAAAACAATTAAGGGTGCCTGTGGTAGCAGCCATGTGCAGCACTGTGTGATGGTGTCAGAGTAAGTGGGGAGCACAACAAAAGCTGACTTGGGTGTGCCGCTGGCTGCAGCTGTACCCCTGCAGTGCCTGTTTGGTGAACAGGGAACTGTCTTTTAATGTGAGAAGGATTCAAAACATGCTCCTTTCTGATAAACAAGCCTAGCATCATTATCCACAGTGTCTGCTAATACCTCTCTGTAATGTGAAGAACTGAGTGTCTCAGAGACACATCCATTGAGTACTTTTACTTCCTGACAGTAGGTGGGTTTGTCAGTCTCACTGGGTTTGTTAGTCTGAGCTTGCCCTCCAGTTTTAGGATACTGAAGTACACAGCAAGGTTTTTCTTAGAGGAGATTCATCCACCTTCAAAAAGTCTCACAAAGCTGAGCTTTTGTTAATTCATCACGCTGCGTAAGTTTTATATAAAAAGTTTATTTCTCTTCCTTCTGTCCATGAGAGTTGCACAGTAACTTTAAAAAGGGGAAGTTGCATGTTCAGACACTAATGATGTTTGCACTAACCAGACTCAGAGACAAGTCTATACAATGCTTCTAGAAACTTTTGGTTGAGTCCCCGCACCATATATAGGCACATTTTCATTATGCTTTGACTTTTCCAGACACTTGGTAATTTAGGAGAACTTAAATGCAACAGAGGAGTTTAAAAATAACAGAGAATGCAAAAAGAATAATTTAGTGCATTTACGTAAGAAAAGTAACTAATACAAACCTTTCAAAAGCCATCAGTTCCAAAATTTAATAAACAAAAGTAGTTTAACACACAATATACACGCATGGTGAATGCACCTGAAGGACGTTTACCTGGTTCTTTAAAAGAATCAAACAAACAGCTGTAAGCTGAACAGAATCTTCAGCCTGTAACTGCACCACACTCGTTTTCAGGGACAGTGATGGTCTTTTTAGGCTCTTCAAAGTCTGAAAGTTTACAACAGATAGCAGGTCATTGACCACAGACTGCTCAAGTGAAGACATGTATATACAGCAGAGTGTGCCTCAGGTCATTTGATATTCATACAGATAGCCCCATGGTAGCTGTTTGTTCTGCAACAGTCCCAGAAAATCCTGTATTTCAGTTGGTTCTGTTACAAAGCCTCTGTGTAAGGTTATGGAAAAGGGTCAGTAATTTTGAAATTGCAATTTCTTGAGCAGCTTCCTTACAAAGAGGAATGAGTTCCTGAATTAATCTTGCTCTTTCAGTTAAAATGTTATTTAATAAAAACTTTAATAAACCACAGATTGAGTAAATTTGTTGTGTGAATTACGTTTTGTGAGAGGAAATTCTTCCTGCCCTACCCTAACTCTGGGTACTCTTTTGCTGTGCATGTTCTAAATGGGGAAGAAGAGGGTCTGGCACTGAGACTCCACTGACCAGACTCTAATACAGCAAAAACAGCCACTAGTTTTGGCTGGATGAGGTGAGTTCAACTCAGGCTGTCAGCTTCCAAAGCAGGACAGCTGGCCAAACTAAGCAAAAGGAGTGCACAGCCAAAAGCCTGGAGAAGAAGCAATCACGACATTCTCATTTTAGCAAGTGAGGAATTTTAACTCAAAATGGAAAAACTAAAATGGAATGAATTACTGAGCTTTAAAATCTGGCAGTGCTGTAAGATGGATTGTAAAGTAACCACATAGCTGAACCAAAGTTCCATACACACAAAAGATTCATTTTGGACTGAGACCAAAGGCAGCAACTTTCCATTTGAAACAGAATTTAAAAAGGAGAGAAGAAATGAAAATTTGAACCACACTACTGCAAGTTCTACCATAAACCAGTCTAAGGATTTGCAGATGTGGTTTTGCTCCAGCTGAACAGATGCTACAAGACATTTTTGTATACTCACCCTCTGTCAAATCTACCCAGCTGTCTTCTGTCTCAGGTAGAGGAACTGAGATTCCCATTGCTTTCCGGATTCCGTAGGTACTGACAATGTCACCTGGAGTCACTTGCTGGGCAAGTTCTTTCAGGTTATTGGTTACTCTCTCCGCTGGAAAAGATAAGAGGATGTGTTTATATGCTATATATAGACACCAAATTGCTGAATCACCCTGCAAACAGTTTAATTATTCAGTACAAAGGGAACGGTGTTAAATAATGTTTCTAAACCAGAAAGGCTGTGTTGTCTTGCATGGCTTCACACAGCACATCCTGGGAACCAAGAGATGTTTAAGACGAACAGGAGGAATCAAACAGCTGCTGCCCAAAGCTTACTGCCATCAGGAAACACCAGAAGTTAAAGAGCAAGTTAATGAAACTTGGGCCACAGTCACAGCAGCTGGGAGAGAGCTGGTGGCACCCACACAGCACTGGTGTTAGTAATAGCTGGATTTTGGCATTCAGCACAAAGCTTTGGATATAAAGAGAGACTGTTCTTGTTGCTACAAATGTGGTTTTCCCTCAAGAAGGAAGCTCTAAGTAGTGAAACTTAAAAAAGATAGTATTTGATCTGGTTTAAACTTGGTGTGATACCAGCTTAGTCATATTTCTTCATCACATCAATGTGGTTTAGTTTAGACCATGAATAGCGTTGCACAAGTCAGTTTAACTTGCTGAACAGGTACTCTGCACACAGTCCTGTCTTAGAGGGCTGCCATTAACACAAGGTGTGTAGTTGATCTGTGAGACAAGCAGGTTTGCTCAAGTAACTAAAGAATGTATGACTGGTATTAATTAGTGTAACTCAACAGACTGATAGCCAGATCCATCTTGGACAAAGGCTGGCCTTGCAATAAGAACTTGGTAATACTTAAGCAACCTCTGTTCAAAGACACTGCAAAACTCATGGAGTTATTGGTATTTGGCTATTGTCTGACCCATGGCATACAGAAGCTTCAATCAGTTCTAGGGACATTTAGGAATAAACAGGAAATATTTGTAAATACTATTCAAGATTTTCATCTGGCTTTATATCCAAAGGAGTTTAAATTAATCCTCTAGGCCTAACAGGGCACTATAACCCTTGGGTTTTTGTTTTTTTTTCTTAGAGTTGATACAAGCTGGGGCCTCATCAATTCTTCAAGAATGATCAGAAAAAGTGTATTTACCCAAGTGCATTTCTCTGTAAGATGGACCCAGAAGACAAATCATATTAGGGGGTGGTTTTGTACTCAGCCGTTCATTTTGAGCATCCTGGAGCTCTCTGAGCAGCTTTGTTGTTTCATCAAGTTTCCTCTGGAAGATTTCAGCCTCTGTTTAAAGAGAAAAAGAAAGTCCTGACTAGTAAGATGTAAGGAAAGTCTACTTACTTACTTAATGATATAAAATATTGTAAGGGACTGAGAAACTATCAAAACTATGACTGCCAGACTCACCCTCAGACTCAAACTCTTCTATGGGCATGCCAAAGTTTGTAACTGCTTTTAAAGCTGTAAGTCTGTCACTATTAGCAGTATCCAACCTGGCAGCAATGTCAATTTCCATAATCTGAAAAAAAAAATATCAGCAAGTAATAATTTAGATAGTAGTTAGCTCAGCCTTGAAACAACCAAATTGTCTGGGGAACACAGAACACAAAGGTAAGGTTAGTCTACTCTACAAAAATAAGCGAACATACAGAGGGAAAGCTGAAAAGACACCCTGTAAAACTGTTCTACAGTTACTGTTTACTATTTTATTTCATAGGCAAATAGAAAATGACATCTGCCAAAACCACTTGGGGATATGCACAAATGATGTAGTAACTCAATACCAGCATCCCAATTAAAAAACAGTTCAAAAATTCCTTCAGCTCACCTAAAGGAGATTTTATTGAAGATCTGAGGCTAAAATTTAAAAGGAATCTGGGCACTGGCTGCAGATGAAGAGATGCTTCAGGAAAGCAGCCCTGGCCCTGGAACTGCTTTCTCTAATTCAGCAAAGTTTGGGTGGAATGATTTGAGATCTATCATGTTTTGCCTACAGGGGCACAAAGTGAGAACTTCTCAAAGATTGCTATACATCATGTGGCATCTTACATTTACATTACAAATTCACCTTAAACAAAATTGAGATAGAAACAAAGCTATAGCTCCAAACAATCACAAACAAAAATACATTTTTCTCCAGATCTCTTAACATATAGTTAAGACTTAATGTTTTGGAGAACCTTACTCTCCTCATGCCTACAAAAGGACACACCATTTCATATGACTTACAGCTTGTCAAAGTCACAATGTTGTTGTACAGGACTGAAAGTTTTAGGCCATTTTCTATCTGTGAGCTTGGAAAGGTTGGTTGGAGAAGTTAATTAATATACAAAAATTTTACCTTTATATCTTTTATGGCATCACTTCTTTCCTGTGGGCCTTCAGCCTCTTCCAATGGCTGAATAAAGAAAGGATTTTTAAAGAAGGCATTAAAATTACTCTTTTAAATTCAAAGTAAAATCTAACAAGATGCAGTATTTTTAAAGGGAGGTAAATATGTCACTGCCTGTCAATGGTCATCTCATTTTTAAACAACTGCTTATTGCTTATAGGAGTTAGTGATAATGGGAATGGGATAATGGACAAAGAATGGGTAATTATATCTCTATGTACAATATGTTAATATTCACTAATTAACAATACAGTAATTCCTTTCGAGAAAATCCTGCCACTGGAGGCAAAGATCAGTCTTTACTTTCCAGTTCTATCAATTAAAAGGAAGCTCATCAATAGGATCAGAATCATCTTTCTCTTGCTTTAGAGTTTGTGTGCTAAAACCAAAGACCAGATAGTACACAAATCCACTCTTACCACTTCTAGTTCTCTGAGAGCTCTAGAATGTCCTCCTTTAGTTAAAACGTCAAGCAAACTATCAGCCATTAAGAGAGGATAATCCTGGGATTTCATGAAATAATCTTGAATACTGAAAGAATAAAGACAGTTAAGGTAATTACTTTCATATCAAACATTTAATGTAAAAAAGTTACACAAGGTCAAACCAGTGTGTACAGCACAGAAAACACAAAAAGTAGCACAGGATCAAAATGGATTGCTTTAGTTTAATCATGCCTGCATCGTGTAGCTGAGGAATCCATTCTGAATGGGACACTGGAAAACTTGAAAAAGTGCTATTCCTCAGGCAGCTGCATTGAGATGAATGCAAACTTGCCCAGGCCCTTCACATTTACACTTACTAAAGTATTCTTTCCTTTCCCAAAAATTTATATCACTGTGCTTGCTCCTTGTGAAATTCTCATTAACAAAAAAGAGCTTTGAAATTTTTATAATCAAGAATAATAAAGCAACAGAATTATTTTTACAAAGCTGGATCTCATTCAAGGCATTAATCAATGTGAAAAAAACCCAGTTTGCATAAACATTTGTACAACTTGGTATTTTTGTGGCTTTGAACATGAGTCCTTCAGTTATAAATACATCTAAGTTTAGGCAGTGTGCTCCTAGGAATCAGTAGCATCAAAATTCTTCCATCTTGGCTAATTTCACCTTAGAGGCAAGTTCTTCTACTGAAGTATTTGTTTCTTACAAAACAAACCCCTGTGAGCTATAAAGACAGTGGGACCATCACTCCACAGCAAAGCCAGCCCATGCTGCACAGAGTTGCATGTAACTGCTTCTGTCCATGGGAGCTGCACTGTGCATCCTGCTTGCTGGATTACCTGGAAGATCCTTGATTAGAGTCTTCCCCATATGTTGAGTAAATTAAGTCAGAATCTTCTTTGCTTATGTTGGCAAACGTCGAGTCATATGTTGGTGCATAGGAACTGAAGGGTCCGTAATTCAAGTATGTCACTAATGAATAACAATAGTATTAATTATTACCCTGCTTTGCATGCATCAGATAGAAATGAGAAAGGACTGTAAAACAATCCCCGAGAAGAAACTTTAAAGGAATGTATTTCTTAAGGTGGAAACAAGCCTTCACAGAACACCATCTGTTCACAATGTAACAACTTTAACTAAGATCTAAATCAAATGCATTTGTATTTGCAAATATGTCATAAACACCACTGTGTGCCTAAGCACAACATGAACAGTCTGATGCCGGAAAATGGTTCTCAAGCTCCCCCTTGCTCTTTTAAAGCTACCAAAAGCCTTTATCTGGTAGTTTCTCTTCTCATGAAGATATGTAGGTAAAAAATAAGTATCTTGCCGGTTTTGTACGTATAACTTAAGCTGGACTCTATGATGTGCTGTTTAATTGCAAAATAGATTTTACAGACAATCATAAAATGGTTTGGGTTGGAAGGGACCTTAAAGATCATCTAGTTCCAACCCCCCTGCCATGGGCAGGGACACATAATATCAGATAATATTTATCTTCAGAAATCCATAGTTCCAAATTTGTGTGCTAGTAACAAGATCAACACACTTTGTTTATACAAGAAGGAGAATTTGTATTTTTTAAAAAAATCAGCACTTACCTGGAGTAACCTTGTTTCTTTTATCTTCTTTGAACCCCTGTAATGTATTAACTCCTGACTGAAGCCTTCCTGCTGTCATTCCCAGCTTTACAGGGCAATAACCTGGTTCTGCAATAGGACACATCAAAATACAGAAACAGAGAAGGCATAGGAAGATGAAACTTTTAATACTCACAGCTAGAAACTCAAAATAAACAGGACATGTCTCTCAAAGTGGGCTTTCCTATCCCAATGCTTCATACCACTGATCTGGGACCAACACAGTTCCCAGTTCCAAAACATCTGTGACCACTCTGTACATGGACAAGAAATAAGAGTATCCTGGGAAATTCTCCAGCAGCAAAAGTTTGGGTTTTTTTCTAGCAGCAAAAGTGTTCTTTTGCAGCTTCCACAAACAGCTGACACAAACCAGAGAAGCAACAGCACTGAGGGCTCCCACCAACTGCTCCTAACACCAGCCACAGCTGAGGTCCATCTACATGATCCCTCAGCTGCAGCTTTTCAAAGCCAGATCTTTATCAGACTGGAAAGCGGCATTCAGTTCTTAGCCAGGATTTGCTCATTTGTCCCTGAAAAGATGCAGAGGGCCAGGTATGTGGAAGTGGCTTATTACCTGAACCATGCCAACTTACCTCCTGCAGTGAGGTCTACTGGATTAAGAAGGCCCAGAGTCGTTGTACCATCTGGTTTTCGTCTTTCAAATTCACACTGAAGTAAGATCAGACTATTGTAATTTACTGGTCCTTAAACTAATGAAAACATTTAATGAAACTGTCCTATCTGCACGAATAAGAAAGGAAATCAGTTACTCCAAAGTGAGTGCTGCTCTAAATTTTAACTTTCACTAGATAATTTTATTATTGGTATAGGCACAAAGAATTAAGATATTATGATATATATTGTTTCTGCAGAGGCCAAGAGACAAAAAATGCAGAAAATGAAACAGGCATAGTATTACCAAAGTGAGTTCCTTCTCCTGTAACATTAATAACCCTGGATCACGTATGTGTCTCAGAACTATGAGATTTTTGCAGGTCAGGTTTATTTTCTTGAGCTTTCTACTATTCATTCTTTTCCATTATTTTATTGAAAATTTTAGCTCAACTTGCTCTGCTGATGAAATTCAACACACATTCAAATAGCAATTTTTTTTAACCATATGCTGTTACATAGATGCTCAATGGTGTAAAATGGTGTAAGCAGCAGTAAAAGCAGATGTGAGGTTTCAACTGGTGTAAGAGGCCAAGGAAACCTGGTTTACAGAAAAGTGAAAGGAGCTATTCCCCAGTGCTTACCTGGCTGTTTGCAAGGCGCCTGGTTAACTTGCCTCCTGACTCCCTAACAATCCGATCAATCTGCTCTTGCTCCCTTTCCAAGCTATTGCTTCGTAATTTGTCTTCAAGCAGGTCTTTATCCTTCCTGTGAATATACCCACACATCTTAGGGACTAGCTGGAACACCAACTGGCTAAATAACACAACAGGATACTGTGACAATATTGTTTTAGCCAGCTCTGCCCCTGGTTTTGTAGACAGAACTAACAAAAAAAGTGCTATTGCATATCACTGTATTTAATACAGCTGGGGAAAGCAGGTGACAAAGGTTTACATCAGCAGAAGCTACATTAGTAACTGTAAAGATCTCTGTAAAGAACTCCCACAAAACTAAGACACTCTTGGTATATTAGATACTCTTAATTTTAGTATCCAGTATTGATCTACCTAAATATTTACCATCTTCATATCTGATATTTCTAGATAGCGATTTCAAATAACAGCTATTTCAGAAAGTACACTTTCTATAGCTAGGCAGCTGCCTGCTATATATATATCTATATATATCTATATATATATATATATCTATATAGTATATATATATACTGCTATACAAATACTATGTAAACAAACAAAAAGTAATTTAAATTGGCTATGTAGCTTTTTGTTACCAAAATGTTTAAAAGCATGTGTTTGCAAGCTTTCTCCAAAACTGTGCAAGTTCCGTGACACAGGCACCAAAACAGAAAATAATGGAAGGAATGGAGCTGATGAGCAGTACAAAGTTACCTACATGCAAAAATTATTGTATCATAAATGGTTCTACACTTATTTGGTTTTAATATATGAGGATGCTATATGGAAGTGTCAATCCCTTGAGATGAAAATGTCTAAGCAGTCCAGAAAGAGAAATGACTGGACCCTAAGTCATCTTGTTTTTGTTGCATTTAAAAGGTGTATCCTATAATGACTCAGATAATACTTCACTTTTTGTGCTCTTTGCTAGGTGTTTTGAATGCTTTGGTGTCACCATCCATAGGTTCTCCTCTGTCTTTCCCAGGACCATTTTCCTCTTCCCCAGTTTGCTGCAGTTCTGTCTTGTCCTTCTGCTTCCTTGTCTTCTGCAGGTCAGCCATGAATTCTATACTTTGTTTCAGGCTCTGAATTCTCTCCTAAATAACATTAAAATCCTTTTATTTGCTGCTTCAATGAATCTTTTTGTAACCTACCCATAGAGACTAATTTTATTTCAGTTCTTTCTTTCTTACACTAGCAAACATAAACAGAGTCTAGAAGGTGAAATACTAAATGCAACTATAATGACTGCTCTGGCAGCAGTACTAAAACAATGGACTATTCATATTCCAATATACAATCATTTGACAAATACCAAGCAAGGTTTTATTGATTTTCAAGAGATCCCTCTTAAAGGGAATAAAGAGGGATCAAACAAAGAAGCAGTATACTTTCTAGTATTTTGATTGGTGTTTTTTGTTACCTGGCTAAGTATCTTCATCCCTGAGTGCAGCAGTTTTTTTGCAGCTTTGTAGTAAACGGTGTCTGGTTTGTTGTAAATCATTGCATTATTACACATCAGTTTGAAGTTATCCTGTTCAAACATTAATAATTTTGGAATGAAAGTTAATTTTACAGTGTTCTATACTGATATTCTTGTTGCAAATGTGATGTCTTGAGCTTTATAGAAAAAAGCTTAGAAGAATACTTTTAATGAATAAATTTAAGAAATCTATTCAAAATGTAAACAGATGTAAGTATATAACATTGTTTTAAGACTTGAATCTATCAACCTAACAAACATCCTTAAAGTATTCTAAAGTGTTCAGTACTGTTTGTAGTTTTTAAAGTTTTAAGGGAAGCCCTCTTAGCTACAACTACCCACCTCCTGACCAATCAGCAGTCATTAAAACAAACTGAAGCAACATAACAATGACAAAGAAAAGCTGCAATTCAAAGTTAAATTATTACAAATAATATCCCAAAGTTTTAGTTACAATGAAGAAATGCATACTTGTTTGAAATTCAACTGAGCAAGAAACTGCACTTCGATACTCACTGCAGCCTCTACAGGTGAATACATTTTATCACATTCTCATCTATATACAAAGTTAAAATTAAAAACTAACCAGAAACAGCTATTACAACAGCGAGTAGTCTTCTTAAGTTTTGGAGATCTAAAGAAGAATGTGCAAGAAAACAGAACCAATACTATTAACTAACATCTGCCTAATTGCTGACTACACACAAATTACACCTCTCAGTTCCTCTGGTCAGTAAAGAACTAGAGTCTAACAAAGAAAACAAAACAAAAGTAGGTCCCACATCTCTTAAAAGCTTTAGGAGCCTTTCAAAACAGGCCCCTGGATCCATTAGGCACACTACATTAGCACCAGGACAAGTGGTTGCTGCCAAAAGGACCAAGCTCATGGTGCCTTCACTCCATCTCCATGACCAGAATAGCCTGGAAAAAGTAATATCTCTAAAACAACAGGCTGCAGGACAAGCTGACAGGTTCCATGCAATCCTGCACAAAACCTGAAACCACCTGCATCTCTTAGAGGTGTACATTTACAAAGCAGAATTGTTTTCTCTTTTACTGTCAGAACTTACTCGCTCACAAAAATTCAACAAGAAACATTTCTTGAGGCACAAGTACTGGTTCTTTTTGGCATCCTTCTATTCCCATAAAATACTAGCCCTCAAGTCAATTGAGCATAATACATCTTTGTAGACAAAAACAAAATTCAAAGCATTACCTTTAATTCTTCTATGGACTGGTACCCATTGTTCTTGATCTTCTCTTTCATGGTACTAAAATCCATTGGGTTTTTAATGATCATGGAATAGCCAGGGGCAATAAAGTCAGTCACAGGAAATGAAAAGAAAGAACTTGGATCCTTTCTGTTAAGAAATGAAAGACAGTTTTTTATGTTTCAACTTATAACGAAGAACATACTGAGTTTGGAATTAAATAGAAAGGAAATAACTAAGCTGAAAAGAAATCAGAACTATAAAGAGAGAAATAGCTTGTGTCAGCATAATTTTTCCCTTTCAAGGTTGAAAAGATCACATATGCAAACCTATATACCACAGAAGTACTACAAGAACTACTTCAGAAATTATTTCTGTATTTTGACAACTACCTGTGCTCCCAAGAAGATGAAAAATAGCAAACTTTTTATTTAAGGTTTTAGATTTTAACAAAGGCATCTTATACCGTATTAGAATTAATTAAAAAATAAAAGAAATACGTATCATAAGAATATTCTTGTCATTCATTGCTCACTCAGAAACTATCACAAGGGAAGAAATAGGATTCAAAGTCAAAAGTGCTGTTTTTTGTATGCACAGAAAGGGAGTCAAAACTAACACAAGTATTTTTGAATAGTTTTAAGTTTCTTGAAACTGACACCGCACCTAGGTCTTGAAAACTTCCAAAGTTTCAAGCTCAGTCTGGTGAGAGAGCTAAAGGGAAAGATCTTTCATCAACTCTTGTACAAGATGCAGATACTCTTAAAGTCAAGAAAGATTATCTTAAATAAGAGAGGACTTGAAAGAACTGCAGTCTTGATTGTTTTAACCAAAAGAGGTTTGGTTAGTAGAACAGTAAGAGAACATGGTTGAAAGTTTTCAAGTGTATATATCCTTTTTATAGTAAATTACGCCAAAATGGGAGAACTCAAGGTAAAAGAAACTTCAGCAAGTTAATTATAATCACTTGTGCCTTCCTTTCAAAAGGTTCCCCTAAAGCAAGAATCACATTATTTGTAAAATTTTCCTGGTTTTCAAAGCTTTTTAAAACTACTATGAACTTGAAACCGGAGGTGTTCACAAGAAGCCTAAGCTGAAAAGAAGTTCTAAGTACACTTCCTTAAACTAGCACTTAAATTCCTAAAATTAGCACTCTTAGCAATATATATAGCCTTTAGCAATAATATTTTCACTCAGCTTTGTGTGTGCCCCTTCCCTTACTGGATGTTATTTTAACTTCACAGCTGTGCAACCCTGTAGCACAGACATTACCTTTGCAGCTGTCTCATGAGCTGATTCAGAGCTTCCTGAAGTGGTGTCTGCTCCACCTCTAGACCAAAAACAAGGTAGGGGGGAGAAAGGATGTGAGGCAGAAGTGACTACATAAGGTATGAAACTTCCAAGATATTAGAAATCAACTGAACAAAACTGATGCACTTTCAGCATAAAGAAAATAATACAGTGGCAAACCCCACAATACCTACAAGGGATCTACTTTTCTCATTGCCCTTACTTGACATTTTGCTCACTTTGACAGAAGTACCAGACACCACTCTGCAAAAGAAGTGCACAGCAACCTAATTCCAAACTTTTGTACCAGCTGGAGTAAAACACTAAGATGACACAAAATGCCAAGTACCTTGCTACAAAGAACAATAAAACATGAGTCAACAGAAAAACATGAATTAGCAAAAGAAATTTCTTTTTCCCCCTACCCTCCTGCTTGGATAAAGTGCTCGTCAGTGGTTTCTCTGGTGACAATTCCATTCTGACGGGGGTCTGACATTTCATTTCCTGTTCTCCCTCACTGTCTCCATGGTCTCGATCTCGTTTCCTTTTATCCTCCTGGAAAGATTGTTATGGAAATGTAAGAGCACCTGCAAACCCGGTATTATTACCGCACATAATGCTCTCTAGGTTTTTCAAAACAAATTCACAAAGTTTAAGAAATAATACTTTGTAATCGTTTAAAAATTCTGTATCCTTTATGTACTGTCTCCATCTGCTGGACACTGAAATAATTCAGTCATACAATGCAGTGTACCACTGAATTAGTTTTTTAGAAAATGTGACAGCTATCTGGTGTGTATCCCTTAAAAATGAGATAGGAGGCTTCACACACCGAGTCTGAATGTATTCCAGTTTAAGGATACAAGCTGCAGTCATATTTGCTGACCGTTTGATGTGAAACCTAAACAAAGTCAAAACATTTTTTTTGCTAAAATGAAGTAGCATATATACACATACCTTAACTTTTCTCTTTCTTTTCTCCTTTTCTTCGCCAGGAACTTGTTTTTCTCCTTTCTTTCTCTTTTTTCTTTTTCTGTCCTTGTGTTTTTCATGTTCAGATTTGTCTTCGTACAGACTAGAATCAAGTCCTGCATTTCCAGTGGAGAGCTCAGCAACTTCATTTCCTCCAACTTTCAGCACCAGCTTCAGTGGCTTTTCTACATATTCTTAAGCCAGCAGAGAAACAAGCTGTGTGAGTATCAAATAAAACACACTCCCGTCCTCAATAACCCCGCGCCATTTCCTTATTTCGAGTCCCTGCAGCTGCCTGTCCCCTGCAGAGCCGAGCCCACCGCCCACCTCCCGTGGCCGGGCCCACCGCGGAGCGAGGGCCCCGCTCCCCGCAGCCTCAGCCCGGCGCGTTCGAACCGCCCCGGCGCTGGGCCCGGCGGGGCGGGGCGGGCGCCGTCGGGGGCTCGGGGGGCCCTCGTCCGCTTCGGGCCGCGCTTCCCGGCGGCCTCTGCCCGCCCCCCTCGTAGGGACCCACCCTCGTAGGGATGTTTGTCCGACTTGTGCTTCTTGTGCTTCTTCCCCATTGCCCCGGCCCGCCCGGGAGAGGCCGCGCTGCTGAGGCGGTGCCCGGCCCGGCCCCAGCGGCCCGGCTGCAGGCGCTGGCGGCCGACAGCGCCCCCTAGCGCGCTGGAGGTCTCGCGCAGGCGCAGGGCGGGTGCGCGGAGGTATGGCCGGGCAGCGGCAGTGTGGGGAACCGCGATCCCCGATCCCTGAGCCGCGATCCTTGAGCTTCAATCCCCGAGCCGCGATCCCTAAGCCGCGATCCCCGGGCCGCCATCCCCGATCCCCGAGCCGCGATCCGCTCTGCGCCTGAAAGAGGCGAGCTCGGGACATTTTCCCCTGTGAGCAGCCCTCTGCGCTCCCCGGCCAGCGTCGCCTCTCCAGAGCCCTCAGGGCATCCTACTGAATCCTAGAATGTTCAAGGCTGGAAGGGAACTTTAAAATCATCAAGTCCTGCTGTCAAGCCAGCACTACCACCGCAACCCCTAAACCACATCACCGAGCCAGACCCACGCACCTCTTCAACACCTCTAGGGATGATTGATGTCTCCACCACCTCCCTGGGCAGCCTGTTCCAGTGCCAGGCTACCCGAGTAGTGAATTGTTTTTTCTAATACATAATCCGAATCTCGGCTGTCCTGCGCCTGCCCGCAGCCTCCCACGCCCTCTCCCCTCACGGAGCCGCCAGCAGCTCCTCGCTGGTCTCCCGGCGGTGGCCCTTGCTCCCGGCCTGAGGCGGGCTGTGCCCGGATCTCCCGGCGGTGGCCCTTGCTCCCGGCCTGAGGCGGGCTGTGCCCGCATCTCTGCCCCTCTTATTCCACCCTTGGGAACCCGGGGCAATGCAGCGTTTCAGAGACTAAGCCGGGATTCACGGGGGCACAGAACCATTAAGGCTAGAAAAGAGCTCTGCGGCCATCGAGTCACACCTGTCACCGATCATTGCCGTGTCAACCAGACCCTGCCACCGATTGCCACGTCCGATCTGTCCTTAAACACCCTCAGGGGCGGTGGCTCCCCCGCCCGAGTCCTCACCCTGAGTCCTGCAGTGTTCGCAGAAGCCGGTGCCACAGAATGTCCCCTGCCATGACCGTGTGTGCCGGGGGCCGAAGGTGACAGCAGCAGGAGGGGTGCCGTGGCAGCCCGTCCTGACGGAAGAGTTTACTCTGCACTTGACTGAATGCCAAGAGGCCTGCGAGGTTTGGCGGCTTCTTGCCTGGGATGTGGCTACGACCTGGCTGCTGCTGGCCGGGCACATCAGGCAAGAGCTCCAGTTAACCACAGACCCTCAATCCAGGACAAAGGCTTGCTGTTCCTAGATTTGATAACCTGTGTCTAAATCTGTACCAGTGAGAAGAGCAGAGGATGTGTCTACCCGAGGAGCAGTTGGCAGAGGTGTGTGTAGTCCGTACCCACCCAAGGGACATGTCTGTCCTGGGCCATCCCTGACAAACAGCAGTGATGGTTGTGCCTGTCCTGCTCAGGTTGGGACAGGCTCAGCCTTGCTGATTGAGTGCCTAAACTTGCTCACTACTTTTGAAAGCAAATACTTTATGATGAGGTTAAAACTCTAAGGAAAATATATCATCCATTACGGGTCATAAATAACTTAGAAATTCTGACCTCTAGAAATTTTAGAAGTTGCCCATTTGCCTTGCCTGGGAGTGCTCCCAAAGCAAGCAGCTGGTTTTCAAAATTAAATGCAACTCTGATTGTAGTCTTTCAAAGTTCATAGTGTATTTGTTGCTATTGCTTAAGCTGCAGTCATTGCTCTTTCAATGGCACTGTATTGGTATTATTTTCTGCCAAGGCCTCTTCAGTAATGCATCTTGAAATTTCACTTCTCTGAAGTTTGGAGTGCAAAAATAAACTATTTATATTTCAAAAAGAGAAACTTTAATTTATTCCCACACAATATTCCTGTAAGTATTCCTCAAGTTTGTTGAATCATATGTGATGTTTTATAGCCAAAAAGAAAAAAAAAATGTTGTTAATTAGAAATTTATGATATGTATGGCTGTACAGTGATACTAGGTTTATTTTGAGAGCTTGTGAAGATCAAGAAAATCTCTTGCCTGTTGTCCATTCAGTCACTGGGAGTGTAATCACATGTGACAACTTTGTTTTGTATTTTGCTGGTTACATTACTGTCATTTGGTATCCTACTCAGAGAATTGTGTGGGTGGTGCTCTGGAATAAACCACAGCTTTCCTGCTTGATCTTATTCCAGTAGTTTTAAATTCAGTTATAATGGACACAGTTGTTTTTCTAATTCACATCTGGATCCTTTAAAACTCTTATTACATATGCAGTGAATGTTCTTAAGCATACTTTAGTGAGAGGTAGAGGGCTTTTGCTTGGGATGTGGCCACATGTAGAAAATACAAGACTAGTAAATATTTAAAGGACATGTTTTATAGAATGAAAAAAATGTTGCTATATCCTCTGTTCCCACAAGATTGGCAGACTTTCTAAGGTTTTTTCTTTTAAATGACATATGGTAAGATCGTTTGTTCAATTGTTATTCTGAAATTTCCTGACTAATCTTGTCCTGAATTTAATAAAATCTCAGAAAATTACACACAGGCAAGTAATGTGAGATCTGGCCAATATTGAGAGATGCTAGGTGTGTCCTTCAATAGCATCCTCTGGGTCAGAAAAGGATACTTCTGAACAGTTAGTCCTCACAAACACCTAGAATACACACTGACATTACCATCCTTGGTATGTAACTGACGTTACGTACCTTGTTACCATCCTGGGAAGCTCTGCTTTCCCATTAGATCAGTATTCCTTCCCCCTCCAAACCCCTCACACCCTAGCTGGGCATAGTGTCTGAAACACCATTTGTAAGCCTATGAAGAGCTGTCACTGTTTGATATTAGAAAGACCGTTGTTCTCATTCTTGTTGGTTTAATGTGAAGAATTAATAGTTTCAATTTATTGCATGTTTTCTGAGGGTCATTTTCTTAATCTGTGCCAAGTATCTAAAGCAACTAGCATTTAAGAGTGAGAGACAATAATGTGTGTTATCACTGTCAGCCACTACAGAGAAAATGTTGGAAAATAGATCATTGAATCATGAATGGTTTGGGCTGGAAAGGACCTTAAAGACAAACCCCTAGTTCCAGCCCCTCTGCCACAGACAGGGACACCTTTCAGTAGACCAGGTTACACAGAGCTCCATCCAGTCTAGCCTTCAACACTTCCAAGATGTCCAAGTGTTTTCACATATACCTTTTCCAGCTCATAGAGAACTTTTATTGAGACCCAGGGAAAGTATAAGATCATGTTAGTATATATTCCTTTAGCTAGACATCAAATATTTGTAATTTTTTAAACTGGCCGTTTGGTTTGGTTTGGTTTGGTTTTTTTTCCTCCAGATGAAAAAAGAAGAATGCAATAAGCAGGGTCATGTTTGGGCTTGTCTTTGCTCAGTGGGTATATAGCATAGGCATTATGATTTAATGTGTTAACAGAGATATGAAAAAACTTTGTGAAACCTTGTTTCTTTAATCACTGCTTCAGGAGGAAGAGGTAGATCCTGATAACAGCAGAAAGGTGCAGAGGCTGCTGCAAGGCACAGGAGGAGTGTGCCAAAGGCTTTGGAAGCAGGTGCCTGTGAATGCACAAGCATGTAGAAACCTGGGATGCTACAGTCACTGGGAGTTTTCATAAGCAGGTTTGGTTTGTAGTCTGTGACACATGGAAACACTGGAATAAGGTTTTTGTGACAGGCATTCAGTTTAAACCAGTATTTTACCCCAACACACCTTTCTAAAAATACCTGAACACATATGGCTGAAGTAAAGAACATAGTCAATATTTTCTTGATTGAATTATTAATATGAATTTTAAATCAGTTACTCATTAGCTGAAAATATGATCAATATGACTATTTTCTTGATATCTGAGCATTAAAGGGTCATTGTCATTTTCCATGTCCTGACAAAATCCACTCTGGCAGATCAAGTTTTTTCCCTTAATTTAAATAGACAGTTTCATCATTATGATGCATTTTCTCTTTTTTCAGTTTAGCACTGAAATGTCTAATTAATTTACTCATGAAAAGAGGCAATTATCTGTTTCTACCCCAAGAACCTTATGACTGCAATAAACTTTGTAATCAGGCTGTAATTCAGTCATAGGGATGATTATATTATTATTGGCCTTAGAGTGCTCATATGGATCATGCTCTAGGATCTGTGCATGTTTATATTTGTACAAGTCTGTGTTTTGTAAATATGTTTCCTGTGACCTTGCCCAAATCCTGCTGGCACCTCTTTTAATAATTCTCTTTTGAAGTGATTTTGTGAACCTGAAGAAATACCTTGTTGCACACCTCTGAGCTAAAATAGCAAAATTTTTGCTAGACATGCATGAAATTGCATGAAATTTAAACATTTATGACCTTGGTTCTTGGCTGTTATTGCTGCACAGGTTGGGAAAATTAAACAGGATTCAGCTGGATCCTCATGAGAGGAGATTGATGGACAAATGGGATTTATCCATCATCCCTGCTTTTCCCTGGTCAAATGGAGGATTTGGAGTAAACGGAGAAACCTGAACAGCAAGCAAGTTGGAACTGAAGCCTGTCTTAGCAATTGCAGCAGGTAATTTCCTTGGGGACTTACTGGCAGAGGCCAGTAGATTATATGTATATATATATATATATATTTTGGTCAAAATATGGAGTAGATTTCCAGACAAAATCACACCATCTGGTAGCAGCATAAGACTGGACATTGAAATTGAGGATGAAAAGTTTGAACTCTAGGTTGAACTGATGGGTCCAACCTAAGAATTTTTGTGATGTGACCAAATTATATTTACTCATGATTCTAAGCCATTGCCCTCACTCACATGTGTAGTCCTGCTCATGTGTAGTCCTGCTCATTTCAGATACATGCAAGATTTGCTTGTTCAGTTGAGATACTACCAGCCAGTTCTGAGCTTCCTTGATTCACACACTTAGCCAAACTTTAGTTAAACTCCTAAACCTTTGTTTTCCCTGAGTATGTATTTTAATTACTTTTGTTGTGTTTTAAATTGAATAAAACATCTGAAAGTGCCTGTGATCATAGCAGGCACATCATAATGCTCCATTAGATATTTGTATTACCCAAATAATGTGGAAAGAAACCTTTTCCTAGTAAGATTTAAATTTTTGTAAGAGGAAAAAGTATGATGAAATTTGTACTTGTATTAAATTTGCACTTCCAAGCTATAATAGGACAAAGTTTAAAACAAGTGTCTAACTGTATGTCTTAGATGATACTCCAGTTGGTTGTTTTTTTTGGTTTTTTTTTTTTTTTTGGTTTTGTTTTGTTTTGTTTTTTTGTTTAGGTAGCAATTCACCTTTTTCAATTAAATTTTGTTTTGTGTAGTGGTGTCTCTAGAGGAAACACATTGAACAAAAAATAAGAGCATTAGGCCACTTGGTGGTGTAATATGCAAAGGAAAAGCACCTTGTCATATTCAAGAGAAGGAAATTTACATAATAGACCATTTTTGTTTGCTTATTATCTGATTAAGCAAGTACAAGACATTACATGAATGGTTACTTTTCAAAGACCTTTAATTTCATGCAAGTAGTCAAGCAGATTTTGTAGGATAAGTTCTGGGTTTAGCTCAGCTCTTTCTGAAAGTGTTTGCATTCAGGCTGTTAATGGTCTCTTAGCTGGTTCAGAAATCCTGATACAGTTCTCTGTGGGAAATGTATAATTTAAAAATGGAGAGGGCCACGTGGGATCTGCAGTGTCCCCACACTGCGCAACAGCTTTGGTTTCCATCTGCTGGAGTCTGGCGTCCTTCACATTCCCAACAGGTGTGGCAGCTTCTCCCCAGGTATTTGTATTTTATACACTGACTGAGGAGCTGGGAGGAGCTGTGCCATTGCAGTGCTTTGGGGGTGGCTTGAGCTGCACAGGCCAGAAAGCAGAGAGAGTGGCCACCAAGAGCACTGTGCAAATGCATGGACACTTGTCCATGTGAAACACAGGGACACTTGTGCAAGGAGCACCAAAGGGAAGGCTGATGTGTGCGAGGGCATGTTGGTGGGGCCTATTTATATTTCTACATGCAATAAGAAGAATTAAAGATCCAGCCTTGTGTCACCTTTAGTTTAAACTTCTTTAAGGATGGTGTTTGAGCTCATCAGGATGCCACAGAGTCTGCAGAACAGTGTGTGCAGAGACTAACTTTCATATTGTATGCACTGGTGTTCATGTCAAGGGAGAAAAATGATGATAAAAGAATCAGTATAATGCTGCTCCACAAATTCTAGCAGAAATAAACAGTTTCTGTGCTAAATGGGGTCCACTAAGGAATGTCAGTGTTAGTCAAACTATTGTTCTGAAGTGGTAATAAGAATTTTCTTTTCTGGGGGAAAGAAAAAAATGAGGGAAAAAGGAAGAAGTTTCCATTCTTGTTTGATAGAAACATCAAACTTCAAGTAGAAGTGAGATCTTCACATGTCTGTAAGGAGGGGCTTACTCTTTTTGTTGGTACAGGGTGTACTCTCGTGCTTCAGAAGACAGACAACACCTGTGACAGTTATCTGCTGCTTATGATGCTTGGTCTTAGGGATAATGACATCCTGGATCACATTCTCCTGGAATACCTTCTGCACTCCACAAAGTTTGGCATAAATTAGAGCAGGAATATTTTTAACTTTCTGACCACAAGCCAGGTGGCAGATAATTGATCTTCTTATGTTACACATACTGTCTCCTGAAATTTCCATGTGATTTTTTACTGACATACAAAGATGTAGTGTGGATAGGGACTCACAATTTGTAACATGCTTCTATAGCTCCTGTGATATGCTCTGTGATTTTGTTCTCTGAGTGAAAGCTAGGAGGAGAGCAGCATAAAAAAATGTATTGAGAAGTCACTTGACCCTTCAGATTACTGAATAGATGCAACCAAAATAATATTATTTCAATATTCAGATGTTTAGGACCTGGTGCAAACCATTAATCTCTTAGAAATCACTAAGATCTTTTGGTTTAACCTTCTGCTTTTTTGTTTCGTTTTGTTCTAAACCCATGTAGTAGGATACAGTCTTTAGAAAAGATTGGCTGAGGTCAGAAAGTGACAGTTGCAGAGAAAATGAAATTAAATTAAAACCGTGAGAGATTTGTCTGGCTGGGTTGGTTTGCTAAGACTCTGAAGCATTTTTACTTCTTTCAAAGTCTGCAAATAACTAGTCTGATGTAGAATGAGGGGGGATGTGAATACATTCTGTGAGGAAGAACATGGCTCCACTGTAGCCTAGTTATGTTTCTGTTTATTATACTGCACTTCTGTTGGAAGGGTTTGCTGAAAAAAGTGTATGAAATCACGTCTATATGATCAATTTTTTCACCTTTAAAGCAAAAACCCTTATTTGCCTAAGGGAGGTGGGGAAGGAGTTTATGGGTTTAAGCATGGAACTGTTCAGATGGAGTCTGTTTGGTTAAAACAAAATTCCTTATGTCATTGCTCATTAATATTGTTGTAGCAAGTGTTTATGCATGAGTGTCCGAGAAGAACTGGGTGTGATCAATTCAAAATGGCCTTGTCAGACTGCATGAAGTATTCATTCTGAGATATATATAGAAATGCATGTTTTATAATTTATTCTGACAGGGTATTCATGTTGCTGCTTTAAGTATTTCTCCAAATCTTTTCACAGCAGATGATCAATTAGTGCTTTCCTTGTTCTTTCTATTAATTTAAAACATAGAAATGACAATATGGCCAATTCTTGTAGGACTTTTGTGTATCCTGTGAAATGAAATCAATCAGGTCAGTGATCTGTCTGGTTCTGTCACCAACAGGTTCTTAGAGAGCTGTCTCTTGTTGCAGTGTCTTCCTCCTCCCCATTCTGGTAGGGTCTGATAGAAGGTCAACTGAACCACAGCCCTGTGGAGGCCCTGGGGCAAGAATCAGAACCTGATCCTGGAACTGGAATGGACTTTTTATGTAGGTTTTTGTGAACTCTTCTTTCCCTTCTGTGGTCATAGTCACCAAAGGAGACTACAAATTCTAAAAATTGCTTAATATTTTATGAAAGTTTACATAGAGTTGTGTTAGGCAATTTAAATGTGTTATGGTATGGTCAGGTCCAGATGTTACATCCCAATGTTGGGCGTTTATTTCTTGAAGGACTTTGTCTTGTGTGCTGAGGATGAAATGATCCACTGGTGTCTGAAATTTTAAGTTTTGTTTTTCATGTTTTGATATATGTTTTGACATATCTCAGGTGGTTCCACATGCTGATTGGACAAGAAGGTGTTTTCATATTTATCAGTGTTTTATACTTTCTGTCCTTTTCATTCACATCCTTGTTTTTCTATACAGGAAAGCCTGAATTTCAGTCATACTTATACTCATGCCAAATTTTCTTGGAACACCAAAATTGATTTTGTTTAACCTTAGAGCAACCTAGACAGTGTTTTTACCCTAAAACCAATGTGTTTTTAGTCATATAACTTCTTGCTTTCAATGCTTTTTTTTTTGTTTTGTTTTGTTTATTTGTCTTTTAAAGGAGCAATTATTCATCCTTGTTGATATAAGCTGTAAGATGAAAGTGTGCATTCCAGAGAGTAAATTCACAGAAAATAGAAGTATATAACCTGTTTTAAGGTAAGATGATTATTCTAGTGGATAAAATCGAACTTGTTACATTTTGAATGCTTTGTATATCTATATTTTTTTCCCTTAAATGTCTATATTGACATATCTGAACATCAGAGGTATTTCTAAATGTTGTTTCTGATCCCAAGCTACTCCTAAACACTGTTCATAAGAAGCAGTTCAGGAAGAAGTTCTACCCATATCTTAGATGGCACTTTCAGAATCCTTGCTGCACCAGCAATATTGCAGTATTTTAGACACTCTTTAAAAGGCAAATGTTTTTCTGCTTCTTGTAGAACCTGTTTCTCGTTTTGCAAGTGGATGGTAGGTAAAAAGGGCAATGCAACTTCAGAGAAATAATTTAATATTTTTGTTTGATTTAATTGGAAGCATAAATATAAGAGTCACAGTTATTCAACTGAAACCTTATATTTATTGTTACCTACCAGAATTTGTACAGAGCAACACTTCACAGTTGCTGAGTTCCACTGGAGATGAAGTGATAATCTCTGGCTGTAAATTGTAAATTGCTTTGGGATAAAAGGTACTGCATAAATGTAAATTGTTACCTTATTAAATGCAAGTGTAGCATAACATGGTTTTCAAATTACTAATGAGTATTTCTTTGCAAGTCTGATCTCTTTCTAAAGATAAAATAGCACAAGGTTTATTTAATCATCCTAAAGAGTTCTTATCTAGGATATTGTAATACTTATTTTTATTGCTATAAACAAACATTATTGAGAAGAATTGCAGGATGAAATAAGATAAAGTTTACAGTGTTTTTTCTTAATGTTTTGATTGCCAGTCAGGTTGCTTATTTTTTGTTTAAATTCAAATCAATATTTTATGATAATATTTACTGAAACACTTTTTTTGGTTTGTTTTCTTTGGCTTGTTGCTGTTTTTAACTAAATGCTGAAGTCAAAATGTTATAGAATCTATTCTGGATGTGCAAAATGATTAAAGATGTTAGCATCAATAACATTCTGAATGATTGTTTGGGGGTATTTAACTGAAGTACTGATGATTACCATTTAAACCTATTTCTGCATAATTTGTAATTTCATTTCCTTCCCCCCATTTATATGTTTGGCTTTCACTAAAGTGAAGAAAGAAAAGTTAACAAGACTGTAACTTAAATGAGAGTTTTCACCAGTAGATTGCAAGAAATTAAATTCTTATCAGTCTAATTGTAATTTTTAGAAAGTGCTAGGATCTCAATTCTACCTGACTCAATTTACCACTCATTTGATCAACCATAAGAAGACAAATACATATTTACATAGCAATGACTGAAACTTGACAGGTAATGTGCTTAAAATGACCTTGTTTCACAGGGGAAGAAATGGATGAAAATAGCAAGGTTTTAAGAAAGCATCGCTTAGGAAGATGGCCATAGCTAAGCATGTCAGGACATGCTTACTATGCACAGTCATGTACATGTATCTCCATGTCAGTACATGGAGCAAAACTCACAGATAATTGGAAAATTTGGATTTCTGTTAGCAGTTGTGAGAAAACCATTGAGAAAAGCTTGATGAGGAAGGATATGAAAAAATAGAAAAAATCCATGAGTCTTAAACTATGATGCAAGAGGTGTTCCCACAACACGTAAAAGCTAATTTTTGTTGGACATTGAACTTGTAGCAGGCATAGCATAGTTTCATTTTGTGCTGAACTACTTTGTTCATAATATGTACTTATATATTTTGGAGAACACTGGATGATGTATATAAAAGATGAGAGTTTTATGCATGTGCATTTTAGCAAGTCTAATTTCACTCTCAGAGCATGTTCACATCAGGTAAACACTGTCATTCTGTGTTTTGATTTGATTCATTATTATTCTGACATAATTTGTGATGTAAAACATGGAAAGGGAATAATGCTGGTACAGCAGTAGATAATGTGATGAAAACGAGAACATTTTGCAGAGGTGTATTGCTAAGCCAACCTCATGGCCAAGAAGGAACAGAAATCAGGAGCTTTGTGCTTGCTGTGAGTAGACATAGATGAGACAAGGTGAAGGGATATTAAGTATCTATAAAGATCTTTACCAAAGTGGTGTTTTGGTCTTGCATTGGTCCATCTGACAGAGCAGCAATGGAGACAGAAATGAGCACTATTAACCCATAGTCTCTGCAGAACTTTTTCTTGGTCTGTGTTGCAGTCACATTTTTGGTTTTCTGTATTACCACAGCAGCAGCAGGAGCCCCTCTACCCTTGTTTCTAACAAATGCTTCTGTTTTAACAGCTTTCTGCCTTGTCCCCTGGTGGTCAACTACGAACTGCCATGGTGCCTTGGGGATAAACAGTGAAGGAGTACAGACAAAAGTAATAACAGTTAATTTAGAAACTCTACTTGCAGTTCAAGATACCAGTTAAGCTTGTCTTGAAGAGTCAGGGTTCAGAATTCAAAAGCAGATTTGTATACGCAAATATGGCTGTGATATTTCCTCTTACTTTGCTGGAGTAGGAGGAGAAAGAACTATGTGCAATTTTGTTGTGGAATTTTTTGAGATTTCCTGCATGAAATCCTTAATGGTTTTAATATACTACAATATTTAATACTATTTCCTACATATAGTTTAGCTATTTCAGTTTGTATTTTTATATGCTATGCAATAAAGATGACATTAATATATGCAGTAGTCCATTAAGATGCTGCATATTTAATCAGAGTTTATCAGGGGAGTTAATGTCTGAGCTAAGACACAGAGGCCCACTATGGACAGGGAGCCAGGGGAGGGTAGGACATCTCCAATTATACAGGTGCCTTGTTTTAAGCACACATTATATGCTGGGGCTGCAGGTCTGTTGAAAAAAAACAATCAAAGGAGAGGTAGAGTCTGACCCCAAATCTCACCTAAACCTTTAGTTACACTGATTTTTTTTTATGTCTCTGATCTCACAAACTCTTTATTTTATAACAAGTATTACTCTATGTTGTCTCTTCATTATTTTTGTTTTCTTTCATCTCTTGCTGAGTGTATTAATTTATTTTAGATTGTTGCTCAGTACATGATCTTGAAAGACATGTAACACTAAATATAAACAAAAAGTAACAGCCTGTTCTGTGAAATGATAATATCTGCTAAAAACTGAAGGATGTGAAGTAGAACAGCTTTATTCTACTTGATTTGAAATTATTTTCTGCTTTTATTAGTTTCCCATGTAGACAAATACAGAAATAATATTGAAAAATCTGCCAGGTAGATAAATCATCATTTCTTGGTTTATCCTGTTCTTTGGATATGTAAAGATTATGTAAGGCTCTGGTCTTCAAAACTAACATGCAGATGTTCTACAGCTGCTTGTTGTTGCCTGACTCAACAATGCCTGAACAGCTTTTTACCTGCCTGGAGGTATCATGGTGTATTTCACTGAAATGACTAAAATAATCCTTATTTTGTGATAAAACTGTAATTCATAAAGTGAGTCTAAGCAATTATTAAGGATGAAGATACCATGAAATGAACAGCTTTCTCAAAAAGGAGACAATATTTATTTACTTTAGGCTCTCTTGGTCCTGTCAATATCACTGTATTAAAGCATTTCACAAAAGTACAGCACTTCCTTAGCACAATGACATATTGAATAGTCTCCCCAGGCTATTGCAGACTGTCAGAACTTTATCATTCTATCAAGGATGCTTATTTATACACCTCACAAACTGATGTAATAAAGCAGAGCAGTTGTTTTTCTAGAGTAGATTTGGAATCAAAATCCAGTACGGATTTTAACCAGACGGTACCAGTGCTTTCACCTGGTTTACAGAGGTGAATAATTGCCTTGAATGTACTTCAAGTACATTCCATTTTTTAGTAAAGAAGTTGTATGGGCTGTTCTTAAATATTTACAACATTTTTTTCTTAAATTCTTTGGCAGCTATTCAGTCAAGGAATTCCTCCTGTCTTGCTGTATAGGGCACTAGATACCCACTGTTTTTACAATCATAACCAAAGGAAAAAGCACCTGGCTTAATTTGGTGAAATTAGGGAGCAAGTGTGTAAATGTGATGACCTCTTGTAGCCAACAGAGAGCTGATTAAACCTGTTCAGTTAGAGTCAGAAAGACTGCTGATAGATTACAAACCCCTTTGTTTAAGAAACAGCACTGAGCATCAGGTTTCTGATATTTTCTTTATTCAGAGAAAGTTTATTCTGTGAATATGAGATCCCAGACACTTTGTGGCCAGGATGAGTTTCGGTTTTTCTTACACCACCATCTTGGCTACCATGTAAGAGAGCTGAGATCAGGTTTTACAAAGGGTAAAAATACTTGAATCCTTTTCAGTCTTGGTAGTTTGGGATTTCGCAGCCCACAGCAACATGTTCTAGAGATCCTAAGTTGATGGAAACACTCGCTGATCAGCAAGTGAGAAGAGCAAAACAGGATAGATATATCTCCTCAGGAATGCTATAGTTCATAAACAGGTTAGTACTTCCTCCTTGGAAGAGTATGGCTTAGCCCACAAGGGGAAAAAGACTATTTCACTCTTTTACAGTTAATTGTTAACACAACTCCTGAAGTATTTCAGACAAAATTCAATCAAAACTCAATTTTTTTCTAGAAATCAAGTTACTTTAGGATTACTTCAGTGCAAACAACAGAAGAATTTGAGCTATTCCGTTGGCTTTCACTGTAAATAATTCCGTGTTGTAGCCTTCATTTGCCACTGAGTGATACAGAGCTTCAGCTACTCAAAGTTCACAAGAAATAAGATGAAGATGTATTTTGTATCAGCTGTGAGAATATGCTGTTAGAGTGGCATCTGTGCAATCAGTAAGTTTTAGGAATCTGATTCAATAGCAAAATCGAGTTTATTGTTTACGTCACAAGGAAGGCCAAACCTGAGGCAGTGCAGCCAAACTTCTGAATGATTTGTACTGTTCACTTCCAAATGTATCTGCATAAATATGCTTCCTTGCAGAA
Source organism: Parus major (assembly GCF_001522545.3). Classification (NCBI taxonomy): domain Eukaryota; kingdom Metazoa; phylum Chordata; class Aves; order Passeriformes; family Paridae; genus Parus; species Parus major. Next base: position 12,215,143 of record NC_031780.1, on the reverse strand, counting down.
TTTAGATGAATAGAAATTCCTCCTTTTTGGCTTTATTAATGTCATTTATTTTTAATAGAGGGGAAAATTGAAATAAGTTCTTTATGTGAAGTCTTTTGAGGAAAGGAATCTGGGGAAAAAACTTAAAAGTTAATTTTTTTTTAATCTTGAAATCTTGTGCTTAGTAAGTGTTTAAAAATTTCTGGCAGTCCTGTTAGTAAAAATAATTATTCACAGCCTTCTGGGTGTTGTGGATCTTTTCATTTTATATGTTCAAAAGAAAGGGGGATTCTTCCAAATCCTCAAATGTACAGAAGTACATTAATTTCATTTTCATCACATTTCTTCATTGCATTAGATTTGCATGGATTTTTAACACAGAGATTTAGCAGTAGTGTGGGAAGACAAGTTCCTCCCCCCACTTTTTTTTTCTTTTTTTTCCCTTTTTCTTTTTTTTTTTTTTTCCAGGAGGGCATTTTGGGTCATTTTAGATGAAAGAAACTTCAGTTCATGCTATTATGTTGGTTGACTAGTTCAGTTTTGGGCTGTTCTCTAGAGGACACACAAAAGAGAAAAATGTTGGCAATTATATTGGACTTTTGGGTTATTGTGTTCCTTTTCATTTTAGCATGGATTCCAGTTAACACTTTTGAATAACATCAGCTCACCTTCTCAGATTAGTCCTACTGGTTATCCTTTTGGGTGGAAGGATCTTTATTAGTGGGGACTGGTTATGTAGAACTCTGCTGGTCAGAGTAACTGGAAGTGATGGATCTTGTATGTTTGACCAGGGAATGTGGTTCCCTAAGAATACAAAAGACTCACACAATTTATCTAAATGCAAGATAACTCTGCAATTTAGTAGAATAGTTGCAGGTGCTCCAAATGTTTCCTGATGCAGAGGCTATAAGGATGTCCACCAAACAAGAATTCTTGTCATGAGGCCCTTGCTTTAAAGCTCAATGTAATGTGAAAACAGAGGAGGGAAGACTGGACAATGTTTGCAGAAAAGGGAAATTCTGGTAAATTCCACTGCTAGTGAGTAGTACCTAGAATATCTGACTTATTAGAATGAACAATTTATATCTTTTGGATGAAAGAGTTTTCCTGAAGGAAAATGCTAAAGTGACCTCTCAGTATGAATTCTGTGTTACATCTACGGCAGGTGCTATGGCAAATCACATTACTCTTTTAAAATGAATTATTTAAATGCATTAGAACACGTTGTTGGCAGTTTACAAGGGTACTTAGGAAGAACATATTTTAAACCAGAGATGTAGAAATGTCTGGTAGCGAATTTGGTCAAATTTCTTCTTCCCTATTTATTTTTAGCCAAATGTAGATTTATGTTTCACTGTGCTTTACTAGCCACACAACCACTTGCTGGATATTTAATGATGGGTTTGTGACTTTGGGAGTGACTGGCACACTGAGTATTCTTGGTGACAACTGGTACTTCATAAATGTAGGCTATTAATAGCCAAAGAGCTTTATTACTTGTTCAGAGTTTTACTGACTATTTCTGCTAAGAAAGGAAATTTTCATATGGGAAGGCACATAAAAGCTGTTCCTTATTCACAGAAAATGCCTATAATACTGCTTATCTAAACATGGCTGAGATCAAACTACAGCAAATAATTTCTTGGTTTGAAGTTCCTGGTCCTTTGTTTTAGGGAGTGCACTTGCTCTCCTGCTTTCTCTCAGGGATGCATTACCATGCCTTTCTTCCTGTGCCCTTGACTTTCCAGCTGCCTACTTTTTTTTTTGTTTTTTTTTTTGTTGCCTCTGGCTGCTTCAAGTTGCCTTTATACAGCTGGATGTGACTGCCAAAAATCTTCAGGCTGATTTTAGCATTGAAACGTGAAGAAAAACCTCAGTCCACCTGGCCCAATTCCTAGAACTTTAGGGCTGTTGGGAATGGTGGCTGCCTTTCTTGGCTGTTACCAGAAAGAAAGACCTGCTCTTATAATGTCACATGTCTCCTGTACCTGCCAGCCTGCAGACAGTTTAGACCACCATTAGGTCAATTCCACCTCCTAGAGAGCTGCCTGATCTTCAGCAGTTTATCCATGAGGCCATTGAAGAGCTCAAATGTCTGTTCATGCACCTAAGGACCTTGGGAAATGACTGGGAGCCTTTTGTGTGCAGAGAATGTCAGGATTGTGCTATCCTCTTTTTGACTCATTTAATTTGAGAATAATATTCAGCATTTAGGTCAGCATTGGTTCTCCAGAAATGCTGAGATTTGGATATAAATGCAAGGATATCTGACATGATTTCAAATTTTAAAATATAGGAACTACTGCTTCTAAGTAGAATTGAAGATCCATATTTCATTGTCTTAGTTTGCAGTCAGATGCACATTTTCTTAGTAGTTGGGAAAATATACTTTGTGGCTCTATATTCACACACTATCATCTAGAATTCACCATTTCTAATTCTTTGTGATTATCAGGCCAAATTAGCAGCATGTTGGATCTCATCTTCATCTGACAACTCTCAGATATTTTTTATGGATTTTGATATCCCTAGTTCTATTGTTTGGCTTCAGTTAACATTATAACAATAATGTTATATTGTGTATATATATTATATACAATAATAACAACAAGGTTGTCTGTCTGATGAGTGTTTTGGCAGCTGCTTTGTCATTATATAAGTCAAGGGTCACTGTGCTAGGTGTTATAATTACCCACAGAAAAATGGTCCTTATCCAAAATATCTTGCCATCTAAATGCAAACCAGAGTGGAGCTACAACTTTTTATATTTTGAGCTGTTATTGCTCAGAATATTTTCCTGTACCTTTACCTAATTGTGTTTTCAGTGATTCATAATATGATTTACATCAGCTCCCAGTAAAATCTAAAGCTTTTAACATGTAGATGGCTTCGTTTGTACATAGATTTATGCTTGTGTGATCTGTCATGTGCCTGGGTTAAAAATAAATGAAATACAGAGTGTATAGAAGGCGCAGCCCTGCATGGGGTTGCTGTTGTGTTTATGTGCAGTGAGACAGGTGCTTTCAGGGGACCACCAGTTCCCTGAGACTGTCACTGTGCCCAGCAGATCCACGATTTCTGAGGAGCAATTAATATGTTCATTTTGTGCTTATACAGATTAAAGAGTTTAGAGTGATGGGGCAGAAACTTGATGAGGTGGACTAGGTCTGAGCTGGGGTGTTACAGTATTTACCAGCCAATGACTTGGTGTCTCCTATCTTAGATATTTCTGGGAGAACAAAAGCATGTCAGTGTTTTATTTACATTGTTTATATTCTTTTGGAATATCACGTCAGCCTTTTTTTGATGCAATTCCTCTGAGGTAATTTGAACCTTTATTTCAATTATTTAATTATTTTGGACTTTTTAAAAAAATTTTTCTCTCTCCCCAGTGCTAATTATTGATGCTTTATTCCTAGCTATTATACACTTCACAGTGAAGTAGTCATTGAAAAATTATTTCATGTAATGAAGACAACAATGAAGCTCTAGTGAGATATGAATATTTAATGAAGGGAGAGTGTTGCAATTCAGATAAACATAATGGGTGATTTTATGTACATGAGAAGTGAATATGGTCTCGTTTATATATTTGCTGTCATATAAATCAGTAAAAATACTAGCTTTAAAAAGAGTGGGTAATTTTTAACTAAATAAGTGCAAAGTATGCGCATAGTCAGTAATTGCTATTCTCATCATAGCAGCAAAGTTAAAATATGTAGTATTACTTTGGGGATGTTTTGGATGAAGGAATGCTGTGTTTCAAGGCTAGTGGAAAGTATGATTAATGCTGTAGAAATGAAGTATTTTGATGTTTTTATGTGTGGAGTTACTGCCATACCACTATAAAGACTTAGTCCTGGGTTGTAAATGAGCTTGAGCTCTACAGTTCCTTGTATGAAATCCTTAAAGGTCATGTCCCTTTTAGAAGTTTTATTTCTAAAAGTAATGGAGCAGAAATAGCTTCCTATTTCAATTCTTTCTGGCAGAGGCAAATGCTGGATGCAGATGCAGCTGGGTTCCATGGCAGTTCTGTTTTTACTGACACAGTTTGCTCTGGGGTACTTGCCTGTTTTCCTCCTGATGCCTGCCCTGATTAGTTGCTGGTTTACTACTGCTGCCCCAGCTTCTTTCAAGCAGGTGGCTCTGTACAGCTGATGTGGAGAAATGACAAATGAAGTTTCAGTTTAAACAGTGGCGTTTTATGAAGCGATCTGCTGGCTCCTGGGTTTCTTCCCTTTGGGAAGAATGATGGAATCATTGAAAATTAACTTTCTATCCAAAAGGAAGGGTCACACTTTGAGCTAATTTGTACTGGACAGCTTTTAGTGCAGCAAGGTTCTGATGAAGTCAGAATGAGGTGATCCAGTGATAAAAGATTTGCAATCCAAAAGCACAAGGTAGAAAACAAAAGATAATGACACTGTCATTATCTGAAATTAAATTAAAGAAGTAGTTAAATGGAAGGGTTTTATGAGACAGCAAGAATAGGAATGCAGTTAGGAATAGGAGACCAGTGGAGCATGGCTTTGGACTGGAAGCAAGACCACAATTAACTACCTGAGATGAGGTGGTACAGAAAATTGACTTGCTCATTCCTTGTTCTTAGTGATTTTTTTTTCTCTGAGAAGCTGTTGTGAATAACTATACATTTGTCAATCACACAATTTGTTTGGAGAGATTACGGTGATATTTCATAGTGATATCTTCTCATTTTTATCAAACTTATAAAAATTTACATTTAATGCTGAAAATGAAGCATGTAGCAATTGAAAAGAAGTATTTCTTGAAAGAAGCAAGTCATTCGGGACACCAGATGAGAACAGTGGTGTGTTGCAATCTTTCTTTTTTCCTGTGAAAGATGTTGGGAATCTTCACCACAGTGGGGTAGTTCAAAGTCCCAGTTTATAAAGCTATTGTTTGCAATGCAAATGTGGAAACCAACCTTGTCAGTTTTCACTCCAGTTCTGCTCTGCAGCATAGAATCCAGGAGAGCTTTGGAAACCCACAGCTAACATTGTAATGGTGTATGCCTTTACCACAGTGTGAATTCCTTTTAATGTCAGTTTCTCTATGGGGGATTAGCCACCACAGATGTCACAGATCCTGGGAATATCTTCCATGATAAAAAAAGGAAGGCTGGCATCTCAACTGTCATTTAATAATCTACAGACTCGTTAATTTATGTTTTATGATATTTGATACCTACAGATACAACAAACCTGTTCTTCAAGTGCTTGCTGGTTTGATTGCAAAATGTGTGTTAATTTATGTTCTTCTAGAACAGTTAGATTATAAAATGCCATGTTATCTTTGCTTTGAACTTTTTAACATACCAGTGGATAAATCAGGAGTGCTGATTTTCCCATTGTATATGTATATATATAATTGGGTATATATGCAAGCCTCTTTGACTAATAACTTCTCCCTGCTTTTTCTCTCTTTTCCCTGTATAGTGTTAGACTAAAATGCTGGTTAAGGTCAAAACAAGTTTATGCCAGTTAAAAACAGCCATATGGAAAGTTCCAGCCCTGAGCCCCATAAGCTATGAGGGAGGAATTTATGGCCTCGCAATGCTCCCAGTGCTTCTCTTTAATTAACTACTCTAAGCATCCTAAAATTCTCAACAGCAATCTGCCTGACAACAGGGAGCCCTCTAGATCTGTATATAGTAGTAATCACTCTGCCCAACAGTATCCTATATAGATGAGTATATCAGGTGTTCTGTGACCTCCAGGAAACTGTCACTCTTCTTTGTTCTGCACTGAAGATGTGAAAAATAAGTTGGTTCAATTGTTTTGCTGTTGTTTAAGGAAAGCATATCCCACCTTCTACTTGACTAATTCTACTTGTAGAAGCATGTTTGTTTCTCTGTTTTTAAGAATCTGTCAAAAAGACAGAATTCCACAATCCTTTTGGGAGTGTAAACACATGTATTTCTCTTTTATGAAATGTTTTTCTTTTCTATTGAGTTTCCATTTTCTTGCTTCAAAAGAAGGACACTTAGATATCCTCTGGAGGAAGAGAGACAAGTGTGACACAAGACAGTATTTAATCCTGTCAAAAAGGAGGTGTTCAAGAGCTGTGATTTGGCTTTCTTTCTATCTGTTCTTTTATTATAAATGACTGGTTCTTGTTATGATTCAGTTCTTCATGTACTGATACCTTCAAACTTTATCAGTATTTCTGTATTTTCTTCTTTGTCAGTGTTTAAAACATGAAAAACCACTGACCACAGATTCATCTCATCTTAATAATGACTCGTTTTTTAATTCACTTGTGTTTGCCTGTTTAGTTCTGATTATTAATTGGAATTAAGAACAGTTATTTATCAAAAACCTTACAGCAATTGAAGTGCTCTATGTCTGTGCCTCCCATCTTCAATGAAAACTAAGTTTTCATTGAAAAAAAGAGACTAAGTTAATCTCATGTAACCTTTATGACTTCTTTCAAGTTGCCTTTGATTAGGAGATATTTATGCCCTGTAAACTTCTAAAATTTTTCTTCATTCAAATCTTTACAATTCTGATAAAAGCTCTTTTGTAATAATGACAAAAGTATTATTAGGCATGAGGCAGTGTCCTACAGTTGTCATTTATTTTTATAATGATTTATATGCAGGAACTTTAGTGTACTGTGGGTATGTCCAAACTGGCTGTCCTGGGACACTAATTCCCTCACAGAACTTAGGGGAAGCTGTAGCACTTGCTGAGGTTTTACATAAATATTTTCAGGATTAACTTGTACTGTACTTTGTGCAGTACAAGTTAACAAGTAGATAATCTTATGCTTCCAAATCTTGTGCTTCCAAACTAACCAATTCAGAGCAACATTGGGCATGAGATGTATTGGGCATGCATACATGCAGAGATTGTATTAGGAATGTGTCTAAAGGGTGTAAGTTTTGGGGACAGTTACAAAAAGGTACAAAAAATAAAGCTCCTTGATAATTGAAATCCTAATATGTGGTTGCTACAGTGGAACTACCCTCTTTCAGAGGTAAGTACTGATCAATTCATTATTGTGGAAAAAAAAAGCCTGGAAATAGTATGGCTTTTGGAAGGTTTAGGTATATTACTTTTCATCTTATTGGGTGAGAAAATGTTTTTTGTTTAGAGACAGGTAAAAAACTGTGTCTGAGTTGCAATTAATGTTACTTTAAAATCTTTGTCTTGTTAGCTTGTATTTCTTTCCTTTTGAAGATAAATCCCAAATCATCTGCTTATTTCCACTTTACCTCTGTGCTGACCCTGTCATTACACTAATGAACCCCTGATGTATTTGTTATCTTTTTTGATACTGGCCAGAATGGGTCAGGGTCTCAGGTGAGGATGGAACCACAGAATCATAAACCATCTCTATTTGAAGTGACCCAAAAGCATCGTCAAGTCCAACTCCCTGCTCCTCACAGGACTACCTAAATATGTATGAGAGAATTTCTGAAGCTACAAAGGCAGTTAGACATCTGACTGAAAATCAGTATTAACTGAATACTTCACTCCCTTTCTACTTTGAAAATTTCGCTGTATAATAATATTTCCCTCTGGAGCTGTCTGAATAAGAAAGATAACAGATGTCTATGTATTGTGATTGCTTACCCAAGACATTGCTGTGTAAATCTAGTAAGTGAGGATCAAGATACTTTGTGATATGCTGTACCATGTCAAAACAGTGGCTAAATCTTTTCACTGAAGTGGTGATTAAGAAATTTATATTTAATCCAAATAGTCCCCAAGTGCCATTACAAAGAAGTAAGACTTAATTGCATTATTGTTTGTGACATATATTGTATGCAGTACAAGTCAGAATAACATGCATTGTATAAAGATTTTCAGTATTAGTTTTATTAATTGAGAGTTGAAAAAATCTGCTGTATTAACATGATAAATACATTTCTACTTTCCGAACTTCCATGTACTTTGACTTAACAGTGACTCTAATGAGGGTGGCCTAAGTAGAAGGACTATTTAGCTGGTTTCCAAACTTCCAAGTATATATAACCACTGTTTCTTCTTACTTCAACAAAGAAGTAGGACAGGATCAGTAAAACATGGAGTGTCTAAGGAAAATGAAAAATGCAGACTGGTTGTACAAACAGAAATTTGGTAAAGTGTTCCCATGTCCCAGTCCCAGTGGCTTTCAATGAAACATTTCCACCTGTGAATGCCTATATTGCTTAGCAAAGTGAGATTGAGCCACATCGACACTTCAAAATGTTGGTGCCTTTGTAGCCCATATATGTGTACTTGAGTTAGCTTTAATCTCCAGTAGCAGCAGAGGCAAGCATGTCATGTATAGAGTTCCAGCAAGGAGCAGCAGCCAAAGTGTGTGTCTATTAAATGGGTTATATCTCATTTTGTAGTCCTCAATATAGTTAGTGCCAGGTGACTTCAGCAATGTTTTTAACTGGGCCCATGAGATTAAGTTTAGCAAAAGCCCATCTAATTCTGCTGTAGTGTCCATGCCTGCCATTTGACTCAAATCTTGTGGAAATATTATTTCAGGCCTGTCAGATGAGAGACGCATGCTCCATCTAGATGTGTATAAGAGACAGGTCCATGCCTGCCATTTGACTCAAATCTTGTGGAAATATTATTTCAGGCCTGTCAGATGAGAGACGCATGCTCTGATGTGACCATGTGATTGCAGGTGACATATTTGTGGCTCAAACCTGATAAGAGCTAAGTTTGTGCTCACAAAATAGGTAAGAATAAACTGTATTTTAGCCATGTGAATCATGACAAAATATCAAAAATAAGCAGAGGGATGTGTATACCTTGTTCATAAGGTTCCTGAACTAGATTGCTGGAGGCTGAGAGCTTATCTCGCTGTATGAAGTGAGCTCAGTTGGTCAGAGCATGGTGCTAAAAATGCCGAGGTTGTTTGGTTTGATCCTGCATGGATTGTTCACTTAAGAGTTGGATTTGATGATCTTTGTGGGTCCCTTCAAACTCAGGCTGTTCTGTGATTACTGTGTCCTTACGTGGACCCCTAGGCACCTGCTATTGAGTGCTCACAGAGACCACATGGACTGTGGCTCAAATCATTAAACTCTTCCCTTATTATCACACACATCAGTGCTTTGCTGGCTCTGGGTCACACCGCTACATTCTTACCCTATATAGCTTAGATCTCATTTTGTCTTAAACTGAGTACCCCAGTTGGGTAGAAATTTGGTAAGATTTTGAGCCTAAGATAATTAGTGTTGTCTAAGCAATCACAGATGTTTTGCTACAAGGTACCATGTAAGAGCAATCTACTTTCTTGTAATATGGTTTGCAGAGCTGACATGGAGGTTGTGGAGAAAATTTGGCATTTTTACTGACTTCACAGTTGTTTGTTCATAGAGGACA
>NC_031780.1:12068311-12200811 GCF_001522545.3 Parus major | reverse complement strand
CTAGCATGGGCTGTATTCCTTGTTCAGTTGGCCTGCAGTAGGGTAACTAATCATACTTTTTTGAAAAGCAGAGATAAAAATCTCAGGAGTCTTTATTTCTCTCACCTTTTCCTTTGTCCTTTGCTGTTGCAGGTCACCTGTAATAGAAATGTGCTTCCTATTGAGTATTGTTGGAAGGAGCCCTCTCTAGTTCAGGGTTCTAATCAGAAGCCATGAAGCCACATATCCTTACTTCTCTGGAGTGATGGCATTTAGGATGTTCCAGTGTTGGTATTTAAATGAAGAACATAGGAAAGATCCTACATTTCAAGAGATGTTGGAGATAAAAATGACATCATAACATTTTTTGCCAGGATGATTTTTAGTCCTGTGTTCTCTAAATGAGAACACCTGATCTTGCTGTTGCAGAAGTCCTGGTTTGTGCTCAGGAGCGCTCCTGCTGCAGAACAGATGTCAGAATTTGACTTCTGTGAATCACCCCTGACTGCAGCATTTTGAGGCTATGTAATCCGAGCTCCAAGTTGTGATAATCAATCATGAAGTGAAGCTTGGACAAACTACTGAAATGTCTGTCGTGTACAGTAGAACACAATGCAGAAATCCCAGAGTCTGAGTGAATTAGCCTTACTGAGGAAAGAAGTGTGTTAATCATAATCCTGCGTCAACAGCTCAACATCTTTTGGAATTGGAGTAGGCATCTCCACACCATGTGGATGTAGCAACTCCAGGCAGTCTTCCCTCAAAAGTATTTTGGTTCACTCTGTTCCAAAGTACACAAAAGTACATAATATGTGACTACTGAGGTCACTGAAATTAACCTTCATTATGGATAACACCCAAAGAACTGATGCTTCTGTAAAACATGTCCACTATATTTTTTTCCCAGCATCTCGATCCAGGCACTGTTAGTATTGTAAATACTCTTTATGTGACTGGCTTCACTAAGAGCTGACCAGGTCATGTGATTTAGTTGTTGTCTGGTTTGTGTTGGTGGAGGTGAAATGAAATCTGCCCAGTCCAACTGCTGATCTGTCTGTTAGCTGAGTAAGGATGCACATTTCCCCTCATTTGATGTAAATGTTAATTCAAAAACATTTCCAGTCTCTAATGCATTCTGTAATATTCTCAGTGGCATTAGATATGTTAAAGATTTTAAGAGTTTGACTGAATAATATGTGTAAGTCTTCTAAATCACCTCTGGGACAACTGAGGGATGGTTCCTTTGTCAGTAGTGCCAGATTTGGTGCAATGGTCTGGATTGTATGGCAGATTCCTAGTTGTTGGCCCACTTTTCCAGAAATCACTGCTGATGTATTAATGAAGTCAGTGTTTTAGATGCTGAAAATGAGACTGATTGTTAGAAGTGCCATCTCAGAAATAAGCATTTGGCTTATCTCTGTATTTGTACTTTGAATTAAATCAGCTGCATCAGCATGGTTCTTGCCCCTTCCTCACAGTTTCTTTTAACTCTGCTGTTCAAAAATTGCTTTGGTCTGCTTTGCTGTTGTGCAGCTTCTTGGGGTTGAAAATTGATCTTTTTTTTTTTAATCCCTGGCATTTTCCCCATCAGGTGTCTCGAGGTTGTTTTCTGATTAAGCTGCTCTGTGTTGTGCTCACACCCTGGTCACCAGTACAGTGTCTTTCCTGCTGGAGAAAAAAGAGGAATCAAATGCAGGAAACACAGAGGTGATTCTTTATTGGAACAGCAGATATAGGTGCATCTGCCTTTCCAACTTTTAGACAGGAAAAGAAGGCTTGTATTGCACACAGGATATATTTAGGAAATACAAACAGGGACACTGACTGAAAGTCAACCATCTTTCCTATTACTGATAAAAGGTTTTCAGTTACTGTTACTTTCATGTTTTATTTCTATTCAGAGATGGTTCTTTTTCCTCTTAAATGCTGTAGACACCCCATTCCCTTGATCTATGAAGTATTAATTTACTCTAACTTTTATGATTTTAGATAATTTCTTCAGATTTTGTTTTCACTTTTCTCTCTCTCAATGTATTTCGTAATCTTTCCTCTCTTTCTTGTCATGGAAGCCAAACTAATGGGAGCCTTGCCTAGAAATTTGCCTCAGAATCACCTCCTTTGTTTCACCAGGGCTGTCTCCAAGACCCTACAATATTCTTGTCATCTATGTGCTTCCTTTGTTTGTCAAATCTTTTTATCTGAAACAAAAATCTTTAATGTTTTCTAAGATACCATTTTTGATGTTTTGCTCTGGAGTTGTAGAGTTGCCATGTTTAATATTTATAGGTTCATGAATTAATTAGTTGGGAAATGCTGTATAAGGATTAGTGCACTTATTAGGAAAAGAAGAGACGTGAGGTTCTGCCCTCCAAAGGATGTGTTTTGTTTAAGTGTGTTCTTGCCATGGAATAAGCTGGTTTGAGCTTGTCACTGTGTATTGTGGCACATGGATTCCAACATCTCCTGTGAAATGAACTTAGATTTTCTTTGAATTCTTATGCAGAAAGAGAAACATTTTCACCCTCAAAGTATGTCATCTTCAGCATGACAGCATCACTAATGATAGCTCTTGTCACACTTTTGGCCTCAACTCCACTATTGCCCACACAGAAAGTCTGTGACATGTTTTTGAACTTGACTGAATTTGGGAGCAGCATACTTCAGTGGGGTTCATGGTTTGGTTCCATATTAACTCAGGCTGTAAGCTGAGTTTCTATTTTGGTGTGAAAACCCCTTATCATTGAATTTGCAGTTTAGTAAATGCAACAAAATTTTAGTCTAACGCTGTCACTTAACTCTCCCTTTACAACTAAGTAAACATAAAATAGTTCTGCACCTGCTCTGTCCCCTTCTAAAACGTGGGAGTGGGAGGAGGGCTGGAGTATTGCAGCTATCAGAAGTTATGTTGAGGTCCAAACAACTGACATGGGCTGCAGATAAATTGAGACAAGTTAGATGGCATGTGAGGTGCTAAGAACTTGAAGTTCCATTTACTTGGAGTTCCGGCTTTGGGTTTGTTTCTCTTGAATATCAGTGCCATATAATTTTGCATCTATAATGTAAAATTAATGTGTCCCACTGAGATCTGAGCACTCTGTGCATTCTTTTTCCACTTCGAAAGCAGTTAACACTGCTTTCCTCTTCTGTAAAATGGGGCTACTAAGCCTGCATACTTAAAAAGCATGTTATGAACATTTATGTTTGTATGTTAGGCAAATTTAAATGCCTCAGTTTGTTTCTGAATATGAATTTAACATGTATACTCTTCTGGGCATGATTTGGCTTTGTGTCTTTTATAAGGTTAAGGACAGAGTTGTAATGAATTTTAAATAGTAGAAAACACTCTTTCAAATCACCAAATCTGTCTTTTTGCAGATGCTTTATTTTGCCTGTCCCTTTTGACTTTGTCCCTCTAATTGGTTTTATTAGTTGCAATAACTATTAGATCAAAAGAGACTTTGATTACCATTTGTTAAATCTGCACTGCACTAGAGAAAATCTTGGAGCTTTCTGTGCACCCACTCATGTTCAAGTGCTGATCTTACTTATCTCTAACTGCAGGATCTTCTCTGCATTATGTAGTATCTAGGCTTGATTTTGACCATTAGCTCAGGCTGGGAGCTGGCTCTCTACCATCTATTTTAGGGGGCTTAAGTGCATTATCTGCTTTTTTTTTGGTTTAATGGCCTAATTTTCCATAACAATGATGAAATTTCAGTTCATTTTACAATTAATTTTTTCCCAAGTTATTACCCAAAAGAAATGAGCATCTCTAAGTTTCCCACAAAAATCCCCAAAGTCATACCTAATATCTTTTAGTCCCTTACTGACAAAGTTTCAAGCAAAAACAATAACTTGGCTTTGACCCTGCTCTCTTCAAAAAGGAAGTTACTTCTGAGCAGCAACATCAAAAAGAATAAATAATTGTTTTTCTTTTTGTTGTTATGATATGGATCATCTGAGCAGTTAGTGGTAAGCAAGCCGTCTTTGATTTGTTTCAGACGCCCTAGTGCTTCGTCCTCTATTTATGTCAGCATGTTCCTGTTCCCACACCAGGAAAGTAGAATCCCTTGATTAAATTCATATTTGTTTTAATCTTTCTCTGTGTCTGATCTCAAGCTCAAAGATTCTAATGAAAAAAGTAGTGTATCCTGCTGGGAAGAGTGCTGATGTCAGACTTTAGTCTGTTTGTTCTGTTCTAACCTGATAATGCTGGAAACGCTCAGAACCCAAAAGCTCAACTCCAGCAGATTCTTAAGACAAAGATATTTTGATATTTCATAGAGAGTTATAAGCAAGACTTTTTATTTGTAGAGCTAAATAAAAACAAAGCAAAAAACCTCAAAACAACAAAAACCCCAAAAAGCTTTACTACAAATATTTATAACAGAGCAATTGACCACAACAGTGAATTTAATTAATCTGACCTCTATTTTCTTTATGTAAAGCAGGATTTTACAAGTTCAACAGTAAATCAATGAGAATAAGGAATACTAATAGGTGTTTAATTATGTTTATCTTTTTTAAGCTATATTAAGAAAGATTTGCAGTAATTTTCTCACTTATTCATTTTCATAAGTAGAAATAAGCCAAGATGCATTATGCCCTGTGCAATGACTGAAAGATTGTTTTTTAATAAAACAATAAAACCTAAGGCATATCCAGATGCTCTCTTCTAGCTGGAGAGATTGGAGACGTTCCTGTCATTTTTTCCTCCCCCCATCCTTCCCCATACTTTCCCTCCAGCTGCCTCTCTGCTGGAGGTTTCTGCCCTAGAATTCCTGCAGGTGGAACAGAATGTGTGTGGCCATCATCTGGTCTAGTGTAAAGTTGGCAAACTGAGCTAAATTCTTCTCCTCAGTTGTTAAAACTAACCTGACTTATCTAAGCAGAAGAGGACACGGATGTCTCGTTCTGCTGGCAGAGGCATCCTAACAGTAGTTGCTTGTGGTAATACACATTTGCAAATTGAGGTGGCACTGCAGAAAATCTTACACAGATGATGGAAGGCCATGTGCCTTGGTTTATAAGCTGACAGTGCTCATCACCTTCAAGGAAACATTCAGTGCCTTGGAGAGGTCTGAATTAGAAATGAGAATTTTTTTCTCTCTAAATTGTACAAATATATGTGGCATAGCAGCTCTTGGTTTTTACCAATGAGTTTCCTTTTCTTCGGCAACTCATTTCTTAAGATCTGGGTATCTTGAAATTGTTGAGAAGAGGGAATGATAACATGAACACAGGCATGGGGAAGTTTAATTCCCTCATCCAGAATGAGTTATTTGGAAATAGTTAAAAAATATTTTTTGAACCATGAACTGGTACTTGAGTTTTTGCTTTATCCCAGTATGTCTAGCCTATATTGCTGTTTTGTGAGGGACTGGGGCAGATTAAGGCGGAGGGGAGTAGTTTCTTCCTCTGTAATACAACATTGGAGTCAACATTAAATAAATAAATTTTAAAAAATAGAAGCACTTTCATGTGCTGACAGAAACATTCCCCAAGATATGAACTGCAGGATACAACACTGCATGTGCTTCTTCTAATGGTCAAGTTATTTTATTGATGAAAATGGAAGCATCTAGGTACTTAACTGTCTGAATTCCTTGTTATATTTTTGAGCATCTCCATGTGGAATACAAACATTCTGTTATAAACATCCATCTTTCAACTTGTGTTAAGTTTTTATTGGCAAACCAAACATGACATGATAGTACAAATCTGTTGTGTTTGTGGCTATGTGGTGTCCACAGCCACACAACAGCAATGGCTGTAATTATAGATGGGAGGGAGGCCTTTTCCTGCTGCAGGACAGCTGGTGAATGTCCTGAAGGGCTGTGAGGAGCATATGTGCGATGCATTTGTACTTCCAACCTTGTCTAGTTGATGACTAATAATTGTGCAGACTCTGGACCAGTTTTTCTTTTTTTGGATCCTGGCCAAAATTTGATTGGGCTAGCTAATTTTGGTTGTTTAGTTGAGTGATTTTAACTCATTTTATCAAAGGGATTTTATATAAAGAAGTAATATACATTAAGATGCAAAGCACACAAATGCTATAGTGACCCCTCAAGACTAATAGAAATCCTGGACTTAATCTGAGTATAGGGCTACAAATGCCATTGTCAAAAGTGTCAAAGTTCTGCTCAATGAGGAAATATTTAGAAAGGGTCATTTGCAAAACTATTATAGAAGTGGTTGGACATAGAAAACCAAAATTATTCTTTTAAGGAAGTTTTAGGTATTGAATAGTAATTTTCACAAATCACAGGTACAGAAATTAATGGTAGAGGAGTTTTGAGATTTTGATTATTGGATTGATTATTTTCTCTTTTATTTTAGCTCACCATGGAATTTTTTGTTTTTGTTTTTGTTTTGCTGCAATCTACCCAGATGGTTTTCTGTCCTCACTTGTCCCTGTTTTATTTTGGCAACGCTGTAGACACTATATCCTCTGTAGAGAAACACCAACCTTGGCAATGTTCCTGACAGTCTTTTATCTCTCCCTATCCATATGGCGCTATGTTTGTTGCCTAAAGAGTATTGTTTACTTCTAATGATTAATCAATAGAATGAACAAGCTGTAAAATATCTTCACATATTATTTGTCTATTCAGTGCTTATGTGCTGTTTTGCTGTGTGCTATGGGATCACTATAGGATGTATAGTGAGATTTACTTCATTTGAAAAAGACCAGTGATAAAAGGTGCAAGAGATCTCACCCTAACAAGTATCCCAGTTTGATTATTGTTCCTGGATCAGGCCTTTACACATGAGTAAAATGATAATTTAGTTCTTAACAAAATTGTTTTGATACTTAAAAATTTTCAGGACACCCCACCCATAGCAGTGTTGGATGTTGTCATTGTCTATTTATAGGTGCAGTTTGGATTTTTTGACAGACTGATATATGCAAGCACGGTAAATCTTTGCTCTTATTAGTTTTCAAATCTTAGGCCATAGCTACATTGATTTTTTAGCCTTTGTTCTTATAAATATATTTTCTAATAATCTGTGTGTCATGCACAGAATTCTGTGTGTCAATCACAGAGCAAGCGTGTAGCTGCTTGTGCCATGGTTCTGTTTTGTCTTGAACAGTCTAGATTATGGATTGAATTCTGAATTTTTATAAAACCAGATAGGAATCTGTCCAAAAATATCCTTTGAATGTTGATAGACCTTGAATTCTTCTGCCACCTATGAAGGAGACAGACTTCCTTAAATGGCAGAGCTGACTGGAAAAAGTCTGGACATGAGCCTGTATACAGAATCATGGGATACAGATTTTTGTCAGAAATTCCATTGTAGAAGTGAAAAATCTCCCTTTAATATTTTTTATTAAAATAAATTTATTTCTACAACAGGAGAGTTTTGTAAAACAATCAGTTTGCAATGAAATAAAAAATATTTGCTACAATTTTTTCAGCCATCTCTAACTTTGATGTGTTTTGAATATTCAGTTTGCACAGCTATTTGTGTAAGAAGAGATATGACAACTGTTACTAAATAATACATCATTACATTCTATTTGTATTTTGGAATATTTGGAACATGGTATGGTGGGATGACCTATGACTTTTTCAAGGGTGTCTCTTGAGGCAGCTGACTCTCACTGTGACAGCTAAAATTGCATTTGCTACAGGAGAGGAAAAAAAGTCCAAAGTGACTCTACAACTGAAACTTTTGCTGGATTTCTAACGTAAAAATCTAAAATGCAATCACAAAAGCTGTTAAGCTTCTGCTTCTACTAACCATTAAAAGATGAGGAATGATTCCTGCCACAACTTCTCATTGCAATGCACTGAAAACAGAGAGCCTATTCCTGTAATGTCAGAGCGATTGAATTAATCCAGTTATGTGGCTTTGCTAGGCTTGCTATTTTTGTTTCACCAAGTTTTTAATCTATTTTTGTCCATTTCTTTATATGTGCATTATGTAGAAAGAGAAGGAAGCTGGTCTCATTTTTAATTCCCAATGCCTCCTTTTGATTGAAAAACTATGTATTTTGAGAGTAATGAAACATTATATGAAACTGATTTTATTTTTTTTTTGGTTGGTAAGCAGACATCATCACACAATAACTTTGGTATGAGTGAAAGATTTGAAAAATTATCTTATTTCCTGTCCTCAGCCCCCTTCTATGTACACAGTCTTGAAAAACAGATCATGGAATGTAGATTCTGACAAGCAGAACTGCTATACAGGCCTGAATACAATCCTCAGTTAAAAAAAATGGTAAAGAGAATGGAAAACTACTTGGAGCAATTGAAGAGATAGGAGGTGATGTTTTACATCAGTCATGTCTACACCTACAGGAGACACATTTCTCCAGTGGAGATTGCAGGCTAAATTTCCAAAGGGGATCATGAAAAGTGTGTGCAGAAACACTCTTAAGAAGTAACAGAATTTATGCATGTACCTCCCACTCGCTGCTTTGAAAATCAGGCCTCACAAGTAGAAATGCTAAACTGTGTTAAAAATGTGTGCCTGGTAGGAATATAATTGATCTCTGAAAAGGCCTATGTTAGAGTCCAGGCACAGTTTATTTTTCTGCTTTACTATCAAAATGCAGAAGATTTTGTGTAGTTATGGAAACTTGTAAAGCTTGAACATTTTCCTGTTCCCAGTGTAATGTGCATTCATAAACCAGATGATTTTACTGAGTGGCTTCTCTGAGCTGAAGCTTATCTTATAGGTAAAGCTGTACCTTCATTTCTGCATGTGCATATAACTTAAATAATGAGCTACATAGACTTAATTGTGGCTTCAGCCATTGCTCACCCTATAAAAGAATCCTGATTTCAACTTACCTGGTTCTAATCTCCCACTCTTTTTGCAATGTGTTTGTCTGCTGAAGTAGCTACTATCAAACATTTGTTTCCCATTAAGTCATCACAGAAAACAAGCCTTTAACTTATGTGTAGCCCAGATTGAGTTCCACAATTATTTCTCCATGAGCCACCATTTTATCAATAGCTCTGGGCTGTTATGAGCATTTTTTTTGGTATTTGTATATAAAAAGAGGCAGAAAAAGTGGTGTGTCTTCATGAAATTAATATAAATAATTAATGATGTGATTTAGGACTTATGTACATGAGCTGTATGTAGTAAATGTAGTTCTATATGCTAAATCTCTGTTTTGGCAAACCAGTGTCACTATATGAAAACACTGACACTTTCTTTAGTATTCAGACACCTACACAGTCTCACACATGTAGTGTTTGACCATCAGTGGATTTAGTCTGGATAGAAATACATTAGGGTGGCCTATGTAACATAAAACTTACATGTCATTGACAAATAATAGTTTTTTTAAACTTTTCTAATTTCATTGTTTCTAGCTGTGTGACTAATATAACACTTTAAAAATTAATAAAGCACTTTAAAAGATTTATCTCTATCTCTTGGCCCTCAGCTTGTTAGGTAACTCGAGCAAGTTGCTGGCCTGCTTTGTGCATCTATTTCTCTTTCTTGCCTCTCTTGCATATCTGTTTATCTGACAAGCTTTGTGAGGCAGGACTGTTTCACAGTGTGTACCTGTAAAATGGTATGGGGTGTCTTAAAAACTGTTGTAATGTGAGAAATAATTTTTAGGATTTTCCTTTGTGTCCTGAATATTTTGTGCATTTTCACTCCTGGTTTTTGTTTGCTGCCACAGCTCTTCAGACACAGGCTTTGTCTGATCGAACTGTCCTCTTCCAGCTGAGTAGGCCCTCTTAAGCTTTCAGGTTGTTGCAACATCTGCTAGTTTGGAGAATCAAAGGACCCCTATGCTTGGGGGCAGTCATGCACACAAATGCACATACAAAGACACGGAAATATTTCCCTATGTCTAGTCTAATTCACTTCCTAATTGCTCCAGCAAATTAGTTTCCCTCAATGCAGTTTAGCAGATTTTACCCTGGTACTCTGCGTGGAGGTAGCCATCATCATTGCTGGATCAGTCCTTTAGAGTTGTGGGGGTGTCCATGGTCTGGGGAGAGTATCTGCAGAGAGGAGCCAGCAAAAGGGTCTTATCAATTCAGATACAAGGAGGCATCAAATACAGGTGCATCAGTTCACATAATAACTGCAAAGCATAGTCCCTTTTGAGCTTCCTCTGCTGTACAATTTTCTGGCTTTTTTCCCCGTCTGCTAACTTCGCCAACATTCCACATTTCTCCTGATAATTCTTTTAAACTCTGTATAGCCCATCATTCTCTTTCTTCAGTGTGTCTTTGCTTTTGTTTCTTTTAGCCATTCTTTCATTTCTTTCTTTCAATTTCAGCTACCTTCCTTGCCGCACAGCAAAACCCCTCCAAACCCTCACCAAAAGGGCTTTGTGCTCAATACCAGCTGTATTGTTACTCTCTCACCATCCTTAGAGTGTCCTGCCCATTTCACTTGTAAGCTGTTGGATGCAGCATTTTATTAGAAGATTTTGGCAGAGAACCTGGAAGAGCAGGACCTGTACTGGGCAGGTCCCTAGGCACTAAGCAATGCACCCTTTTCCAATACAAATAAATTGGGAACTGTTGTGGGTTCTCCACCTTCGTCCTTCGTCTATTAAATGAAGAGAGCACCACTTGTGTATTTTAAAAGCTTTTTAGGTCTACAGATAAAAAGGCTTTAGAAATGCTAAATATTAATTATTAGTAGTCATTAGCATTCCTGTACTCTTTTATCAGTGATCTCATTTGCACTGTATAGCATACTCTTAATGGCTCATTTTCCTTTTTTATTCAATGTCCCTCCTAACAAACAATATTTAGGAATGGTAAGTGGATTTTTGGAATTAGACTGAGATATGTTTGCTTTTTCAGTTTAGCCCAGACATTATTTTTTCCACATCACATGTGTTCTGTGTCTGTGTTTTGTATGGCTGACATTAAAATGTCAGTGCACCTTAAAATAGGAGGTAATAATAGCACACTGCAATTGTGAGATCTTCTCCTGTTTAAGAGGCTCTTGATCTGGGCTCAGCCCATAAAACTGGGTGAAAAAAGATGCAGGACTTAAGAATGAATTGCCCATAATGGGAGTGCAATACATTTTGACCTTCTGAAAAGAAAATTTAAATGTGAATTCTCCATTATCATACAACATGCTAAATCTTGGACCTGGTTTTTCTGTTTTATGCTGATGGTCTAGCCACATTATTTCATCAGTATCCATGGAATGCATGTTTCTCCAAAAATAACTAAAAAACAAACCTTAAATATGTGGGCATTGGATGTATAGGTTTAAAGTCCTTAGTTATAGGAGTTTGCTTGTAATTGTAGACCCAGTGATTTGTTTAGGTAAATGTAGAATAACTACAGAACAGCAGCTGTAGGCTGTTTCCACCTGTTATTAAGCTTGAGGTTGTTTCTCAAGATCAGCTGCTGGTGATAGTGAATGGAAATTGAGGAGTTGTTCTGCTGCTTACAGTGGGGACACAATTATTTGGTGAAGCTGCACAATATTTGTCAGCTTAGGTAGAAACTAGTCATCTGAAACATAAATGGAAATTTCTAGATTACTTCTTTCATTAAGTTTCCACACCCAAGCTGCTGGACCTATTCCTGCTGCTCTTACGTGCAGGATGGATGGATGGATGTGCACTCATAGCTGTTGTCATAGCATTCAGCCAAGGATCATCTTCCACCAAGGATTTTAATGAAGTAGACAAAACTGCATTGTTTGGTGAATAAACGTGAGATAAATACTTTCAGAAAAGGTTTATGCCTGAAAATTCTGAAGCCACACTAAAAAATCAATGTGGTTTTAAATGGTGCTTAGGAGCTTCAATCACCTAAGCAATTCGATAACGATGTCTCTTTCTAAATTCCTTGCTCATTTCTATGCCAGTCTGGATGCATGGCTCTTGGTGTTAAACATCTCATTCGTTATCAAGCATCTTTTGTTGCTAAACAAGAGGAGTTCATGGGGATTTATGTTGCCTGTATCTGTCTTAAATTGTTCTGGAAAACATACCTAGAAAGCATTAGACTACTTGCTTGGTTTTATACTTCTGTGTTGCAGTGTACCTCCTTGCCCCTGAAGTATATGAATCTTTTCTATTATTTGAGATCAACACAGAAGATTTTAATCTTTTTCAAACTGTAAACTACCATTCAAAGAGTCATGAAAGTTCATTTTATAAAACCAGATCAAATAGTTCTGACATTTGCTAGCTAGACATTTAAAGCCATAATACAGATGCAAAGCTATTTTTCAGTGAGCGATTTGCTGTAGATAAGGGGCTAACCTGCATCTATCATTATAAACACAAGGAGTCCAGCATGTGTCAGCAATGTCCTGGAGAGAAACATCATTTAAATGTTAATCCATTCCTTTAACTTTTGTGCCTTCTTATATTTTCATGAAAGTAGGACTTGACATCAACCAAATTCCTCAGTTGCTTTTTAAAAAAATTGCCAAAACCTAAAACTGCTTATGTTAATTGGTGAGTTTAGCCTCAGAAGTCCTTATAATAATTGTCAAAGTGCTTACTCAACAAATATACTGAAATCAAATTGACAAATTCAAATCCAGGATTGAATCAAATTAAAAATGAAAGTTTTGTCTACCTTTGCACATAGGCTATTCAAGTGGATATATGTGCTGGTTGGGAAAGATAAAAAGGATACAAGGGCCAAGGCTCATTGCCATGGTAGAGGTACATCCACTGCTCATTCCTATTTGATTTCACTGTATTTTATCTGAAAACATTTAATTGATATAAGATCTGATAATTGTAATCCAAAATTTTTAAACTCATTTACTGAATCAATACGTAAATCTGAGTTCTCCTTGAAATACTTGTAACAGGGATATCTCATAGACTTACCACTGGAGAAAATATTTCAGTGATTGTTTTTTCTTGCACACCAACTTGTCAGCAAATTGGACTGTTCCGGCATTTTTCAAAGGATGTGAACTTGGGTGATACTTCTCGGGCTAGAACCAGGCATGCTGTGTAGTCAGGCCTCTAAAATTCTTAAGGCTGTGACTAGCAGGGATGTTACTCTGAAAGAGCTATAAAGATTGTGTGGCAGTTTTTTATGTATAGAGAATTGGATAGTAGTTAATAATTTTTGCGTACCATCAGAAAAGAGAAGTGTAACTGCTGCATGCCCTTACCTGGCTGGGCACCAGAAGGCCGATGGGTGTGTCTGCCAGAGCCCTACTGGATGGATTGTTTCAGGGTGCCACAGCTTTGCTGTAACACCTTATTACCTCATGAGCAGTAGAACTGAGTGTTCAAATCCAGCTTTTGCTCTCTTCTGAGCCTTTGAATCCAGGCACAAGCTCAGAATTGCTTGACTAGTTAGTATTTTATGGTATTACTTCCTAAGGATCTATGAGCTTAATTATCATGTTATGTCCTGAGAGATAAGGACACATTCATTGCAGTCACACTGCTGGTTGATTTGGTTGTGGCTCACAGTTATCATGTAGTTAAATCAGAATCTTTGGAGCATTCATGATCATGTGGCCTGAATATTTCGGTCCTTCAACTAATCTAGATAAATTGCTCTTTTATATAATAGCCCAAATCTATTTTTTTACATACTGCTGTGTTGAAAATAGTTTCCAAACTGGTTAATTTCTGCATCACATTCTTAAATGCTAGAGGGAGATAAATATTATTGTCCTGTGTTTACTAACAGGAAAAAGAGCAGTGGTGGTATTTTCCTGAAGGCTACATCAGAAATTTGAGCTGTACTAAAGGGCACGTGTGCTGTTGTGATTGCTGTGTGTGCAGATACCTGTGCTCACTGCAAATGGGACAGCTCAGGCCCCACAGGCTATTGCAATGGGACTGTAAATTCTGCTCCAGCTCCTCTGTGGTTGATGGCATTGCACTGTTCAGTAAGTGCTGCTGATTGTTTGTGTACTGTTCTGTCAGAGTGTGCTGCACTGAAAGGGATGAAATGATTATTCTTATTGCTGGGATCAATTAGCTAGTACAGGTGTGGCTGACACCATTATTTCCCCAATAACATGGAATGTTCTGTAAACATTAATTCAATTCTTTTTTTAAAATAATTTTTAATTAAAATATTTTACATATAAATAATATATTAATTTAAAAATATTTTTTAAAATAGTTTTATAGTGAGCACTAGTGAACACTAGAAAGAAACACAGCAGTTAAGGGAGTACACGAGAAATTAGCTTGTTGTTACACATGCAGCCACAGCCTAACCAAAGTTTTGATAAGATCATGTCCACTAAATGAGGCAATGTTCTTGTGGAAAAAGGGTAAATGTGAGCATGTATTTAAATGCATGCAATTTGAAAACTGATATGCACAAAATACTTAAATGCACAAAATGATTAAATTGAAACTGTGCTGAAATTAACATTGTTTGCATAACCCTGTATCTGACTAAGAATTACTATCATACACTTTTCCTTGTAGATAATAGCTGTAATTACATTAATCAATAAACAGATCTCACCACAGTATTTATCTGGTTTGTCCATGGCAACAAAATGAAAAGAGTTCAGAAGAATCTCATATCCTTTCATTTAGTAAATAAAAGCTTGTGTGTACATTGCTCCTTCAGAACAGCCACACAACTCTCTAGCATTGGATTTCCAGGCACATGTGATGTAGGTAATGGACCCTTAGATTTGATGGCATAACGTGCATGAAAATAGCTTTGTGGTTGCAAAAATAACAGGAAACAAGTTAAATAGTGTAACAGTTGAGACTTTGAAAGCAAATAAAAATGTATTGACAGGATGGGTTAAGGAATGGAAATTAAATATGTTGCTTTTCCCTTCAAATTATGACTTGAAACTAATGGATGTTGGCTGCATTAGTGAAAACGTAGCTGTGGAGAAAATGAGCTTTTTTGCCTGAACTTAAGAATATACTTTCTAATTGTTGATATTGTCAAAGAACTTTGGAAATTTTGAAAATGCCTTCCATTAAAAAATAATTTGATGACATTGATGGTTACCCTGGAATTCTTAGTTCTTTGTGATATTTATAAGAACAAAACCAAAATTTTGAACTGAACAGCATTCTGTTTCAAAATTAATGTGGTAAAGGCTTCATTTAAACACCAGCAAAACCAGCTCTGATATCACCTGAAAAAATAAGAAGAAAATAAGCTTAAACAGTTTTACAAAATGATATTTTTTTACATGTTTTGATCTGAGAAGCAATTGACATTTTTTTCCTACTGGTCCAGGCCTGGCAGATGACGGTGAAGAAGTTACCATCTGTGTGGTCTGAGTGACAAGTAATGTAGTGAAATAAAGGCAGGGGGAGATGTTCAGGCATTGATGTCTATTGAGCCTCTTGAATTACTAAAGCACCAATATTTGATTTAAGACTCTCAGTGCCAGGCTTTGAGAAACACATATCGATATGCCTGGAAAAGTCCAATTGGTACCAGCAGTTTATGTCAAAAGTAAAAAAAGGAAGAAGATACAGAGTGAATTTGTGCCAGTATTTTGGTCTGGCTAGAACAAAGCTCCCAGTTTCCATTCAAGGTGGGTTTGCAGGATTACCTGAAGCCCTGAGTGTGTCAGAGGGAAGGAGAGAGTGTGTGCAGCGAGCGGAGCACACTGTGCCATCAGCTGCCCGGACAAGGAGAGAGCTGCTCAAGTGCTTTTCTGTTCTCCCCCCACTCCCCAGCTTTTATTGGCCGAGATGAATGTTACAAAGAGGAAAGCAGATGTGAGACAGGGATGACTTGAAAGGACAGGTAATTAATATCATCTGTCTTAACTTATCTTGATGGGCTGATGTTTACGATGCTGACCCCAAGGTGGGGGAAAGCACGACACCCTCAATCTGAAATGAGAGCAGTCCAAAGGCTTTCAAGCCTGAGAGAGCTCTGCTCCTCCTGTAAAGTGCAAGGAGTTTGATTTTGTGAATGCATGTAAACACTGTCAAGCAACAGTCTATTCCAACAGCAAACTCTTTTAACTTTCTTTCCACTTAGTAAAAGCATTAATGCTATTTTCATGTTGGATGTATCTTTCTCAGTTTTCTTTTGCTTTTAATTTGTTTTGCAATAAATTCATGTTAAGTGACCAAGAATTGGGTGGGGGGAGGGCAGGAGAGACCTGCAGAAACTAACAGCATTTCCAATAGTTGATATCTCTCAAGAAAAAAATAAACCACCTTTTGCACTTAATTATTTCTGACATTTTGTCCATCATATTGTAATGAGCTTCTTCAGAGGAAATAAAAACAGCTTGTCTCTTTGAAAGCAGAGATGCAACTATTTTTTGTGTGTTTGTTATCAAAACACAAGCTGTTTTTCCTTCCTCAAAGGACACCTCACCGTACAATGGAAGAAACATCAAGAATTAAATTAGACAGCATCAAGTTCACATGAAAGAAAATACACTTCTTTAAAAAGATTTTTTTTTTTATGGGAAAGAAAAGATGTAAGGGTTTAGCAATCTAACTCTTTTCCAGTGTGTGCTACTTTCTTGGCATAGATGTGGTAGCAAGGAACTGAATGGCAGATTTTGTGATAACAGTCTAATTGTGAGCAAGGGGCTTGAATTAACTTAAGTCATTTGGGAGTCTTTGATAATTCCATATATTAGCAGGACGTGGTACATTTTCTGGTTCCCTGCACATTTTAGAATATGTATCTGACTTTGATCATTTTACTATGTTGAGCATAAATCACAGACTAATTTACTATTTGATTTGAGTGGCTTTTTATGTCTTTGACAGTTTTTCAGAATCAGAAATAGAGTTTGCTTTCTAATCCAATGTATTTGAAAACAATATAATTTCAAGTAGGACCACTAAAATGTGGACTAGAGACCCCTGATTGGTGGGGTATATAGAAGATTTCAGAATATCAGCTCATTGGTCATGGGCCACAGCTGTACTATCCAGATGCAATGATTGGGAGTATTTTTATAAATAGGCTGTAATAGTAATTTTTGTTTTATAAGCCACAAGTTTGTTGGTGATCTCCAAAGTTTTCTAATCCATAAGTTTCAAAAAACCCACCACTATATTTCTTTATATGGTTTGCTTTCATTTTCTTCTCAGTCTAGATTTTAATATACTTTGATTTACAAGAATTTTAGTTACAGATTTACATTTTGTTTTAGTTTACAGCTTAAGTGAGTCTATTACATAGATGTGGTAAAACATCTATGAGGGTGAAATGATGTAAAGCAAATTTGTGTAGTGAACTTCTGATACACATCAGAACTGGAACCCTGCATTGTTTTAATGCAGTGAGCCATTTCACATCCTCTCAGGTACGTTTCCATTTAGATTGCCTTCACTCTGAACCATTAGTTACTTATGGTTATTTTCATTAAATGATGAATGAATTGTTCAAAGTAAGAATAATTAAAAAAAAAAAATCTCAACAAAAACCCCCATACTGCTTTCTTCACCAGTGCATTAGCAAAAGGACACAGTTATTATCATATAAAGCATTTGTTTACCAAGAAAAGCTTTGTATTTCAAGCTTGTTTGCCTTACTTACTATTGTCTTGATCCTTTTTATTGATTTTCTTGTTTTTGCAGTTGGTAGATTTGCAGTACTTGCCTTTAAGATTTCAGCAAAAGGATGATATGATAATTAAATGTGTCCTAGTTAGTGTGGCAGTCTATTGAATTGGAGTTGGTATGAAACAACAAGCAGACACAGAAGGGTACAAAGACGGGTTCCTAGTGGAGGTGATCATGTTCTCTTATTCTATCAGAATACAGTTTCCTTCACCTGGGCCACCAGTGAACAGATATTTAAAGAAATCTAGAGGACTTAAGTGCTTAAGTACCAATCAAATTTAGAACTGCCTCAGATAATCTTCAAGTCCTTTAGATTTTGAACAGCCCAACCATTTTTTTCAGCTCTGTGAGTGAATCCTCACAGGCAGCACATTCCTGCACCCTTCTGGTGTGGAGCAGATTGAGAGTATAAAGATGAAGAGATGGTAAAGCCAGCTTTTGCTATGGAGAAAATGGGTTTTATTTCTGAAAGTTTCTGAAAGTCAGTGGAGGTAATATGTTAGGTTTGAGCTTAATGTTGTATGAAATCATCGTGATTTGATTTGTTACCTGAGCTTTGGATCACTTATTTCAGTCTCATGGAAGGCATGGAAGAAGGCAATGAGTGGGCAAGACTTCTATTTCTAAAGGCAATAAGGACCCTGTTTTCAAATGTGTTGAGGAATTTAAGGTTGTGAATGGAACTGCAATGAGCAGACCATATTCAAGATGGTTAGGTTAGCTTAGTTAGTTAATTAGAATTCATGTGGAATTCTTTGGGAATTAATGTAAATGGGAAAGAGTTTGATGGGATACTTAACATTTGATGGAAATCTACTTGTTATTTTAGTGTAGACCAAGTTTAGCAGTGAGGATAGTTTGGAGGCCTGTTGTCCAGAAGTAAGACTTAAACCAGTACAGAATATTCCAAAATTAAATTTTATTTTGCTGTAAGGCTCTTTTCCCTTCATTTGTCAGCATTGCAGTCTGTCTCCTGAACACATACACAGGGAAAATGTCTACTGGAATCTTGACTGAACATTACATTTTTTAACATAGATTGTCTCTGGAGCCCCAGAATTGCTGGGGAAAAGCATCTTTCATAGCCAAGTGTTAAGCAAAAGAATCTTTGTTTTCTGTAAAAGCACCCCTGAGATCTGTAATATGTTAACAGGAATGGAAAAGCTTTCTTTTTGCTTGTAATAATTGTACCAGCATCTTAATTGCATGAATGAGGTTTCAAAAAATGTAAATAAATAACACAAGTAATGAATATTATGAGACTGCTAACCTAGATCTACAGCTGAACTTCAGAAGCAGAGAAAAATCCTGCAAATGGCAGCAGTTAGA
Source organism: Parus major (assembly GCF_001522545.3). Lineage (NCBI taxonomy): Eukaryota > Metazoa > Chordata > Aves > Passeriformes > Paridae > Parus > Parus major. Next base: position 12,182,024 of record NC_031780.1, on the reverse strand, counting down.
TGCTTTCCTAATGGGTCATTTTAAAATACACATGCTATCTGAAGTGAATGCTTATTAGGTGGTATGTTCTCACTGGGACTCCCAGGTACATAGTTATGGCAGAGACATTCAGTCAGCAGGCAGTCTGATGCTCAATAAACAAATTTAACTGTGTATCAGCGCTGAATACTGGTATAAACTTTTTCTGACTCAGTTAGGAACCTAAAATATTTCTTGAAGCAAAGAATTACTCTTCTGTTGCTCTTGCCTCCATACGACTCCTCATCTCTGTGAAGAGATTTGCCTCAAGTCCTAAAAACCTGGTTTCAGGGTGCCCTTCAGTTCAGGAATTTATTCTTTGTATTAATGTTTTCCCTTCATATTTGTTTGCATCTTCACTTTAGTAGGTAGCAGATGGTAAAGCTGGCCTAAAAACAAAGAACTGTCGCTTCTCAGTTGTGAGCGTTCTAGAGTGTTCTTCAATTTATTTCACTGCTTCAGACAAGAGTGACTTCAGCTGATTATCTGTAGGTTTTATCATATTTACTGCTAATCTGGTTAAGAGATGAGCTGCTGCTTGGGGTGTGTGTATGTGTTGTCTCCTGTGTTTCCTTACACCTAAATTTTATCTAGTAGTTGCCCTCCTTATGTATGTTGATGTCACCTCTGTTGGACTTCAGGTTGCTGATATTAGACTTTCACTTCATCAATTTAAATTCTAACTCTTTCCAAACTTAAACTGACCTTGCACTTTCTGTAATTTTTCTTTTGTGTGCCTTTTTATTTTTCTGTCTTGCAGGTAAATTGAAAACATTCAGTAGTACAAAGTAGAAAGGAACTAGACTTTATGGTAACCTTTAGATTCATAAGATATTGATGATTGGTCATGGTGTTCCTAGAGCACCATGGGTCTGCAGCTCCTTCTTTTCTTTTAATGTTTCTTGGTTCAGCAGTGATTCTGTAGCCCTCAAGGAGTTTAGTCCTTGCTGTAACAGAACAATGCAGACACAGTAGGTGGAATCTGGATCTGGTCATGGGCAGAGCTATTACAGTTAAATTAGGAATCAGCAGTACAATCCTACATTTGAATCACTGTCCCTGAATCCTTTGTTTGTCTGACATTTTTTCTTTGAATGCTGCTGCTCTAAGAGATTTTTCTGGCAAGATTGCTGCCAACATCTGAGTCCCAGAAGGAACCCCTGTTTTAGTGCCAGCATCTTCTGTAACCCCACTCGAACACTCCTAATAACTTTTTTCTTATCTCTAACAAGAAATAACAATTGCAGTATTGGGATGTCCTTGTGCCTGTACTACTTATTACCTTGATACTGTTCTTCTGAGGGTAGAAAGCAGATAATGACTCCTTTGTCAATTGGTAGTTCAGGTGAATAATTAATTCAGAAAGTAGTGCACTTTGAAAGGAAAGGTCTCCTTATGTCCAAAGAGGGGGAGAACCCAAACTACTGTATTGCTGAGGCAGAGAATTTCTGCTGTTGGTAGTGAGGGAGCTGAATACACTAAGAGAAAGTAGATTAAATCAGTGAGAGAAGACCTGGAGTGGACCTGGCAAAGACTGAGTTCCACAGAGGAAGGAAGCAAACTCCACCTGCACAAGTGTCCTTTTTGCTGTGGAATTTTATGGGAACTCATTCAAATAACTCAAGTCTCAAGATCCCCTTAGTCTTGCAATCCTTTTATGTTACATTCTAGTAACGAGCAATAAAGTGGTCTTGCTCAATTTTCCTTCCTCCTTGTTATTGTTTCCTGTCTTACTTTGTGTGTGAGTGAAACTATTCACTAGGGAATGATATACACAACCTTTCCTGAAGGAGTTCACAGAGGGAGTGTTTATAAGAGTCTTTAGTCTAGTAACATTTTTTTCATAATTAAGCTAGAATTTTTCAGATTGAAATTCTTGAACTTGAAGATTTTTCTGCACATGAAAAATTTAAAAATACAACCAGACTTTCTTTTAGTTACTCTCATATGTGCAAACTCTCCTGAACTTTCTCTGGTGACTTTTAGCTGTAGTATTTATTACTGATATAGTGGAGTTCTATAGCATATTTTGAGTACGAAATTCTGTGTTCAGCAAATTGCTTCAGCTAATACCATATCCAGTTACCTGAACGTTGGAGGTATATTTTGTTGCATTGCCAAAGAAAGCAACTAATAATACTTCTAAGAACTTTAACTGTAGGATATAAAATGTGCGGTGTGTGTCTGTTCTTGGCAATAACTTTAGAGGGGAAACCAGATATTAAGAAACTGGATATAATTTATTCTGTATATATGCCTGCTGGTTTTTTTCAGCACAGGTTTGCAGTTCTTTCATTACAGTAAAATTCTGTAATGGTTGTTATGAAGCATTATTTGTTGCATAATCATTCAAAGAGTACCAAGGTATACTTGAAAGTTCTTGTGGTATTTTATATTGTTGCATATTGATACTGCATGTTTCCATGTACAGAGATGTTTGGTTTGACAATCAAATAAATTAGAGGTACTGCACAAAAAAAAAGTATTAAAACTGCATAAGATTCTGTGTATTGGAGGAACTTTATATATAGCGCAATATGATTTAATCTAATATTTATAATTAGTGTTTGCACAGGATCAACAGAGTCCTTTTAAGAATTTAGGGACTTATTTCCTAAGTATAGAGGAATATATCTATTTTATTCCTCTAAAGGTATTAAATACCTTTATTTAATAGGTATTTCCACTCTATTTGGCTGTATTTTCAGTCACAACTTTTGCTTGCCCATTGATTCCTCATGTAACTCCTTTGAATCAGCTTACTGGCCTGCAAAATGGCAATGGTAGTACCTAAAATGTGGGAATGCATCCATTCCATGGTTGAAGTCTTACATTGAGATTGACATGAAAAACATATTTAGAAAGAGCCCAACTCAATATAAACTAGAGTCCATCAGCAGAGAGAGGGAAATAGAGATCACTTTGCAGAACCATAACTTGACCTTTTGGATTCTAAAGAAAACTTAATGCCGCAGTTTTTGATCTGTATCTACAGAATTACACTGTAATTATAAACCAGCAAAACGTGCCACTTTCTAAGAGGCACATATATTTTCAATTTAAGACTCTACACCACAAGTAGTAACAACTTTATACCCCACGTATAACACTGGGGGACCCCAGTGTTTAGTTATAATAATAAAACCTTCAAAAGGTTTCAGCCTGAGACTTGTAGGTAATGGATGTTCTTAGACAGTATTTAAAGGCAAGGTGAAGCAGCAGGCACTGTGATGGAGACAGACACTCCCTAAATCACTTCAGCACCATAAATTGCTTCTCAGTAACTTTCCCTCACTAAGAACTTTGAATAGCAAAGCTTCAGCAATGTTGCAACTACAGCATGGAAGGATAAGGCAGATAAGGAGTAGGACATCCATAGATCTACATTTCAACTCCTTTAGCCTTTGTTTCTTGTACAGTACTTAACATGAACAATTTTTAACACATTGATTTAATATATATTGAATTAAAGGACTTTTAAGAGTTCCTGTGCTGGTAAGTAAAAACGTTTTGAATTTGAGGTGCTACAGAAACTAACTGTACCTTTACCCACTGCATTTCTTTTAAATATTAAGAAAGGGAATTGCCCTTTGATTTGTTAAGGTGTTATCAAATAGTATTGCTAAAATGAAACAATTTTTATTTCTTGTCTGAGATTGCAAATACCAAGGTTTTATAAAGTAATTTTTGAGACCAGTTATCCTTAAGATATTTTTGCAATACATTTGGTATGTCTCCATGAGCCAAACAAGTTTGGAAGTGTTAACATTTATCTTTGTAATACAATACACTAACATAGTGTTTTATCCCCCCAGTGTCTATTTAATTTATTTTAGTGAAATTGTACATAGATCTATGCCGTAGCCAAAGAATATTGTATTGCTTGGCTGTCGTTTGTTATGTTTCCAACAAAAACAAATGATATTCTGTCATTTGAATGAAATGACAAAATCTGTAGCCAACTTGTATTGTTTATTTGTTCTTCGTAATATTAGCCCTAAATGGATAAAGAATATACAGTTTCTAAAAAATTGTATGGTTTAGGAGGTAACCTTTTATCCTCTTATTTGAGATACTTCTGTAGCTAGGAAAAACATTCTTGGCTTTTTGGTACTCAAACTTACATGGTAGGTCTTGCCTTCCTGTATCCATTGCTAAGCTTTCTCCTTTTCCTTTTCCCCTATTTTTCTCCTTTTCTTTTCCTTCTATTTTTTCATTTCCTTATACTTTTTCTTTTCCCCTCTTGTTCTTCTGAGATCCTGAGTAAATAGTGCCAGCAAATATGCAGTGCAAAATTATATTGTATAAAGTCTAGTCAAGTCTAATATGTGCCAATCAAAATCCACCACAGGAAAAGTGGATCTGATATAGTTGTCTTCAGATCCACAAATTTTGGATCTGCTGTGTCTGGCAGATTTGTTTTGGAGAAGTTTACCATTTTGCAACTGTTAAACAAAGCTGCAAAAAAAAAGGAGGGATGTCTACTTTGCATATATACAAAATAAACCTAGCAAGGTTTATTCAAGCCTCAGTGTCTGAAATCGTGCTGTTGCACCTTTCAATTCAGTAATGTTGCACCATTCTGATTTCACTTGTCCGGTTAGAACACGGTAGCCAACCTCTGCTTAATGAATGATTTAAACCTTATCTGGGATAAACCTCAATCTAAGTCAGCCACTAACTCAGCAGTGGTAAGAGCCTCTCCCTTAGCTATGAAGATCCATCCAAAGAAGGCTCACTCACAGAATTCTGACTTTATCTGTTCTTTGCACTTAACATTTCCTCACATGAAAAGGCTTTCATTTTTCTTTTTCCCCTGATGTTTTTTAAAATTACTTTGGTGAATCTCTCCTTAAATTTCTTCTGGCATGAAGTTTGTTAAGCTTGTAAAAACTCTTAGAAGTTCTTACTGTGCTAGCTTTAAAATGGTTCTGTCTTGGTTGCAAAAGTATTATATGATATACTGAACAAAAGTATTTTATAATAGAAATACTCCAAAATGACAAATGATGCTGCAATGTTGAGGGATAAATAAGACATTGGCATTCTTTAGCCATTTTAATATTATGAACAATCCTTAATTTGCAACTGGAAAATCCCACAAGCTATTCTATTAACCAAACACATGGGAGGACAGTTTGTGCGATTCCCATTCAGTTATTCTATAAGTAACCATTTGTAGTAACAGAGCTACAACATTGTGGTAAAGTTGCAGTCAAAACATGCATTTCCAATGTAATCAGTACAGAAAAATTAGTAAGGCAAGCTACTTAATTCCTTTTTTAAAGTGGTGCTTTGTAGCTGGAAGTTGTGTGGCCTAATTGACATAGAACACTTTTACATATGGAGGGGATGATATCTTTTTAATTAAATGATACATAACTTCTAGTAATTCATAGCTAAATGGGTTCACCTTGGCCTTCAAAAGCATGTGTAATTTAATTTTGCTTCATAATGAATAAATACAGTCCTTTAAAAGTTGAAACTGTTTCTAAGTCGTCCAGCAATACACCCATCTCCAGCCCAGCGCCAAATAACTGAGTTGGTGAATGAATAAAAAGCAGCACCATCTTTGCTATCATAAGGTCACTTTCTGGTGTATTGCAGTTTGAAATGTTGGGAAGAAAAGAGGCAGCATCCTGCCTTGTCATGCCTAGTGCCCGATTCTTATGTCAGTGTGGAGCAAAGTGTGCCTGAACTGCTGGCCAGGTGTTCCCATCTCCACATCCCAGCATGGTGCAGTGCCCCAGGTGGAGGTCAGATGTAGGATAATTTTCAGACCAATGGCAAGATGGGGGAATGAAGCATTAGAAACTCTTTATACATGTAGTAAATGGGCTGCCCTGCCTACCTCATAAAATCATGAGGAAAATTAAAACGTATCAGTACAGCACCTTGTGTTTGCGCTTTGGGTTCCACTAGCAGGGCATAAGCAGAATAAAAAAAAGTGCAATGTTTAATCTTCTTTCACTTGTTACTTAATTTTGCATGCAAATGTACAATGCAATACAGCAAATATTAAATATATATACTAAACCACATGAATTCAAACCCCCATTTATTTTATCAATTGCTTAAGCTCATTTGATCATAAGGGACAGGGAGACCAAACAGCTATAAAAGAGCTCCATTTTCTATCAACTGAACCAAATCCTCCTTTGATCTGTTAATCCCAAGTTTATAAGGTTAGGAGATAAGCAAGCGTAACTAAATTCCTTTTTCTTTTTGTCCACCTAATAGTCTATGAAGCAAAGCAAACATAATAAGCTTCTTTACTGCTTTTCAGCCTCTTCTTGCTGAATAATTCAAAAAGTGCATTACAGGTTTTATGAGTACAACTGTACACACAAGCAATGTTCCATGATTTTTTTGCATGCCTCAAATTTGCATAGATTATATTTTTATTTTGCATTTCTGACACAGAAGCTGACTGCCTACTCGTTCTTGGCTTTTTATTAGGTCTTTGATGCTTGCTGGAGGAGAAGGCCTCTTTTGTCTCTGATAGCCTTAAGGCAGATCTAGGTTAGCAAGAAAGCCAGAGGTTTCAGGCTTGTTAAATGTCACAGTAATGGCTGTCTTTACGCATTGAAATACCAGCCTTCTTCTTTATAGGAAAATGAATCACATTACCACCAAGGGAAGGAAAGCCTTTGTTGGAGGAGACTGCTAGTCTGCTGCTTAAGAAGGGGATTTAATTTTCCCCTCCAGGCTTTTTGGCCAGCCCACTACAGTTGCCCTTGTGGAACTCTGATATCATAGCATGTGAAGGATAGCAAACAAGAAAGAGCAATTAGCCATTAATCATACTCATTTTGCATTGGTTGGGCAGACTATTTAAAATACTGTGTGTATTCAGTACATGAGCAAGAATAGCCTGTGTGGACAAAGCATGAATGCATAGGGTTTTATTCCTGCATTTTGGCAAAGCATTTCTTGTTTAATTCTTATTCAGTGTCACATAGATGGTGTTATGCATAGTAGCTTTTATTAAACTCTTCTCATAAGTTTTAGTGCACAGAGAACTCAATTTAGGATTTCCATTACCTAAAAAGTGCTTGGTTTTAATTTTTCATAAATTGTATGGATTACTTCAAATAAAAATGTAAGAAATGCATACTAATACTGGAAACAGAAAAAAAATTAGTTAATTGTTGATAATGTTTTATATTTATGAGGTTTATATGTTTCATTAAATAAAGAATAATTTATAAAATTACTATGTTTTTTGCATATATAATTATATGTTTTTCTAGATAACCTGTATGTAATTACATTAGAAGGTAGGAAATGGAATTTTATTGAACTAAATGAAAGTGTATATATATTGAGTATTATTATAAATAAAATTTTGAATTGAAGGAGGGTTTTATTCATTAAATAACAGCATTGGCATGTGGGCTGGGTATGTGTTAGAAAATGTAATTTTGTCAAGATCTTTTGCATTCAAGATGAGTTTGCTAAAAAAGGAAGATACCATTGGTAGGCTGTGAATTGACTTGATTGCTTCTAGTTCTCAAGGCCTTTAAGTTCCATGGACCACTAGGTCTTGTGCTTCTATTCAAAACTGTTATTCTTATTAGGAATAAGCAAAGCAAGTTAGTTATTTGGCTTTTCCAGGCATATACCTTTGGATGAATTTGTCTTTGAAGTGGAATAATTACTTTACCTGAAAATAAAAAAGAAGTAAAACATCTGTTGTTTATCTAGCAAAACAGCTTCACTGGAATATTGACCCAGGTACTTCGATCCAAACATTATCCTTTGCATACATTATACTTTGGATACTTTGAGCTACTGCAGTGGTGTTTGGCTTTTTGGATTTGATTTATGAACTTTCCTGAGATTCACCCTGTAGTGCTGAAAAGAATTCTTATAAGAGACAGAAAGTGTTAGTCCCTATATGTCCTACATCCTTAGGATGCATGCTGCTGCTTTCCAAAAACTGTGCAGAGCCTCTTTGCTCCTTGGTCACTGAGAAGAAAATGGTCTTCTCGTCTTTGCACCGGTGTCCAGAAAGACGCCTCTGCATGACTTTTGTGTAGGTGTTTCCTTGGTGAGGAAAGCAGGAGATTGCAATAGTATTTTCAATTATTAACAACGCTATTCCACGACCTTCTCACACAGAGGAGTGCAACATATGTCTTCATTGTTATAGATTTGACGGTCACGTGGTTAAGATTTTTGAGATTCAGAGAATTAGTTCCTAGCTCTCCTGTTGTGCTCCTGGGTGATCTTTGGCAAGTCAATATATTGGTTCCCCAATTTTAAGAGAAAGGTTAATGACCTAATCTCCATGCCATCAAGTTTTCTAGCTGCATTATAAAAGAAGTAGATTTAAGAAGAAATTTAAGTGAATTTAAGCTACAACATTGTTTTTCAACTACAAACTTTCATACTTTTAAACCACATTCTCCAAGCACAATGGATAGAGATTTGGTAGAAAAGAAAGCAGAAGTTTGGTTTATCTTAAGATGATTCCAAAAACTTAGATTTTGAGGAAAATATCTGCAGTCACAAAACTCTCAGAGACACATTTGGCATTACTTTTATTATTTGTGTTCAGATTCCTTGTCCAAGAAAGTCAAAAAAGAGGTGAGTCATCTCCTTTTAATGCCTTTGTCCTGTGAGCCATTTCAAAGAGAATGCCAGTTCATTTTTATGTGGTGTGCTAATTCCACGTTGTCTTGGCTGTCCTGAATGAACAGCACTGAGTTGTGTGTCTGCTGAGGTTTGGCACAATATTGCTTGGTTTTCATTTGTGTATGGCAGTACTTCCTGTGGCAGTGCAGACTGTCAAACCAGACCTGAACTGGAGCAGGCTGGAGCATGTCCTTGACACAGGGCGAAGTCATGGCAAGTGTCTTCCTTCTCCACTGTCATTCACTTGTGGTTTTTAAGTACTCACATATTTTTATAATAAGGAGGACGTGCACTTGGATGATCCTGCTGTTTTAGACATTGCTCATGGCAATCCTACTGCTAGAAATGGCAAACCAACAGATTGCACACAGTGTTGGGAAATGGGGAAATGCCACGTTGGCAGAATTGCCGTTCCATTAAATCATGGTACTGCCATTTATCATATGTGTAACCCTTCTGTATGGCTAACACAAATTGATATCCTTTCTTTCTTGTTAAAGGTTAAAATAGAACTCAGATCTTAAAATAAAATCTGTAGATCATCTGTATGCAGGTTTCCTGACCCTTGACAGTTACAGAATGTAGAGCTGAGAAATGTTTCTGCTTCAGTAGCTCATGATTTTGGTTAATTGATGTGAGTTTAAATGCCTAATAGATTATAATACAATTATCTAAGTTTTTATTAGGGATATTGGGCCTGTATTACTGGCTGGTTTAGTTTTTTTTTTTAAAGTGCAGCACTGTGTGCAGCTTTGAATGCTTCATGGCACAGAAACATCTGGCCGCCAGTTCTTTTGTTGTGCAATGCTCCATTCTGTGGACGTGTGGATATTTTCTATTTTTGATGCCTTATTTCTAGTGTGTTAGGGAGAGAGGAAATTCTTAAAATGTCCATTTAATCAGGAGATGTGCCTGCTAAAGTCCTGGTAGTGTAGGAAATTTTACATGCCGTACTGTAAGACACTAATGCTACTTTAAATATTGCATGCTATTTATTTTTATTTTCTTTCATTTCAGTTAGAAAGCACTATTTATTTTTCTCAAACTTCTTTTACTTAGTCTTATTCACCACATAGTTACATTTTCTACCTCTGTGTAACACTATTCAAAATTAAAAAAAAATAACAAGTATACTTGTTACCTTTGCCTGGTTATTTTTAAAAATTGTTTTGTTTTCAGTTCTATATGTGGACAGATTACTGGCATTTCCTTCAATATACTGCTGGTGCATGTTGTAAATAAAGTCAGTAAAAGCTTTAATTATTAGATTCTGAAGAATTTATTGCTGTTATTTTGATTTGGCCTTAAGAGAATGGTATAAACTCTGGTGCAGGTCATGTTAGAAAACATAAATAGTTTTCCAAGAAAGGTGTGTAAGACAAATATCTGTCGCTTTTTCAGTTCATGACTTTTAGTTCTGTGTAAACCTGGCCAAGGTGTGCAAGTTATCTCTAGCAAGTTACAGTGGTTTTCCAAAAAGTCATTCCTCTGAAGATAGAATCTAGGAAATGGAATAGTGGGAAAAGTCAGGGTGGAAAGTTTGTTTAAAAACAGTGAGGGAAAATGCATGAGAATATTGTTCCTGTCAGCTGGGCACAGTTACTATCCCAGTGCTAGAAACTACACAGGTAATATAGTATTGCAAAAGTACAGCTGGAACAAAATACCTCCAAATGAAGACTTCTTTCCCCAAAGAAATAATGTTGTGTTCTCAGCAAACAGATGATTTCAAACAGATAAGCTTACAGGGTTGCCCCTATGGGAAAGAAGTTCCTTGAAATCACATGTTGATTTTGTTTCAGGGACTAATTTCTTTTTCCATCCTATGTTTTAAAATGAGATAAAGACTCATTACTCATTTTGAAATATAGAATGCACTGAAAATGGCTTTATAAGATGATGCTGATTATTTTTTAGCTTTATGTTAGCTGTCTGTTAATTTTTATTTTTTTTTAAATATTGGTGAAGGGAAGGTATTGACCCAGATATATAAATAATTTTGAAGAACACTCCAGCCTACCAAAAACAAATGCATGAAGCCTGTTCATGATTTCCACTTCATAGTTCCAGATCTGTTACAAAACACTATTTTTGTATGAGGTTTGGAGTGTGATATGGGAGGTGGATTATTTGAGGAAATGTTTTCCTATGACTAAAAAGCACAGTACTGATTGCACACATAGGAAAAATACTATTAGGTAATTAGGAGTGAGTAGCTGTATCAGCCTCTAATTTTGCAGCTCCAAAATGTGTAATATCAACTCCCAAATGTTCACATGAGGCAGTTCTTCTGAGAACACTGAGCTTGTTAATTAAATCTTTCTTTCTTATAATAGTTGCCCTGAGATAATGATGGTATTAAGGTGATCCAAAATCTATTTAAGACAACAAAGAAATTTCTAGAGGTTTCAGAGCCTCCTGGATCAGGATCACCAATCATAAAGTACAAGTGAAACACAGTGAAATACTCTGTCCTTGCATAGAATTTATTGAATTAAAAAAAACCAACCAAACAAACAAAAATCAAACCAGCTGTCATACTTGTTCATTTTGAATATGGTAGAAAACTAAGACTAAAAAGAAACCACAATTGTGGTTAAAAAGAACCACAATTAAAAATAAGTAGTGTTTATCTTATTTGCTTTCAATTCAAATTTAGGCAAAAGCTATCAGGGACAGACAGGGAACTGAAATAATAAAAAATAATAATGCAAAAGGATACTGTGAATTATTTTTCTGTAAGAGTTTTTGCTGAATATTAGTTGTTTGCATGACAGTGTACAAGCCTTCACCTACTCCGAAAAATTGCTCATCTATAACAATTTCATGTGGTTGAAGAATGTGGGTGCTGAATAGCTGTCATGGTATTTATTTTGGACAATGAAAAAGATCCAAATACTTGGCTTTTAGAGTAGACAATAAAATATACATAGCTTCTGTGAAATGCTGTAGAGTGCATCATGTTTGGGGCTTGCAGGTTTTGACCATATATTTTTTAATAATGTATTCCCTACATTCTCATATTAAAGTATAAGGAGTGATATTTACACCAGCGTTCAAATGGTTGATACTTGTAATATAGTAGAAAATATCTGGCTAAATGAGTTTCAGATCTTGTATGGATCAAAAAAGCAGAAAATCTGATATCTGCAATATGTTCCACATACAGAGAGACATACATGTCTCTCTAAATATCAGATGACCTATTTTAGGCATGCTTTAGTTCCATAGTTTATATAACAGTCTTGGGATACTCTTATGTAGTTAGATTGCTGTGCTTAACCTAAGAATGCCAACAAAGCTCTGTAAAAATGAAAAGACTTTGCAAATGCTGTGCATGGTATATGTAGTATTTTCATATTGCTTATTTATAATGATTTCAATTTTAATGGTAAAATTCATATTCATGCCTAGAAAAACTGAATTTGGAGCCTTCAAAGCAATGAATTTTGCTTGGTTTTTTTTAATGGGCAACACCCTCCCGCTTTCTGTGCACCTTTTTCAGCTTCTGCATAATTTGACTGATAAATGTACACCAACTTTGGCTCTAGTGAATCTAATGTGTCCTCTTCCCAGAGAGCTCCCAGTCTCTTGCTTTTATCATCTTTACATCTGTATGAGGTGTGGTGAGTTGTATGTCTTGGAGGGAGTGAAGAAACAGTGAGACCCCAGTGCCAAAGATAGGACATCTGGGGCAGAATGGTGAAAGCTCTTCCAAAACACCATGCCTTGCCTATGAAAATGTCTTTCTCACCCTTTGTAAGAGTATTTTCTCTCTTTCTAAATCAAGTGGTAAGGACCAAGCAGATATTATTCACCTATAGAGTTAAGTTCAAGCTCAGCCTTGCCTTGTTCAGAAACTAGAACAGATCCATCTTTGTCTCACAGGAGTTCCCTGCAGTGGAGGAACCCCTGGGAATGTACTGGGGCCATGTTGGCTACCAGAACTGAGGTGAAGGGGGAGGCAGGGCTGGGTATTTTCACTCCTCTTCCTGCTAAAATGCTACAGGTAAAAGTAAGGTAGGAAATTCTGTGTCAAGAAAGGGAACCTCAGGAAATTCTTTGATGAAACGAGTCAGGACTGTGAAGTATAAATACTCAGCCAAGCCCTTCCAGTGTACTTCCCACTGAATACCATCTTCAGATATGGGAGAGGCATCCTGCAAAGAGTTGTCCTTCAACAGAAGTGAAAGATGTGTTCCAGTAGGAACATAACCCCTTTGTGTACCTCTCTGCCCTTCTGTCTTCTCCTGCAGTATGCAAATCTCTTTTTTCCCTTCTTTTCTTGCACAGCTTGATACGTGATTGGTTCTTTCTTTCAACGCAAATGAGTGTAGATAGATTTTTCTATTTATATTCGATATCTATGCCTTGGTTCTCAAACACAGAGGGAAAACAATATAGTTCTGCCTGTAGGAGGTTGAATTTGTAAATATATATTACTTTGGAAATACAATGAGAGATAATAAAATATTCAAAAAGCAGCCTGCTCTTGTGGGATATTATTCTGCACAGCCAGGGAGCAGATTAATGACACTACACAGGAAAAAAAATAAGATATGCACAATAAAATATGGATTGGAGTAGCAATGTGGAAACTAAAATTCCAGTCCTGGCAGTCTGTGAAACATATGTGTTTTTACAAAGTTTATCAGCTTTAAATAGCAACACTTAAAAGCAGTCATTATTTAATTGGCAGATGTGGAATTTTCTACCCCAGGCAGCTAACCACAAGTAAAAAGAATTGAAAAGGTGTGAACAGGATCGTCGTCCTGAATAAGAATTAGGGTTGGTAAGTCATCTTGGGGAAATTTTGAAGGTGTATTTTAATTATTTTCAGAAGTGTTCTGCTAAGCATGCTTTCAAGAGGCTGTGCAGGTAGCAAAAATATTGTTATATATGTATTAATTTTTTTTCATTTTATAATACAGAGCCTAAGCTGCAATCTTTAAGTACCTTCAGGTAGAAGGAGGTAGGGAAAAATTGTCAGAAGTGCTGTAATTTTGCTGGTCCCCAGCCAGATGTCTAGGACATGGCACTGCTCTGTGATGAACCTGTGGGTTCTGTTTGCAGCTGACTTCTGACCCCTCAAGCCGGGGCCAGCTGACCTAGGATTCGTAGAGGACAACTTCCAATGTATTTTAAAGATGGGAGTGTGTTTTGTGTACCTTACATACTTGTGCAGTTTGGATGAAATTTGTGGTAGAACTCCCTCTCCAGAGTCTTCAGCCCAATTTGCATTTTAGCACCATGGGTGACAAGAGGTAACATTTGCATTAGTCTTTTGCAAATGAATGAGTTCTTTAGACAGTTCTACAGGCACTACTTCTTGCTGACATCTTGCCCAAAATTCAATGGCTTGGTTTGAAAACTCTCTTTCAAGACACTTTATTTTAGCTGAATTTTCCCACCTTAAATTTCAGTGAAAGTGGATATGCTTTTCTAGGAATAAGAGTAGAGAGATAAATATGTGTGCAAGATGAAAAGATGGACATTGAAAAACGGATTGACTCCAAGATGCAAATTCAGTGGAGAGTGTAGTGTTGGTGTTCTGTGTCAGTGGCATGCTGTATTATTCTGGCTCTGGACAGGCACTGAGCTCTGTGGCAAGTGCAGCTGCCCTTGGTGGAACTTGCTCGTTTTGCAAAGCCAGGCAGAGGCTCCCATTTCCTATTGCACTTCCTTGGCAATTGCAGCTCCGGCTGCCGGGGCTGGGCTGTGGCTGAGCATCTCCCAGGGAGGGAGCCTGTTTTCCTCCTGCTGTAAATAACACATCTGCTCGGCCCAGGGGGAGGAGGCAGCCCTGTGCAAGGGTGATAGACTGGGACACAGATTGGAGAGGTACAAAAGGACAGAGAAATGATGAATGTGTTCCAAAGCTGTTTGAATTATGGTTGTACACACAAGCCTGTGTTTGATTGTTCCCCCTCTGAGAATGGCAGACCTTTCAGCTTTTTAATGTCAGACTTCTTAATGCTCACTCTTTATATATGTGTATATAAATATATACATAGATACACACAGAAATATGCATAAGTGCATAAACATAATTAATTTGATTTAATAAGAGGGAGTGTTTTATACAGCGTTAGGACTAGGTAGTAAGTTTTAATAAACTTTTTTCTTTTTCTCATAAATTTTGGTGAGCAGCTGTCTTTAATCATGAAGCATTTCAGTTTAGTTCACATTTTTCAAGGCATATGTGGATTTTGAAACCACGTATTGTTACTTTTTAACAGTTTTAAAAATGTTTTATTTGGGGAAAACTTTTTAATTATGAATAATTTTAGTCTCATGTTATCATAGTCTTCTGAGTCTCACAAAATTGTAACATGTTTCAAAGCATAAACCCGAGGATTTCTTTTTTATAATCCTTTTGAAATAGTTTCTTCTGTTCTCATAGTGACTTGCCTTCCTTCTTCTGAATATATTTCCTCTGTGCTGCTGTATCAAAGAATTCTTTTTCTTTTTGCTGATTGTTTATATATTTGAAGATAGTGAAAGAGGAAGTAAGAACACTGTACGTATAATTAAAGGCCTTTCCATGGGCTTCTGGTTTTGAACTTCAGTTCTACTTTTGAGTAGCTGTAAGCTGTTTCTCCTGCCAAGTAACAACCGTAGATCAAAATGAGATTGGCTTGATTGCTAATAAGTATGCATGGGTTTAAAGTTTGAATTGTCTAGTGCATGGTTTCTGGGTAATCTCTGGGAGTTTAGAATATACAATTCCTTTAAACTGTGGTAGAAGTATAATCCTTTATTGAAGATATTACTGCAAACACCAATTTAGTCAGACAGTGCTACATATTCTAGAGCTGCTCAAAAATGCTCTGTAGCATCAGGATGGGATTCTTATAAATGTCAATAGTCATTACATATCTATCTCCCACTGAGTAAGTGTTTCTTAAGGTGTCTGGTGGTGGAATGACCCAAATCATTTGTGACTTTTGCATATCTTGAGTGGAGAATGAATTCATGAGTGAAGAACAATTTACTAAAGGGAGTTGAAATGAAAACTAAACAGATGTTGGCAGAGCAATAAAAACATCCCATGAGCTGTATAACTCTATACAGAGCTACACAGATCTATAGCTGATATGAATTATTTTATCTTTATGGTAGTCTGTTTTAAATGAATGGAGCTGTCTTGTGTTAGCTGAGGATCTGAACCAATTGTGATATTTTCAGTTTATTTTTTGTCAGTGTCATGCTTGTGGTTATCTCTGTGGATTTGGAAAAGGCAAAGTACTTGTGAAAATCAATACAGAATGTTCTAATAACTAAACTAATAACCTTTATTATTTATTATACTTCTACAACATAATAAAAAAGAAGTGCTGGTGTAATGTAATGGTAAGTTCTGATAAGTGTCTTTATAAAATACTGGCAATTGCTCATATCTGTAACTGCTAGAAGTATCTAGAAAGTTCTGTATGAAAAGATTTTTCATGCTTGTAAACTAAATATCCATGTCCTCCTATGGACAAAACCTTCCACTAGTAGAAGCTGATGTATCCCATTTTACTTCATCTGAGGGTATGAAGAAAAGTGTTAGAAAATGCCTTTCTTTTGATACTGGGGATCTTCCTGACATCTGCAGAGGCTTAATATGTCCTCATCATGTAGTTTGGCTGGCATGTGAATCACATAGAATCACAGAAAATCCGGAGTTACAAATCACCCACAAAAACCACTGAAGTCCAACCCTCTGGTGCTTACAGAAGCACTTGTGTAAACTCATTATATTTGGTACTATTGCAAGGAGAAAAATTAGTAGCAGTGCTGTTTGCTGGATGCATAAAAAGAAAGAATCTTGTGAGCATATTTTTGGAGGCTAAAAGGAGTTCTTGGAATTAAAGTAGTTAGAGTTCCAGAGCTCCTTGCAGTCTCTGTGACAGAACAGGTTTGTTTGTTTGTTTGTATGCTTTTTTTTTCAAGAAATGCCATTTTTATACATATATAGTCTTATTTTCAGACAGAACTAACTCCTCTTCTAGCAGACTTAAGTCACATTTAATTCTGCTGAAACTATTTTGTCTTTGTTGACAACAACAGCAGAACCTAGAGATTATAATAGCGAGATTATAATAACAAATATATCTTTGTATGAAAAATAGATTCCTGTTTTACTGGGGAGAACTGCTTGTTGTTTTCTGGGTATTTCATAGACATCAAATTGTCACACAAACCTAACTGCTATTTCTGTGACAATTATGGTAGAAAAAGGGGAGGGGGGGAAAATGAGGGTTCCAAGGGAAAGAACTTTCTCAGGAAATAGGTCTGCATGTTTAGAGCAGAATTTCTAACAGATTAGCAGACCTCAGTCTGCAAATATTGATGCAAGAAACTCAAGAATTTAACTGGAGGAAAAATAATTGTTTTCAGTTTGAAAGATGCTTACCTCTTCTACAACTGTATCAAAAGTAACAAACTGCCACTGATAAATTAAATTAGTACTTTATAAAAGATAGTAGGAAATACTCCTGCATAAGGATGACTAATTATAGATAAATTATATGAACCACCTGCTGTTTGCAGAACTGAAGATAAGGTCAATATTACAACTAGTTTGCTTTTGTGTTGTATTGGCTTACAGGAACCAATATTTGTAAGATTCAAGCAACAGCAAGCGATAATCAGCTGAGCAAAATTATTCCATGAGCAAAGAGCAACCTCTTTTGGAAAAAAAAGAGGATAAACTTGGTAGTTAATGAAAAACAAACTTCAGTTAGTACAGTGATGACATAATGATGATAATAAAAATAATAATTTAGAGATAAAATCAGAAAGAGAAGCAGGTGCCTGAGTTTTATTAAGACTGTATTCATTTTTAGCCAAGGAGGCAAGATTATTTCTATATAGTATTTATAAAATATCCTGCACAATATTCAAGAGTTAACTGATTTAAATTTTTACTATTAGCAAAGCTAGAAAGGTTTTTCTTTGACTTGAAAAATATTCCAGATTTATCCATGTAGCTGTGACTATTTGTTGTACAGGTACTAATACAGAGGGGTCTGCCTTTGTGGGTTGCTGTTTGAGATGGTTCAGCATGCTTTCTTGCTTTCTTTCTTTCCACCTGTTTCTTTACTTTGGACTCTCAGTTTACTTTCCTTTTGTTCATATACCAGCAGTGATCTGTGCTGTAAAGACTACAGCTTGTATGAAATAAATAGAATGGTTTGGCCACTTTCAGATTGAAAGATGAGAATCTCAATTCCATACCATATAAGACAGGCCAAAATGGAAACCCTGCTGGGCAACATATGCATTTTTATGGCTTTTTGTCGACCCCCTTTATTCTATACACAAATGGATAGAAGAAGAAGAAGACAGGATTAAGAGATTAGTTATGTCAGTTCCTTTTGGTTCCACTATATAACTGCTGTTTTATTAAATCAGGCTACTGACCAAATGTCTTGTTTGCCATTCCTGTGAAGGGTGTTCTTCATGCCTACAATTGATTTTCACACTTTATTCAAAGACTATTCAAATTTTTCAATAGAAAACTCAGGTATGTTTCACGGACTTAAAAAAAATAGAATAAAATGAAAAACATTAACATTCTAGTCGTGCAACACAACTAACTTGTTGTTTAAGATACATGTCTCTGCATAGGAAAGCCCTTTTCCCCCACTGGTGTTTTGGGAGAACACTGCCAGACGTGATCTCTCCCTTCTTTGTGCATCTGTGTCACATTTCTAGGAGCTGCTGCTTGTCTTTGGGCACTTTGCTGTCGTGGCATGTTTGGAGGTAAAACCATAGATTATCCTGAGTTGGAAGGAACCCATAAGGGTCCTGGAGTCCAACTCAAACTAATTAAATATTTAAATAAGCCTGTCCTGTAGCGTGATACAACAAAGCAAAATTAATGATAAAGTATAAAATAATTCAAGCTGAGCAGGAACAGTGTATTGGCTGGGCCTTACTCAGGGTCAGTAGTGGGAACTCCTAGTGTCACAGCTACTATGGAACATCCAGCAAATATGTCCTGAAATACATTTGGCAATGTGTGCAAGAAATCCCTCATTTAAAATGGGATGGACTACAATAATCCTATAGTATCTATATTTTACCATTAGGTTTTAGCCTTAGCAGCCCTGACATAACACAATGTAATGAAAACCTCAAATATATCTATGCATGGGTGGGGGGGGAGTGTTTGTGGATGCAGATGGTACACAGAAAGCTTTCTTTTGAAATTATGAGATTGCTAAAAATGTGTCCCATTTCAATTTTAATATTTTAAAAGTTTACCAACTCTCATCATCTATTGTAAGGCTTTGATCTTGTAAGTACTGGCACTGTGCACAGCAGGAGCATTTGATTTAGGGTAAGTGCATGCGGTGACTGCCACAAAACTCAAGTGAAATTAAACAAGAAGCTGAGGGCTTTGTGTTATTAGAATTCTAGAGCTTCTTGTCTACCTCTCTTTCTCAGCAACTTGAGGTAGGAAATGAATATGGAGTGTGAACAAGGAAAAAGCTAAATAATTTTGTAAGCTCAGCCCTGCTGACAAAGGAGATGCCTGCTTACGTACCTTCTGTTTGCAGTGCAGCCACCCCACAGTTCTTTTCTAAATGATGCAGTGCATTTTTTACCTTATCTCCTCTTCTTATCACCTTTTAACTTAACTGTACATCCCACTGTCTATTCCTGCATGGTGTAAGAGTGATTTGTAGCTAGTAATTTGACTGCCTCCCTCCTCCCTTTCTGAATATTTGGCTTTCTTGGTTATACCACTTACTGTGCTCCAGCCTTTACAAAGGCAAAGCAATTAATTCAAAGACCCAAGCACATGCTATACACTAGAAAAGCTGCTATTATTTGCAATCACTTCATTTGCTGAAACTAGAAATTCAAATCTCTACAAAGCTTTACTGCAAATAGTATTCACAGACCTTTATGCTGAGCTTATACTGTCATTTTAAATTGTATATCTGCATTCGGTGGGCACACTACCTTTTTGTGAATTCAGCAGCAGCACTTTGTCATCCTAAAGAAAATTACTCAAAGGACTATAGTATGATAGTCATTTATCAGCTGTGCTACTGTATGGGATTGCGGATTGTCTTCTATCTTCTTACCACAGAAGTGTCTGCTTTGCTTTCTCATTATTTTATCCCTTTGCTTATAGGCATGGTAGGAAATTAGGATATTTTACTTATAGCTGGTGATGATTGTTATTTTTATTCACAAAAGGCAAGGACGGGGAAGTTATTAAACTTATTCTCTTGAGTGAAAAAGATAATCATCTCTTCATTTTTTTGTGACTAAGATTCTCTATTTGCTTCACAGAATTACTGTAAGGGAGGACTGTGTTTTGAGGCTTAAATTAGCATGACAATTATGGAGATTCAGATCAACGGCTGCTGATATAGATATGATATGTTTAGTACTATTTTATTCTCATGGAAATGAGTTATTTTTCTGTACAGTGCCCTCATATAAGATAAACATAATTCCATACTGACATACGAATAGCTGTTCATTACTACAGTGTTCTAAGGAAAAATACTTTGTCTCTTTCCAGTGCCATATGGCTGGAGGTTTAGGATTCAAAAGTACAGCTCTTGAATAGCTTGTACTAAATGAGCTTTTTCAGCTGTTATTTGAAGTATTGTGAATAATCCTGTAGTATGAATAGAAATACCACTGTGCCATAGTTATCATTAGCTAATGCTTTTCAGATATTAACATTTACATAACAAAATTACATAAACATCTTTGGCTTAGGCACTCCATTAACTAACTTGATTCCAGTTGCCATTCTGTGCAATTTGGCTTTCATTCAATCTTGTTTACAAAAACGAAGGGTCAGTGAATGCCAGTCTGGTTTAACATCTTATATGAAATATCCACTAAAGTACTAATACCAGTTTTATTTAAATCAAGAGTAACCTTGATGGTCCACAGTGCATTTGACCATGCTTGAATTTTTAAACTGTCTTATTAGTGATTTATTTGCTCAGAAGTGGTAACTGCCAGCAAAATATGCACAGCAAAAAGCATCCCCTTGCAACCTTCAGCCATTAAGAAAACCTTCCTAAGTTATACAACATTCTATTTTTGTTAAACTTTACAGTAAAATGCTTTTATTTTTGTTCTTCTCTCATCTGATTTTCTTCTAGGTTATTAAATTTTTCAGTCTTAAAGTACTGTTTGTTGCTTCTTCTCTTCTGTTCACACATTTTTGAACTCTCCAGTGTATCACCCGAGATGAGCAAGTTTTTGTTATACTTTGCATGCCATTTTTTGCTGTTTTAAAGCTTTCTTTTACTCTGGCACATCAAAAAAAATTAAAAAAAACACCTAATACTATGTTTGAAATGAAATCACAACTCAAGTGGAAATTCAGATAATGTGAAGTTATCACTTTAAGACACTAAAGATTGAAAGACACTTTACTGTAAAGTAAAGTGATCTAGATGAAAATATTTAGAAATTTAGGGTCTAGTTAATCAAGGTCATTCAAATAAACCAGGATGACAAATAAACTCCCATGATTAAATCCTTATCAACATGGATGAAGAATCAAAATGAGTAAGGCATAACTGGACCACAAATGTGTTATGGTTGAAGTACTTTATGGAATGTAACCAAAGCTGATGTTAAAATTTAAAAAAAAAGAATGACCACAATGGCTGCTGTCCTGAGAAAGGAAAGACAGTGGGGTTTTCTGAAGGATCATACAATTTAAATGCAGGTTTTTGCTTTGGAATCCTGTAAAAATAGAGCCACATAGAAATAATAAAGCTGTAGGTGCAGTATAGAAGTAACAAGGAAGACAGCAAGCCCTAGACAACATGATTTTATGAGAAAAGGATTTGAAATCATACTTGGATGTGTGTTAACAAATTAAGGAAATTATGCCAAATTACTTTTGCTCAGAGATGAACAAGAAATAGCCTTGATTTCTCTGCCATCACAGAGCTTCTGTCTTGGTAAGGTTTTGTCTTAACCCATTGCTACAGTATCTTTTGTCTATATCATGTATTTCAGATGAATGCTCTGAATTTCTAATGACATTTTGCTTGTGTCAAGCTTTTGCAAATTAAGAGCTTAATAAAAATACCCATAAATCTTTACCTAGCAATGACTGGCTTAGAGATCACATCCTTCCTTTGTCACATGAGCTACTGGCTAGTCAAAGAATTTTAGTGCTCCAGTGGTCCATGACCATAGTTATCTGGTAATTACACTTTCTAATATAAAAGTCATTAGGACTTAAATTCTGAGACTATTGCATATTTGACAAAGGATCAGCACCACTGAGTGCCAGAGTTTTGTTTCCTATGCTGTTATGATTTTTAAGAACACTGGAAGCCTCCATTCTGTATATGCATTTATGTAGGTGGGGATAAATCATCAGCTTAATTTGCTTATGTTTTATCCAGCAGCATGTGATAGGAAGCATATTGATGCTGCTTTGTAAGTTTGCTAGTGTACTTTGTGCTAGTGAGGTTTTCAGATAGCACCACTGTACATGTCACTTTAACCTGTGGTCCAAACTCTAATGATTCTCTCCAATAACTCTCTGATAACTCTGCTTGGAGCAGTTGCTTGGCACCTGGAATCTGCAGTACAGCATGAATGAGATGGTTCTCCTCCAGCTGGAGTGAAACATGGAAGTGTTTTAGCCTGGCATCTTTATCTGTCTGTGCAAAGATGCATTACAAATAAAAGAAATTTTGTTCCAGTTTCTGGAGCATCCATGGAGAAATATTTTGGGCTTTGACTTATGTGAAAGAATGGTAGTGGGGGACCAAGCACCAGAACACCAGGATGGAAAAAGACTGCTTTTCTGAGATTGAGGCCCAGAGATGATTTCCCACTGTAAGAACACTGTTGGGGGAAAAAGTTTTTTCACTCTTGCAAGAGACAGTTGATTAAGCTGGAACATTAATCATTACCTAGTCCTGCAAGAGCAGAATGTAGGAGCTCTTAGGCTGTCAGGAGGAAGGGAGAAGATTTTGTTCTTCTGTTATTGCACCTTGTCCCTCTCTTTGAGGCAACTTACTCTCTTGCTGTTTGAAGTATTTCAGTGGATGTTTGGATAAGAGACAAGAGCTGTTTAATTATACCATGAGTGGTGCAGAATGAAGGCAGAATGTTTGTTTACAAGACTAAAGGGTACACAGCAGTGCTTTGTGACAGGTCTGAGTGTTTCTCAACAAATGGAGTTCCCCTTGTTCCAAGAAGAGTTATATGCTATATAAGTTTCACTTTAAGAGAATATTGTCTATGGAAACAGGAGTTGCAGGGTGGAAAAACAGCTATTACAATGTAATACCTTTAATTACAAAATTCTCAACATTTCACTGTGACACTGAAGTTTAATTTGTGACTTTAAAGATTTACAGGCACAATAACAATTTTATTTAATTGTTCTCAATTTCCCTTGTTAGCAATGGAAACTTCAGTTTTCTCTATTTTTTCACTATCTGTTTTTACCTTGCTGAGTTGGTACCATCCTGTTTTATATTCAAAAACTTAGAAAAAGCTATTCAAATATATTCTTTATAGCATGTAAATTTTAATATTTGTTTGGTTTGTTCTTTTTCACATGCAAGCTATGTAAACCAGATTCCAATCATGCTTTAAAATAAAGCTGTTAGTCTAGTGAAGAAAGGTTAGAACCAGGATTTTATACTGCTTGTGATTTATAGCTCTGTGTGCTTTGTAAAAAGACAAAATGATAATTTAAGCAAACAAGATACCAATGCATAACTCTGCCCATTTTCGGGCTGAAGTAATTTATGCTTTTCTGCCTGGTTCATTTTGTCTTTGTGACAAAATAGTATAAACAGCTCTAGCCAGGGCTATAAACTGTGTAGAGTTTAATTGTTGTGCCCAGTAGAGCTTTAAGTTCCAAGCCTTAAACAGTAAAGCAGATTTCAATTCCTAAGGGTACTACCATATTTTTAGTTAGGACTAAAATATAACTGTTGCCTGAGGAAGAAGTTTTAGTCAGAAAAATATTTGAAGTAGGCAAAAGCCTTATTTAAAATTTTACTAGAAAATGAGAATTCTGTGCCGGTTGTCAGAAAATATAACATGCTAAGCCACAGGAAATCTGTCTAAATGGTGTTACTAGGTGGGCCATTGAGAGTATTTACCAGAGCTTCTGGTACCTGCCAGTCAGAGCCTATGGGTGGAAAATCTTCTGGCACGCAGTGCAGAAGGCTGAATTTTTGCCACTACTTATCTGTGACTCTAAGAGGAAAGGTGAATAAAATGTTCTCTAATCTGCTCTAGCAAAACTCTAATGAAGAAAAAGGATTTTTTGAGTTCATCAGCCGTACAGTTCTTGTGGTTGATGCACTTGTCCACCAGGAGGGACAGCTGAGTTCTCTGTTTTGGACTGGTTGTTAGACAGCTCTGAGAGACTGATCCTTCCTTCCACAGCCATTGCAACTTCTGCTCTAAGTGAACCTGGCCAGCCTGATGAATGTTGGCTGATGGAAGGGGAAAGCGCTGCATTTAGAACAATTTTTCTGACTCTAAATGTTGTCACCTTTCCCTTGTCTAAACCATATTTGCTCCTACCATCAAGAAAGTCTAAAAGAGGTGCTGTCTGTCCAGAGAGACATTGCAGCATTGGAGAAATGGTCTTTTGATGTCCCTTCTAGGCTGGGATTTTCTGTGATTCTGTAAATGAGGTGCAGTAGGGATGATGAGACACCAGGAATTGCTCCTGCTTGGTGTCCCATGGACAGAGACCTGTGCTTATGCTCCTAAATCAGAAGGGTGCAGCCCACTCAATTGATTCTGTTGCTTCTTTATGGATAAAAGGAGGTTTTATACCCTGTGCAGTCTAATTATATTTTAAATAAGGAGCTCTCAGGTTTTAGTTTTTCTCTGACTATTGTGAGGGATGGACATAGAATATTTTATAATGGACAAATAACTCTCTGCTTCAGGAAGCAGGGAAAATAGAAGCCAAATGTAAGCATGAGTAAGAGCATTTATACATGATTGTGATTCAAGGGATAGAGCCACAGAACAACTTCAAAGATTCCTGCTAGTCGACAGGACATTTGGAACAGACTGAGATGAGAAAAAAGCATTCCCTCTGTATTACAAAACTCTGGCATTCTCTTTCAAATTGCTAATTAGGAAAAATAGGTAGCAACCACAGATGAAAGCATTGTATGCATCAATCTTAAAAATAAAGACATGATTATGGAATTTTTGGTACCAAGCATCTAGACATTGGTACCCCGTTATTTTGAGTACCTAAGAAATAGAATTTAGAAGTGTAAAAGACTAACTTCTCTAAACCATAGTGCAGAGTGCCTTTTTTTGGTTTTGTTTTTTTTTCTCACAGATTTGAGTTACTTTCTGTTTAAAAGATTGATTTCCCCAAGCATTTTTCTGGGGTATTTCTACCTTAATACCATGAAAGCAAACCTTTCTTTTACAGTCAAATGATTTGCAGATCAGAGTATCACAATATATTTGATAATTACAAACATCCTTTGAGGATAGATGTTAAAGTTTACAGACACATCAACTCTTGCTAAACTGACACAGAGAAAAAGGCATGTGTTTGGTGTGTTCAGAGATTTTCATAGTCCTAAAACCAACATGAAGATGTTTCAGGCATAGCCTGAATTAATTATTTGAAAAGTTTTATGGCTTCCTCCTATGGAGCTGCTGTGCTGATTGCAGCTGTGCTGGGCTCTAGGCTAATGTTTATGGTAAGATGGCAAGACCTGTGAGAAGTCTCTGTCCTAATTCTGAGACTTGCTGTAGTTGTAATATGGACTCTGTCTCTTCCCAGAAATGGTAACAAATAGTAGATTTGACCTTTCATTGCATATATGGATGGCACATCTGAATTTTCTCATGCCTATCAGGTCTTGCTGCAGTAATTATATTTGCTTAGTTGTCCTCTTGAAGGTTGTCATAATTTCGATTCAGAACTGAATGAGGTCAATAATCTCAAACCCATTACTATATCAAAAAATGCTCATATTTCATCCCAATCAATATTAAATATTGAACTATGTACTAGTCACCTGTGTATTTTTTCACTGAAGTTTGGTTGTCAGTTTTCAAGCACATGTGACATACTCAGGTAAACATATGGAAATTTTTTGTACTGAGATTTTTATACTGCTTTACCTAATAAGAAAGTGCCTTATTCTTCTGTGGGTTAATTATTCTCACATAATACCTTTTGCCACAGCAGCTGAAAAGGCAGCTGATAGTCCGAGAGAGGGTCAAGACCCTCCAAACAGAAGTTTTCTGTACAATTATATTTGCAGGGAAATATAAGAAAGGTGTTGAAATTTGATGGAGTCTCCTCACATTTTGGAGTCCCCTAAATTGTTATGAGGGCTTAGAAAGCCAGCACTGTTCTCTGAACTGAAGATATTTCAAAATCCACATCTCTGATTGAGGTGGTATGTAAGCACCTGTGAATTTATCAGCTGGATGTAGAGGGGACAAGTTTTCTTTCTTAGTTAAGCATTTTATGTTTTCTTTCCTTCAGTTGTCTTTCCATTTTTTTAGTGGTGATAAGACTGCAAATGGTTGTTTTGTTTGTAAAGAATTATTTGCATTTAATTTCATTTAATTTTGCTGGCGATAAGTACGATGTCAAACTAAGCAGAATTATATTCCTGCAAGGATAGTGATCCTAAGAGGCACTGTACTCCTGCAAGGGCAATGATCCTTAACATTTGAGCACCCTATCCTGATTTCCAAGGCATTTCTCTGTGGCATGTAAAGGATAGCTGAACCATACCAGATCTCTGTTGGACTGTTTGATTTAGGAAAGAATAACACAGCTACGTGTGTGGAAAAAATGCCTTCTGATGACCTGTAATAGCCGCAAGAATTTGTTGGCATGTGGAAATGTAATTAGGAACACGTGGATCCCAAGAGCACAAGAGAGTTTGTGGCACAGGGGCTAAGCCCAGAAGCATAATGTGCTGAAGTTGTGAGTAGAATGACCAGTGACAATGGTGTTAATTATGTGTATCAGTAGCATATAAAAATATGCCTGTCATAGTCCTGCTTTAATGGTAATTGCAGAAAAAATGTGTTGGGTTGAAAGTATGCAGCAAGAGTCATGGCCAGAATTAATTTAGGCTTTGATAACTTCTAGTATCTAAGTATGTACAGCTCATAAATTCTGTTTGAGCTGTTGATATCTTTGCATCTGGCTGCAGACTCTAGTTGAGCAGTAAGACTGAGCTTTTCTCCTTGTATTTTCATCTTGGACTGAAATATATAATGCATAACTGAGGCCTTTTGGAAAAATGTAAGGGGAAACAGGGCAAAAAGCAGTTTATGGAGACGCAGTCGAATTCTACGTGGACACTCCAGAGCTAATGGGATCTAATGCAGATGTTAGTGCCTGCACAGCTGACTTTGGGACCTCTCCCAGGGATGTGTGCAGTCAGTTTGATAACATAAGGGCCAGATCTAGCCAATGCAAAAGGATTGCTTTTTTATTGGGAGGTTATGGAATACCAGTCTGGCAACATGAATGCAGTGTGGGAAGAGATCACACAATAGAGGAGGCAGGAGGTCACTTTTTCTGCAACATTTACACTCCAGCTTTGTTAGAAACGCTGACATGCAGCTGGTGGATTACTAAAAAATTTAATTACACTGCATTTTGTTACCTTTTCCAGGACCACTGTCCTGTCCACTCACCATAGTGTGCATCAATCACCCACTTTAATTTATATCATAATAATACATGATTATACATTCTATCAACAAAAGTTGTTTCTGCACATGTGGGCTGAGTGAATAACATAGCATGTTGTATTCTGAAGAGTTTCCTTGGGATTTAATCACTATGCGTGAAATCTCAGGAATAAGAGGGCCACTTTTTATTAAAATTTTCTATTACAAAATTCATTGGGCCTATCAAAGTTACTATCCAAAGCAGATTTTTATGGAGATGATCTCTTTCAATTCCCTGCTCAGCAGTCTCAGGTGAGCTACCTGTATAGGAAAGTAGCAGCTTAGAAGATGTTTTGCTCCAGACATTTTGTGTTACAGGCAGATGAATGGAAGTCTGCATCAAAGAGCTTCCTTTTTTTATGGTTCAGTGTTCAGGTGGAATATAAGTGCAACCAAAGCAAATGCTGACAGCCTTACATTCATCTCAGGAACCTTTCCTTCCTTCCCTTGAGAGAAAGGGAGCCAAGGAAAAGGAATCTGTAGAATTGCATCTGAAATTCCCTAATTACATCATGTGATATTTCTGTGGGGAATTAAAAGTGTAAGGCTAAAATGAGGGAGACGTTTCTGTTCTCTTTTTGTTGTTTGTATATGACTGTGCCTGTTTTAAGGTAACTGCAAGACAATGTGAACAAATAATTTTGTAGGGAAGAATTAGCCCATTTTTAAGCTACAATGACATTTTCAATGACTAGTATTTCAAAGTGTGAATTTCATTATAATATTGAAGATAGATGTATATTTTTAATTGGGCACATCAATTAGATATGTGCACTGACATCTCCTAGCAGCTTAAGTTAGGTGAAGACTTAGTTAAACAGTTAAACAGTACTTTGTGCTTGCTCAGTTTTCTACATGGACAGAATTTTACAGAGTGAAGGTTTCATTGTCCAAGTTCATCTAGAAGTTGCTGTAGAGTAAATTTGCTTTCTAATGCATCTATATTTGTGAATAGTGAGGTGCTGAGCCCCCCTCAAAAAACTTCCCAAATTCATGTTTGTAGTGAGGTTATGACATTGTAGCTGTAGAAAGTACAGGTGCTAACTGGAAAGGTTTTGCATGTGACTCACCTGTGTAAGTGGCATATACTTTTGAGATACTTCAGAAAAAGAAAATGTATATAGATGGTGCTCTTCACTAATTGTTTCTCTTAAACTGTATTTTCTTGCATACACATCATGAACTAGTCTGCCATATGTTGTTGATCTAAAATTCTTACTAATATTCATGTAAATTTTAAATGCTATTAGACTATTTTTTCCAAAGCAGCCTGCTTAGAGAAAATTGTGAACTTCTGAGAAGGATGTCCTGCAGCCCTGCCTCCTACAACTGCTGTTGCTGTGATGTGGTTCTCTTGAGACAGTACTTGATCTACCATCAAAACTATGATAGCACAAACTGCAAGTTATGAGGAAACACATCTGCAAATGTACCTGCAAATGTGGTTTATCATTTAATGGAGGCGTTACATAGAAATTGGCTCACTTGTATGGAGTCAGAGACCTGGCTGGATTTTCACAGTAAATACAATATAATATGTCACTATGTCTTTTACTAGGGGACAGATTTTGGTGAATAACCCCAGAGAGGCCAAGATAGGCCAGACAAGGAAGAAAATTTGTTTGGTCCATCCTGGTCTGCTTTCAAGTCATGTATTTTTCATTACTCTGGGAAACAATACCTTTCATGAAGGAGAATTAAACATGGGCAGAAGAGAGGATGCGAGGCAAGGAGAGCAGAAACTCACAATGTCACCACTTAAGCAGGTGGGTCTCTTCAGGGGCTGACAGGTAAAGCCACATGGAAAGTCTGGAAGGTAGTGAGAGACAAGGACATAATATATTGTCAAGAATGGGTATGGCTTTGTCTAACAGGTTAAGGATATTACTAGCAAAGTAATGATTAAATGTGCCTTTGATGCTTTCTGGAATGCATTGCATGCACCATTAAATGTAACCAAGTTTGCCTTATAAAAGCTTAAACATTATGAAAAAGGAGTCATGAAACCATCATTACCAGTAATTGGAAATTTATCATGCAGCTCCTGTGCTGCCAAGAAGCATGAGGTTAGTGAATGGAAGGTGACAGTTGAGGAATTCTTAAACAACAATCCTCATTGGGTTTTGCAACTGCATTCACTTTACTTATTTCCAGATATTTCTGAGATATTATTTATTTAATTAGTTATTCGGTCTAATTTCTGTAGGATAGACAAGCATGTTTATTTTAAAGTTGTGGTAAGACAAAAGAGAATGCACATTGGTCATGTAAGCAGTCTATGGCAGACCAATATAAATTGGGAGAGGAGGGGATTACTTAGGATTTCAGATTTCTGCTCTAACACTGGAGCCCAGAATGCATTATAGGAAAGAAAAGTACACTCTAGATTTTGGTGTCTATTGAGCTACACAGCAGCTGAAGGGTAGTTTAATGGTCAGAATATTGGCCATAGGAATTCATGTTTATTGTCTCTCCTAGTCAGGCATTTGCTTCTTGTTTATAAATCTGGCCTTGTGTAATTAATTCTATTATCTGTCCTAAGTCTAAAATTCTTGAACATTTCTGCCTGGAAAGTGGTGGCAGAATTGGACTGATGGTCAATTCTATACAAATATTACAAACCTCTGCAGATGAATGGACCTTGCTCTGTGAGATTTTCTCACCAAACCTAAAGGAGAAAGTTGGAACTGCAACTACCATTCCCTTGGATCTCAAAGGACAAGAGAGTAAAATCTCAGCTTAATGCTTACAAGTCAAAATAATGTTTTTCATTAGCTACATCCCCATTGTCTTCTAGTTATGGAATTAAGAACTTTTTGGTGGTGGGTGGGATTTTTTTATGTAAGGAGAGTTAGTTGCTGGTTGAGACTGTTTCTATTTTGCAGCATGGCTCATACTACACTAATACAACCCTTTAGAATGCCACTTGCTCAATCAGGAAGCTTCATCAGTCTGTGCCATTTTACATTGGAATTACATTTATAATTTCTTGTATTGATTTTTAAAAAAAATAATTCTCCCTCACATCCTCAAATAAAGAACTTTAATTTAAATGAGTTGTTCCCAGCCTAGGATCTGGCCTTTATCCTTATTCCTTAACATTAGCCTGAAGGTTTAATTCAAGTTGTATTTAGTGCAATACTTTTGTAGTCCTTCATTTACATGTATGCCAACAAGCTTAAATGCACTGCAACCTTGGAAGACTTTCAAAGGAAGTAATAATTCCTCTGAAATAGGTCTTTTGAAAGCTTTATCTTGTTCTTTCTCTTTTTGTTAATCTTGGAGCCCCTTAGCATGTCAAAGCAATTTTTCTAATGTCACATCTTCTAGACATTAGCATGAAAGAGCTTTAAAAGATGATTTGAGAAAGAATAAATGTTGAATGAGCATTTATTATAGAGCCGTTTATGCTGCATTTGCATTTTGACTGTATTTTTGACGTGAAATGTTTGAAAAGCAGGCTAATTCGAAAGTCAATAGTCTCTAAACAATGTATACTACAAGTCTGTTTACCCTGAACTGTTTCCTTTGTACATTAATGTACAAAAATAAGATTTTATTAGGTTTAAGCTGATTTGTTTGTAGGGATGAGATTAAACTAGTCTCATTAGTCTTAATGTTGAAATCATATTCCCTTTAGAAATTCGGTACTGATCAAAAGTTCTCTTTGAGTTATATTGAAGAGAATAGGTAAAAACTCATCAGTCAATTGATATTGATCTTTTTTTCTGAGTCCTGATTCCTTCTAATTCAAATGTTATGGAAATTAATTAGTGAAGAATACCCAGGTCTGGGATAAGGAGAATAATGTTTATTCATTAGAATGCTACAAAGGAATTTAAATATTTTTTTTCATTTTGAAAATATGGCAGACTGAAATCATCCATGTATGTAGTAGTTAACACAGTGAAGTTGTGCATAATTTGGATGATTTATCTTTGAGCATGGAGACTGGCAAAATAACATTTGGAATATTGATACCAGTAATTCTGTGCTACTAGCATAATACATCATGTGTCATGCATGTGGGTACGTTTTCTGAGATATTATGGAGAAATTATGTAAAAGAAATTCAATTTCCAAGCCTCATCTTAATAATAAAAGTAATTTTTAAAAGTCGAAACTGTTGTGTGGTTTCTGGAAATACTACTTTTCAGACAGCTTGCTAATCACCAAAATTTAAAGGAAGAAAAAAAGATGAACTTTCATTGCTATATTTTCAGTAAAATTTTAGCTTTAGTAGAAAGACTGAAATATTAAAAAGAGGAAAATAGACCAGCATTTATAATGGCCAATGTTGGGGTTTTTTTAATATAGAAGGGTTTATTTATCATAATGACAGGATTTGTTTGTATTTCCTGGATGACATTTGTGTTGTGATTTCTGACATGTTCCTGTCACTGAGTCCTCAGCACAGGAAAGGCTCAGAATCTGTAGTGGTACAATACAACAAAAGAAGGTGTAGCAGGGAGAAGGGAGTGAGCATTTCACCGCTGCATAAATCCCATAAGAAATAGTCTTGATTTAAGTAATGCAGAAGTGAACCAACTTTTCTCTCATCTTTGCTATAGACTCAACTCTTTTGGGCATCCAGAGAGGAATTGCAATGTTCCCAGCATAGGAACCTTAAAATACTGCTAATAACCCATCATTCTGATGTCAGGAAAGCCATAATCATTCTAAGTATGGTTAATGTGCAATTACACAGGAGCTGCCCTCCTTAAGCAATCCTTTTTAAGTTCTCATGACACACAGAGGGCAAATCTTGTGGTGCCAAGCTGTAGAGATCAAAAGGCCCTCATAGTAGCAAGGATGCTAAACTGCCAATATTGTCAGAAAAAGGGGAATCCACAAACATGAGCAACTTCTCCATGGGTGTTCTTGGAGTTATATATCTTTCATTCATCCTGAGATATCTGTGTTACTTTTTTTTTTTAAAAAGGCTCTGTTAAAATACTTATTTCCAAAGCAGCAACTTGCAGAAGAAGTCTCAGGATGCAACTAAAGATGGTCTTGTGTAGGTATGCATCTTCAGGGGTAGAAATGTTGTCTGGACTATTTGATTAGGTTTTCATATGTATTTACATGGAATATGTATGTATATGCAAGTGTGATCTGCACACACATAAATGAGTGTGGTTTTTTGTTGTATATTTCAAAATACATAGAGAAGCCTGTGCTGAGTATCTCATAACAATTGTTCTAATACTTCAAGTGACAATCTAATTGAGAGGGGATGTCAGGGGATGTTTAAGTCTGAAACATAACAGGCTTAAATGGACTCCCCTGACTCTTCAGATGGTATTTGTTGTAAGGGAGTACATAAAGAGTGAGTGAAAGATTTACACTCTTGCTGTTACTCTCAGACACACACAGGCATACATAGAGGGAAAGAAAAAGAAACTATTTGTGAGCCTTCTGAATAAGGTAAGAGTGTTCTCATAAAAGTAGGATTTTTTAAAAGGGAATTGTTGAAAATGGCCTAAGAATAAAACTTTTGAACACTGTCTCTTTTTTTTCCTTGGTATGAATAAAAGCTCTAAACGCAGTAGCCTTTAACCTTTTCAGGTCTTTCAATTCATTTCCTGAAGAGATTTACATGAGAGATGTTCTTTTTTGTTTGAATTGTTTGATATAGGTGATGATCATGTAAGTGCAAGGGCCTATCTTTCTCAGGATCTTAGACCCCATCACCAAGCTAAAAGGTTGCTCTCAGCAGTGGATACCAGATGAAAATGTCTCTGTCCTTCTTCAAATATTATTCCTCTGGAAGTTTTAACATTTCAGGGCTAATGCTTTACTACTTGGGTGCTTCCAAACCCCAGCCTTCAGATAAAACTGTAAGAGGTTGTACAGTACCCAGGGCAATCCTGAGAGGACATCTGCCAGTGTGAAGTAGTTGCCTGGGGGCTGAACTTCATCAGTCATCGTATCTGTAGTAGTCTGTGTCCCTTCTCTCTTTCTGTATTTGCCAGTGGCTTTTGCCCATGCATTTAGAGATGAGAACAGAAACATTCTTTAACTGGGAGACTTCTAGGGAAGGACAAATTCTGCAGTGAACACTCCTATTGTCTGAGTAAATTCTTGCCCTGTGCATGCCTTTTGGACACTCACTCAGTGCTAAAGCATAGCAATTCAGGAAGTAGAATGCTTGTAACAGGGCTTTAACATAAAGTCCCTATCCCTTCCATGTATCAGAGATTTTTTAACTTCTTTTATGTGAGTAAATAATAATAGACTAGGCAAATGCTGTTCTTTCTGAAGTTGGCTTGCAAAACTGAACCCAAACAAAAATCCCAAACAACCCAAATCATTCCATTTACTAGATCTAGGATTTAATTTATTTGCCATAATGGATGTGGTTTTTTTCAGATTCCAGCTAAATTAGTTTTTCTGCATGCTGCATACTTATCTTGCAGCTTGGCCATTCCCTTCTTTATTGTCATTCAAGACTTGCTTTCTAAAATTTATTCCATGTTATTTCCTTTTCAGCAGGAGGAATTACTGAACTATTAGAGCAGTTCAGCAATTTCACTATGTTTCACAGTGCGTTGCATAATAACTGCTTTATATTATATTGTCTTTCCTCCCCAGCTCTCACTTAATGTATCTGTGACTGCCCGAGGTTTCCTTTGCGCTGCCCTCTGGGGTAGGAGCAGCCCTGACCGCTGATCCAACAACAGCTACTGCTATATTTTGTCAAGCTTGCTTTGATGCTGTGATAAGAACAACTAATTTCTGAACCAACTGGTGACAGGTGAGTAGAAATGGCCATTTTCCCCCCCCAGTTATGATAATCTGCTCTAATAAAAATATTTTCTGAATAAACCTTACTTCAGTGGAAATGTAGAGATAAAGGGACTAGAAAGCACACAGGACTTAATATTCAGAAAGGAAGGAACTGGAGACTGCAACAGCCTCCTCCTCTGACAACTGCCTTGTGCTCCCTCATGAGCAAGCCCCGGCCATACAAACAGGGTCAAAGCTCACTGTTTAGCAGAACCTTGGATTGTGTTCACCTATTTAGATACAAGCCACAATATCCTATTTTATAAAGTAATGTCTGCAATTTCTGCACACTTAGGTCACTTCCACTCTTTTAAAATGATTACTTTTATTTTCTATTCTGAATGAGCCCCAGTGTTGGAGGTTAATTTAGTCCAGTTCATCTACACAATTTCTTTATTCTTTCGTATGTACTCTCTGAATCTTTCTTGACCTTCTCCCTATTATTGTTTTCCTCTTGTAATCCTGCTTTCCTGACTTTAGTTTTATAAGATCATTTGCTTTCTTTTGAAATATACCTTTTAATACATGTATTTTTTTTTCAGTAGCGAAATACATGCTCCTATTCTAGAAACAATTTTCTTTTTTTCATGCACCTCCTTCAGGTGATCTTACAAAGAATCACAGATTTGCTGCACATAATCATTGTGCAGATTTCTAGAAGTTACCACTGCTAACTAGTTCTTCTGCAA
This sequence comes from Parus major, assembly GCF_001522545.3. Taxonomy (NCBI): domain Eukaryota; kingdom Metazoa; phylum Chordata; class Aves; order Passeriformes; family Paridae; genus Parus; species Parus major. Next base: position 12,147,180 of record NC_031780.1, on the reverse strand, counting down.
GAAGAAGCTGGTAGTTGAAACTGTAGCTTGTAATTAAAACTTCTGACTAGCTGTGCTTTTGGAAAGTGAGGGAATGTTAAGTACAGTATAGGAAAGCCTGGTCTCTAACTGTGTTTTACATCACCAAGAGTTGCTTTCTCTGAAAAAAAAAAAAAGTAATGAAAAGGAGAGATGCCCAAGAGAGTCTGAGCAGATCATTACCCTTTGAGGTACAGGTTAGGAGCTAAAAAAACGATGGAAGCCAGACTTCAGAATCACTGAATCCCCCTGGAAGATAAGCAGCTCACTGGCTTCTCAGACTGGTTTCTCATTGCTTCTGGTTCCCTGTAGAGTCCATTAATCTCAGAACCAGAGCTCAAGAACATCCTGTTTTGATGTTCTTGAACATATTAAGCTGTTCAGATGGAGAACAATATCTGAGGTTTAGTTGTTGATCAGCAATTGAACAGAATATATAATTTGACTGAGTATTAATTAAATAAAATGTTCATTTATGATGCAGTTTTAGAGCAACATCAAATGTGATGTGCTACACAAAATTACAGTCTAGTAACTCTCCCTGCTGACTGCTTAGTCTTTTACTAATATCTCATCTCTTTTCATGTCCCTGAGTCCTGGTTAGCCAACTGTTACTTTGATGCTCTTGCTGGTCTAAACAGAACTTTTGTGTTGAATGGCAGCTAATGTGCTGCCATGGAGAGAATGTACACAATGCCAATGTACATCCAATCCCCATGGCTCCTACACAGTCTCATAAATAGGCACTAAGCTCTATTTATGCCTATTCATCCCTGTTCATTGACATGGAATATAAGAATGTGCTAGTCCTGCTATTTTTTCATGCTATAACTACAGTGAACAGCTCCAAGTTTGAGGAGTGTGATGGAACCTTTCTGTGAGGCAGGGCTCCAGGGATGCTGTTTTGTTGGCCACGTGACACTGGCCTTTGGCCTCGGAGCAGGCTGCACATGGGTTTCTGTGCAACAAGCCTGGCTTACCCTGCTTCAGGTCTGGCTGCTGCTTTCCTTGGGGCTCATTTTGGTATTCAGTGACTGAGCAAAACTCTAACTGACTTCAATTAAGAGGCTGGCCTGACTCCTCACTTGTGTAGTAAGTCTTTTTAAGGTGATAATATCACAAGTTTCATATGCATGTGGGGGTAAAAACGGTTTTCATACAGGCCACTGGAACAAATCCATGAACTGTTCCCAGGCTATTTGGGTCAAAGGTCCCCCATAGCTCCCTACCACCCAAGATGAGCATTGTTTGGGTCCTGGAGGAGCAGAATTCTGAAGTACCAATAACTAGGACTGGTCTGTCCAATTAATAATCAGAAAAAAATGCAAATATAAAGGGGAACTCATAGTGATCCTACTATTAAAGCATTCAATGTTTTGTAGCATAAGAGCACTAAGTCAGACTTCACTAAAGCATTTGAAATTAGGACCTTTTTTAAAAAATACAGCAGTTGGAAAGAAAAAAAAGTTCAAAGCTGCTTTTTCTCCCCCTTGGAAACCTGCTGGTGTTAGGATAAAATGAATAGAGAAAAGAGAAAGGTTTGCCTTCTAATAAAGCATCTGTTGCCCACTTTGAACATTTCTTACTTCTTTGTGAGTGTGTCTCTTCAGTTATGGAGACTACTGTCAATGAAGAACAGAGGTATAGAAAAAGACAATACCTGTTATATAGCCAATATTTCTGATTTCATGTTACTTTGAACAGAATCTTCATTTGACCACACGCTGTGTGCAAAAGGAATTTCTTTGTTGGTTAATCCAAAGATGCTGTAAGATGCTCAAAAAAGTAAACTGCAGGAATCTGTTCAATAAGAAAGATAAAAACAAACCTTACAATTCATTCAGTTCACTGCTATCACTTTTATCTTTATCCTATTTTGGCATGCTGCATAAAAACTGAATTCAAATGACTTGTTCTTCCTCCTCTCTTTTCTTAATTTTGTTAATTCTGTGCATGGACTATATCTTTCCTTCATCTTTGAAATAAAAGGTAATAAACAGCTTCACATAGATGCAAAATGTGAGAAAGGATGAGGTGCACATGCATCCCTGGATTGCTTAAAAGCCTGTGGACAGTTATTATTGCCACTGAATTTCAGCAGCTGTAACCACACTTTGTGAGGGTTGCCCTCCACTAAAACTTTGCAGCCTTTTGCAGCAGGAGGTTCTCAGATTTGGCTGAGCTGCTCACCTGAGTGATTCAGCAAAATTTTGTCCAGACCTCAGACACTTTATTCTTCTGTCTTCTGTATGCTTACAATTCAAGATTAAAATGAGAGGAGATTGTTTTTTAAGGGCTACCTTCACCTCTTCCCAGTCAGCTCTTGTCCTGCTTGCAGTGCATAAAGTCAGCTTGTGACTGGCCATTGCAGCACTGAGCAAAAACAAAGCAATAAAATATAATCTTAAAGTTTGACCAAATTCAACTGAGTTTAGTGAAGAAGAAGAATAAAAAAAAGAAACCAAACTGTTTTCATTTTAAGTGGATATAAGAAAGAATTAAATTTTTAACTGGCAAATATTTTGATCTTTGAATTACTTAAGGTAGATAATATTGCAAAGATGACTTCTTTTGCAGTTCTTTGTTTTGGTACTCTTAAGCTTTCCAGACATGCCCCTCAGATTCTTTCCTATGTTAGCCTCAAGCTGATTTTATAATTTGAAGAGAACTTTAAGGTTATGGCTATGGGGTGTTTTGTACTTGAAAATATATATTTTTTTTTCTGGTGAAACCCACTGCTTGTGAACAGAAGGCTGGCACCTGTGGGTCTGGGTGTAACTCAGTCAAGAGTTGTAAGGCACCCTACTCAACAAGGATGTTTTTAATTACTTAGATTTAGTTAATGACACTTATTCCTGTATGCCTGAATTGTAAAGATGCTTTGAGATGCTTTGAGATGCTCACATAGTATAACAGTGAGAGTCTTCAACACATGAGTGCAATTATTACAGTTGAATTTTGCTTTGACTACAGTAAAGTACAATTAGTCATGAACTATTCTATTGCATTTTTAAAAATATGGACTAGTTTTAATTTCTCACACAAGTTTTGTATGACATACAGGACAGGAGAATGAACCCTGCCCTTGGATAGGCTTCACTGGAAGAGAACCAGTACTTCCTTAGCCTGGTATGACTGGAAAAATCAGGTTCTTCTGTGAAGCTGAGCAGGCTTGCTCAGGGAAGGGGAAGGTGCCGGTATTTGACAGACAATATTTCTTACCAGCTTTGAGCAGCAGACCCTTCCTTTCACTGTTGTCTTCCATTTCAAACAAAGCCAGAGGAGATACTCCCAATTAATCGTTAGCAACTTACCTCTAGGCTGGCCACCCTCTGTCTCATTTGAATTCCTTGGTCCAGTCACTGCATTCCTTCTGTCAAGTCATCAATAACATTACTCAGAGCAGATGTATTTCTGTCATTGATTAGTTATCTCTTCATGGCAAATAGTAGAGTTTGTGATCGAGTAACAGGTTCATAGATTCCCTTGATCAAAGCATCAGAATCTGATTATACTTCCTATGAAGAACAACCTTTGAAGTGGATCAGCACTCAAGTAATTCAATTACCTGCTTTCTGGAAAATTCATCTTGAAAGGAGGTCATTTGCTCAGGTACAAAGAGGTGGAAGATACTGTTTCCATTATGACCCATATGGTGACTTTCTGTCAGCCTCAAAAAAAAGGAGTGTGTGAAGATTATTTACTCTGTTGGAAAAGTAAAGATGTGACTTGTCTTTTTTTATTATTCTATATATTAAATAGATATGATTTTTTTAATGAATCCCATATTATATTCATCTGCATCTGACCCTTAGTACAGTCCTAGGAACAATGAGCAGTTACCAAATTTAAACTCAAACATTTGTTTGTCAGCCAATTTATTAGCTTTTATTCTCCTCGTAATTCTTAATGGAAGTCCCTTTTCCAAACCAGGCCTCCCTCTTCTTTTTTCTCTCCTTTTACATGTGGCTGAAAGTTTCTAAGGGATATTCAGTAATCCAGGAATTATTTTTCCACACTTTTTCTTTGCCAGGAGTGTGTCAACATTTCTTATTTCATCATTAAAATAGATGAATCATTTTTAATAGGTAAAAATGTACTTTAATACACAGAAATTTAAAGTACTGTTGAATTTTACTTTGAAGCTGAGAACTCCTAAGAAAAGTAATGAAAAAAAAAGTGAAAGGCATTTTTAATTTGAGCAAATTTAAACTAATTAATTTTCTTCTTTAACATTAGCTTCTTAGTATCATTATAGTGTAGATACACATGAAGCAGAGTTTTGCAATGCTTCAGACAAGGCTTATATAAGTTCCTGTTAGTACTAAAATCTTTGTTCACTTCTCAGTTAAGAGAAGATGATGGTGGATAATTGCTCTGTAACATAATATAATTGATCCTGGCACCATCAGGAAGACTCTAAAAGGATGGAAGAGATCTTTTCCTCAGACATGGAGATAGTATCAAAATGTGCTAAAACGAAATTTCTTTTTAAAATCTACTCCAGAACAGCTGTACTATAATCTTTGCTTTCTTCTCAATAGATTGATCAGATACTAGGAGAACCTTTTTTATTTTTTACCAGGGGTGTGATGGCTGTAGGAGCTGACAAACAGTGCATGGTTAAAAATTAACATGAAGCTGAATGAGTAAAAAGAAATCAGGTTCAGGAAATGGAAAAATCAGTATTTTAGAATAACCATAAAAATAACCATGCCATTCTGTGGAATGTGGAATACTTAAATGGAGGCAAAAAATTTAGTTAATTCTGTATTCTTCATAGCTTTCACTGCTCTTTAGATCTACGTGGATGAATTCCATTCCATGGTACCATGCCCCAGTTCCCATCTCTGTAACAAACAATGGGCAAAGCTACAGGACAGGATCCAGCAGCAGCTTCCAGTTAGGAGCTGTTACCTTTCCTGTCTTTAGTCATTGGGAGCATGTCTCCCAAGGCACAGAAAAGAAAAAAAAAAGTGAAGATATAATATTTATAAAAGCTCTCCTACACATTCTTTATTATTACTGGACCTCAGGGACCATGTGACAGCAGTATTTCCTGCAGGGGTGCAATGCATGGTAGATCTTTGACTTAGCTTGAGTTATGTGAGATTTCACTTTAGTTCTCCTACCATCCATCCTCTGCTGGTGGGTTTCCATTGTCCCTTGGTAAATCTGCCCAGAGTAGAAGACAAGGTGGTTCCAAGACTCAGAGTTTGTAAGAACTGAGAGATCGTGCCAAGTACATGTTCCTATCCAGAAGGCAGATAAAAATGATAAAAATAGAAATAGCTGGAAGAAAATTAAAAATAGCCAGCCTTTGAGACTTTTCAAGGGAGCAAACTCCTTAGGACCAGGTGGAATTTCTGAAAGAATTCTCTAAACCTCTCACTGTGAAGAAATGCCTTTTTTTGTGAAAAGGAAGGCAGAGGCACAAAAGTATATAAAGGATTTGAGATCTTTTCTTTCTTCTCTCTTCAGCTGGTGTCATTTGTGTCTCCTCCTTGCTCTTTAGGCTCCTCCATGTTTGCCCACCTATCACCCCTTTGAGACACTTTCAGGTCTAAGAAATGTTCTTTCTTTGTGATGGCAACTTTGGGCTCTTTACTCTAGCTGAGAATTTTTATAAATTAGTTTTGTGTCTCTTAGGTGAACTCTGAGATTAGCCCCAGCTAATTAAGACTTCTACAATGTTCCATAAATTCATAGTCTTCTATGTACACATACCTACACACATTTTTTGTGCTAAAAATATTTCTGAAATTGTGAGATGATGACATTCATGTGCAAGATAATATGGCTGTTCTGTACATCTTCCAGCTCTCTTCAGCACCCATTTCATCTGTTCTGTGTTTCTGATGTCCTGGGGATATAATTCTAAGTATTTCAAAATATGGTACATAAACCACTTTTTCTGAATGCTGTGAGGATTTATTTTCCTAGTGCAATATGGTTACAGCACTCAGTTTCCACATTGTAAGGTGGATTTATAGATATATTTTCAAGAAAAAAAAAGTCTTTTCAGCTGTCCAGGCACTGATCTGCTCTTATGACTAAGGAATTAACTTGTTTGCTAGCTCCCTAGTTGGGATGCTAAAACTCATAATAGTCTCTAAGAAACAATGCCTATTGATTCTGTTTTTGCGTGCCCTTTGTTCTTGGCTGTACCTGTATAAGTAACAACAATAGTTCAATGGTAACATTGTCATTTCTTTAAAGAAGTGCACTGTCTTTCCTTATTCTGAATCACACTGACCAAAACTACACTTTGTGTGAAATATCAGAAAACAGACTTTTCTCCAGAAACACAGTCCTAATGACCTGAAAGATACTTCAGCCCAAAAGAAAAGTTCATTCATTGTTTAACAAAACAGACATGAATTTTTAATCTACTTTTCCTCCTTCAATGAGCGCTGAAAGCTGTCTTTGTTTGCAGCAAAGCAAATAAATTTGGTGTTAAATTTTGTGTTTACCTACTTTAAAATTTGGGAGCAAGCAATCCACATCATCATTAAAATCCCTGAAGTGTTTCCTTGGGTTTGAGGCCTGAAGTTACAGTTATTCCCAAAAGCGGGTAGAAGTATCTACAGGAAATATTTTTGGTCCTATTCCATTGTGGTGGTCACTTTCCCTGGCTGAGATCTGTGTTTCAACTGTGTGAACCTGGGCAAGAGTTCATTTTGTTTGCCCCTGTCTGTCTAGTCTGTAAACTGGGTCAAACAAGGGAGAGCTGCCTGTTCCAAGATGTTCCTAAAGCACTGCAGTAAGATCCAAGTCTTGGTTAAGCCTCCTAGATGCCAACAGCTATTATTAATTATATTAATTAGTAGTTTTAATTTTACTAACACAGTGGAATGGGAAGCTCTTTCATTGGAAATGGTTAGATACTGTGAGAACTCCAGGATGAGACTTCATTTTTTTTGGCTGAATGTAGTGCAGACTAAATGCAGGTCAAGCTCTGTTAGGACTGTTAGGCCTGGTGAGTCAATAACTCATCCTCCATTGCAAACATCCCCTAGGAAGTAATAATATGTTGCTTTGGCACAGTTGACTTAAATTAATTATGATTGTTCTACTCAGCTGAATGTCATGAAAGTATTTTTCTCAAAATGCCCACACTATGGAAGTTGCTTATTCTTTTCTAAAGCAAAGATCCATTAACTGGACAGTTTTAGTTTTAAGTTCTATACGTGGCTTGAACCAAGGCAAATTATTTTGAAGTGGAAAACTATAATCCAAAATCCAAAGAAAATTTAACTGCCTCTTTCTTTTGACTGGTGCTGAAGGAGTAAAGTCCACTTAGCATAATGAAGATAGTGGTTGCATTACAGTCTGTGAGTTACTGTATGTGAGTTATTCCATTGAAAGCCACAGAACACTGATAAAATGTAGACGTGAATGCTGGAGCAGTAGCCAAGCAATGAGGAAGTTAAGTGGGTGAGACGGTTGGAATGGAAATGGAAATCATTAAAAGTAGGTGTCAGGGTTTTGACATGTGACTATGACTTTAGGCAGTTTTGAAACTGATGTTGGAAAAAAAAAGAGAAAAAAAGAAACATCCTATTAAAAAAACCCAAGTTTTCAAACTTTACAGATGAAAAATATGAGCCATTCAAACAAAGCTCTGAAAACACTACTACATTTCCATATGTTGTACTTTTTTAATAGCTGCAGTTTATAGGGACTTATCGATGGAGTGGCAATAGAACATCTGCACTGGCCAACTGGGGGTGCCTGGAGCCCAGCAGGAATAATTCTGCCCCCCACTGCCCCAGCAGGGCTCGAGCCTGGGGGCTTGGGGGGCCTGTCTGATTGGTGAATGAGATGGATGCTTAATTCTTTCTTCTTCCATTATTTCTCCTTGCTCTCTGTATATACCTCTCTACATCTTACACAAACTCTGAGTCATTAGTGGACTGCCTGCTGTAGAGATCTCTGGGCTTTACACAACCTGGCAGTCTGTCACTGGGAAGGAGATCTAAATCAAATCACAGGAGAGAAGAAGAAAAATTTCTCTTGTGAGAGCTGTCACCTGGCTTTTAAAGATGGCTAGGATTTGAAGGGGAAAAAAGTATTCAGAAGGAATGTATTTCCATAATCCAGCAAACTTTTTCTAGTTTGAAATATTTTATCATTGTACAGGGAGTTTTCATATGTCTCCTTGGTCTTCGTGACCTCATATTCGTTTTTTGTCCCTCACATCCCAGTGTGTACAGTAATCTCAATCCAGCCTGTCCATGGGAAACTGTAGCCCCTGACTCTAACTCCTAGAACAACTTCTGGAATTAAATAATGCTCTGTTGATATCAATTATAAATGTTATAAATATATATCTGTTTCCAGCGGGTCTTGAGTTTTCAAGAATACATAGAGTTGTGGCTCTGATAGCCCCAGAGCTGTGGTATGTCTCTGCTTTGTATGCCATTTAAATATAATTAATAAAAAAGGACTTATAATTCTCTTGAACTCGATACTGCAGCTGGACTGCAGTAAAGGTTTGAATTACCCTACTGTGTATCTCTACTTGAATTATATATATATATACTGAAATATATCTCTACTTGATTCTGTGTAAGAAATTTTGCTAATACCATGTCTACATTTGTTCATTGTGAATGTACAATTCTTCTTGTGACTTTCTTTCATCACACTGAAATGACTGTAATTTCTTTTTTTCCTTTGTCTCTCTCCATGTGAAGGCAAAAGAGAAGACAAAGAAACCCCCAAGGCTCTGGTGCCAGGCTGTAGAGCCAGAAGCCCCACTGGCACCAGACAGAGTGAACACCTAACTCAATTTCCTGCACTTTCTGCAAATCAAATTTGATACTAACTGCAGTACATTTTTCTTGTTATGAAAATGCTTTTAGCAGCTTGATTAGGACTTTTTCTTTCACAGTGCTGTATTTACATCACTGTTAAGTGACATCGGAAATAATTCCACTCGTGAATATTTTCTATGTAATAAATGCTCGACTTCCACAAATTTCACTTGCTTTCTAGAATTGCAAACTGAGGGACCTTTCCAATCTGAGGTGCTTCATTGCAAAATTGAAATCTTGTCTTCCTTTGAACAAGTCAGGCTTTAAGAGGCGGAGGAAATGAAAACTTCAGTATGACAGCAATTCCACCCAAGCCATGATTAACGTGCTGGGATGGATTCTCAGCTGTGCTGAGTTTGGCCTTCATGAAGCTGAGCAGAGCCAGGGGGAGCAGTGGCACAGAGCCACCTTTCCAGTCCTTTGATCCTGGGCCAGGCAGGGCAGGAGTGGCTGTCTGCGTGTTTTAAAGCAACCCAAGAGGTGTTTTACACTGGGCAGTCGTGGAGGGGATGTAGGGGCTGCAAACCCCCAGCCCCTCCTCAGTGCTATCCTGGCACTGCTCTCTGCTGCCCAGCCTTGCTTGTGACCCCAGCACTTGTCACCAGGAATCCTTTACAGCTGCTGCTTTTAGAAGTAAAAAAGCGGTCAAAGAGAAAAAATATTGCCTGTTACATTTACACATAGAAAGAAATATCTTTTTAACCGACACATTAATCTTATTTTGGAACAAACCCTTTTTCAATTATTCCTCATGATTTCAATGGCTAAATACATTCTATTAAGTGTCACTATTAATCCTGAATAAATATTTTATATTTAGAATTTATATTTACCATGACATATATTTGAGGAAATTAAATTTGCATTTTTAAAAGATATTTGGATATAGGAAAAACAGTTTCCTGGATTAGGGTAAAATCCTTCTATTTTGGTGTAAAAATATTTCACTTTTTTCTTAAATCTATAAATTGTTACTTCCCTGTCAGGACTTTATTTTGTGTTAGTTTTGTAGTAATCTTAATTCTGAGAAAATAGTCTTCATTAGTCATGTTGGTAGATTACATATTCATGAACTGGTTTAGATTAATGTGTTTATCACAAAAATATCCTGTAGACTATTCTACTGTTGTGATCCAATTTTATGGATTTGAAATTTACAGATTATTCCATTAAATTTTCTATTTTCAAAGGTAAGATCTACTTAAAATGGAAGGCTTTCTACTTGCTGCTACTGGTGTGCTCTTTGAACCAGGTTGTCTAAATTTTTCCCTTTGGATGAGACCTCTGTGGAAGAAGGGACAGATGATCCTGTGTGTCTGCCCAGTGTGTGGTTTCTGAAACATCTGGTGCTGGCTCTGCTGGAGGCAGAGGAGAGTGAGACAGGGAAGAGGGGGAGGAAGCATTCTTCTGGAAAAACTGCTTTTTCTCTTGTTTATTTTAAAATTGTATCCTGAACATCTTCAGATTGCTCTAGTTTTGAAAGTTCTGGCTTTCTCTCCAGTTTACAACTAAGTTTTCCTGTCCTCATACATGTCAAGTGTAAAAACAATACAAGAAGTGAAAGCTCTATGGTACACTGTTCCTGAAATAATATTGTTCAGTCATCAAGCCAGCAAAGTCTGCATCTTAGTATTAATCTGTGTTTAACTTTCACTTTTGTAAATTCTGACTGTATTATCTTTAACTGTGGCTTTAGTGTTCCATTATTTGTTAGAGCTCATCAAAGGATAAATTTATCTCAGCTGTTTGAGTAAAAAAAATTAAAAATTAAAAATTAAATTAAATATGGACATAAGTAAGTATATTTTATAAAAATCTTTTATGCTACCAGATACCATCAGAACACCTTTATAAAGGAGTGTGAAGTGCCTGCTGTGTCTGCTGCAGAGCTGGTTCTGTTTGGGCCACAGGACACGAGGTGTGGCTGCCTGGCTGCTGTGTGCTCTGCCCCTGGCTGGGAGTGCACAGCCCTCTACTCTGCCCTCAGGGGGAACTGTGCTCCCCCACCCCAGGCTGGATCAGAGGCAATAATGGCCTGGCACTGCTTCTCTTGGCCAAAAGCACTAGGAAACAGTGAGTGTAGGTCAGGTCTTTGAAATCCCTGTATCTTCAGCTGGAAAAAGCTATGTGTTTCCTTATTATTTTCAACCTCTAGGTCCAAAAGGAAGAAGTTAATGAAAAAAAGAAAAAAAAATATTACCCCCCCTCGCCAAAGTCTCAAAATATATGAAAAGTTGTGTGGTGCAGAGGTGCTAGTAGCGCTTCAAAGCAGGGACATCAAATGTGGCAAGGAACCAAGATCGATTCAGATAAAGCTTTATTATTTACTGCTGGAAAAAAAAAATGTTTATAAATTAAATCTCATCTGTTTCTTCCTAAAAGGTCCAGTTTTAGGGGAACAGTTTACAACTGGAGGTTTAGATTAGGATCCTTGGAAAGGACAAGCAGCACAGCTATAGGGATGTGTGGATAAAAGCTGGACTGAGTAGGGAGCTGGTTGGGACAGGGAAATTTATAGAAGCCTGACACCCAGCAAGCAGCATTTTGGAGGGACAAGATGGACTTCAAAGGGAGGGCAAAGGCTGGGGACAGGCAAGAGAGACTTTTAGCCGGACTTTAACTCCCCTAACCAATGGCACAGAAGCTCCATGCTAACCAGTCCTGACCCAGCTTTGCTTGAGCCTTTTCCTGTCCTCTTCCTTAGAGAAAATAGCTTCTGTTCATTGTTAAGAAGAAAACGTCAGAGTGTGCTCACAAGGGAGAAACATCCACTGCATGACTGGAAGCCCTTTCATGCTTTTCCTTCTCTATTTCCATCTCTGTTTTAGGAATATTTTCTCCTTTGTGACTCTTCACAATTCCCATTGATGGGAGTGGACCAAAATTGCTCCTCTGATTTTTTTTTTTTTTTTTATCAGCTTCCAGTGGGAAATCATAAATGGTCTAATTCTGCTCTCACAATTTGAGGATACTTGGTACTTATATGTATCAAGACCTTAGAAAAATTACTTCTCATAGTAGTGGTAAGGCTGACCTAGAATATTTCCAAAGGAAAGTCTTTTCTGTGAAATATTAAGTTAACAAGGTGTGTTAAACTCATGTGTCACACTTTGAAAGCTTGAGAGTTTAGAAGTGGGAAACTCTCTAAATTCACAAGAAAGATGAAAAAGTTGGGAAACAGAGGAACAAGAGGGGAAGGACAATGTAAGGCAGCTTTTCTTGGCCCTTTGTGACCAAGGCAGGCTCAGAAAGTTACAGCCTGTCAGATTGAAAGGATCAGTTGGCAGTTATTTTACTCAGGTGAGTAAGATTTCAAAAAATGGGAAAGACAAGGGCTTCACATTAAAGGTTTCTGAAGCTTTCCAAGAGCTCCTCTTCTATCAGGAGTATATTCTTGCACATAAACCAAAATGGCTCGTAGTCTCTTAAAAGTTTTATCTAACACATCTTTTTAGAAATCTTTAACTCCAAATTGTAAATCTATAAGTATTTTTAAAATGTAAAATTGATTCACAAACATGTGTACTGCTTGGAAATTTTCACGTGTTACAAAAACATAATTTATCTCTGAGCAAATTCCAAACCCATTTGAATCTTGGACAGCACCATAAATTTTGCTTTTTACCACTATTTTATTTGTTAATTATTGCTCATGTAAGCATTTGGGAAAGTGTCTTAGAGAATAGGAACAACAGGTATATTACAGTGGGAAATAAATACAGGCTTCAAGTCCCACGTGCTCATGGGCAGGGTGGCACTGCTCTGTCTTGGTCACAGCATACTTAGCACTGTCCTTGCTCTGAACATCCTCCCTAGCATAGGAAAATGCTCCTCCTGACCAAACACTGGGTTGCCTGTCCATTATAGGAGTCAAGGCATCAGGGTCACTCTCAGATGAGAGGATCAGCTAAATGGAATTGTCATCCCTAAGTACTGAAAATTAATGATACTTTAAATAAATAAAATTACAGCTTTATTTTCTGGTTTGTGGGCTTGTAGGGTATGTTTGAGTGACTTTTCTCAGAAACCACATAGGTTAGAAACTTTCCTCCTTTTGTGATTCTCATGTTAGTAACTGGCTCCAGATGTTTTAACTGTAAGAAAATAAGTACTGGGAGAGTTGTAACTATATCATTTGTGTAGCAGCATTGGGAAGAGCGATCTGAAGAGGCTGACAGTCATTCCTTCTCCAAGAGGCAACACTGAAGGCAATTAGGTGTAGCTAAGCAGTAAATATTTCAGAAGTAAAATGTGGCCATGGAGAACAATAAAAGATAGTTTGGGGTTTCTCTGGGACCACTAAGTATAGGAGGGTCATCAGATTAAACGGGAGCAAAAGAAAAGCAACTTATTTGTCTGGTTCAGCATCATGTGCAAAGGTGCTTACAGAATGCATCTTTGAGAGGCCAAAGATTACAATAAAAAGGAGAAAATTGTTTCTGGAATAATTTGCACATATATAAAATAGATTCAAACTTTGTACATGTACATCTGTACATGTGGTGGTCTACTACTGACTAATAAGGCTCTACTAATTCATGTGAATAGACATATTTGTAGCAAAATGTTTAAAACATGGAGGTTAAAAAGTTGTCATTAGAGTGATGGATTCTCTAGTAAATATTCCCTTTGAGAGAATGTTTCATAGCAGATATTCTCCTCTATAAATTGTACTAGTTTGTGGTTTAGAAAGACTGCAGGGAAATTGGATGTGTTGGAATGGGGTTTGCTTCCCTGACTGAGAAATCCTGGCTTAACAACAAAATTCAAGAGAATATGTGAAAAGTATGAAGAAATCAACATATCAGGTCATGGTAGACACACTGTATTTATGCATTTAATGCTTCCTTTTGGACCATCTTATCAATATGTCTGGGTTTTTATCTGACTGCCACACAGATGTTTGTGAACACGCACAGACTAACACACATTGAGCTCTTGTTAAAGCATTTGGAAAAGTAACAGGACATCAATTATTACATGCAAGCTGCTGAAGTAAAGTGTACTCCAAATGCAAATCCTTTCCAATGCTCAGGGAGGTGCAGATGAAGCTGTACCTGAAGAGATTGATGAGAAACAACAGAATTGTAGTGAATTAAAGCAGTGTTATCAGATGTGCTTGGGGTTTAGATATTCTTTTAAGAGGAGAGCATGCCTACATTTCTTGTCAGGGAGTTCAGCCATCTCGGCAAGCAGCCTGGCCGAGATTGCCAGTGCTGTAACCTTTGTGTGCAGAGGGGCTGTGTGGGGCACAGCCCTGCCCACAGCAGCAGCCTCAGAGCAATGCTCCTGCCCCAGCCTGGGATCCCACTGGGAGAACCAACTTCCACTCGGGGCTGTGCTCAGCCCACTGGCCAGCTCACACCCACACAATCTGCGGCACATTAAGCACAGGTCTCCGAGATGAAAGGGCAGCCGTGCACCAGCCATTCTGCCATGGAATCCTCTCAGCCAGCCAGGCTCTAATGAGAAACACTAAGGAACATGCTTCCAGCTCTTCTCTCTTTGGCCAGCCTCTAAAACCTGCCTAATTGTCTGCATGTGTGTTGTTCAGTTGAAACTCTGACAGAAAACACCCTGCCTGGCTGGGTTTAAAAGTCAGCTCTCCTCCTATCAGCCACATTACTCTAAGTTGGGCTGGAGGTTAAATACAATTGATAATTTAGGTGCATATTCTACCACAATGGAAAATCAAACCACTTCATTCAGTCCAAGACCCTACTGGGTTAATGAAATGTTCTTAAAATAAACAGCTCACCTGTGTGTTTTTTAGCTGAATAATCAATGGTATGATGCTGTTTTGAGAATATAGCCTAGAAATAAGTGGACAGAGTTGACAATTAAGTTCTGTAGGTAAAATTATATCTGCCTATTTGTATGCTTTCAAACAAAAATTAAAATGCTCATCATTGCTTTTGGAAGAGAAGAGATATGTTTTGTTCATACCAGTTTTTAAACTTTTCCCACGTTTAGGAAAAAATAGGTTTATTTATTGTCACAAATTAACATTATGACTTGTTCTGCCTAGAACAGCAGAACAAGTAGCTTGTTGTAGATTGTAAATATATAAGCTTTAAATTAAAAATAAATTCTGGGAGCTTTTTGCTTTTGATCAATTATTTTGCATTTTCCAAAGTGAATAAGTGCAATAGAAATTTATTCAAATACCATTCAAGTTGGCTGCTAGCCAGTCTGTTTTTATTTGTTTGATAGCTTAAATGACGAAAGCTAAACAGCAAAAAAGCTTTTGTGCTTTTTTTTTTTGTTGTTGCCCATGCTTTTCACATGCACTATAACTCTTTTTTGTTTACTGGGACTAAAGTTTTGGAGAGAAATAAAACAGTCTATTCCTTGCTATTTACTTTAAAGAAGGAAGCTATATGGAGGCTCTGGATATTTTTGGTAGGCACATGTGGAACAAACATGTATAATTGTATGACTGATCCAGCAGAATGTTTTGCAGTATATCATGGTATGCCATTTAGGGGAACAATCTAAAGTATGAAACAAACCCAAGTGTCAAAGTGCTGTGGAGCAAAAGAAGTTTCATGTATGAGAATGCCCTCCTAACATAACCCATGTGCAATTATGCAGACTATTGCACCTCTAAAAGGTGCAAATTTTACTTTTAATCTTGTTCAAGCTGTTATACCCATAAAAACATGGAGACAAAAGTATATTGGTCATTTGCCAGATGTCTCAGGATGATGAAGTGGCTACTACAGTCCAAGCTGATGGAACATCAGGATTGGGTTGCATACAGCTGTAGCAATGTGGTGTATTGTCTATCTAGTCACCTTTGGCTCTTCTTTCATTATAAGCTGGAAATTCTTGAGGAAATTTAAGTACCCAAAAGCTATCTGGGATTTATACAACATTTATTTTAATTTTACCTTTATTAGCTTTCTGAAAACCGTCCCACAAGGTAAAACTACTTGTGGAATATGCTGCAAGAAAGTGCCTTGTAGCTGTGTAACCAGTTCTGTTTGTTTATTTTTATTCAGACAGTTCATCAGTACCTCAGGTGGCTCCTTTGTCTCCCAAAGCATCTCAACCCTCATTGTACCTTAAAGCACCCTTGCAGTGACACATCATCATGGGCCACCAGGAAACAGAAGCCTTACAAAGTAGCAGCAACCATCTGTTGTGTTTCTGACCCTAGTGAACTGCAAAAAGAAAGGGTAAGAGGAAACTAAACTGAGGGATGGAGAGCTTAAGCAGCAAGTTCCTGGGCTTGTTTCTGTGCTGTGCAGCAGAGCTACTCTCTTGACTGTGTAATTTCAACAAACTGCAAAAGCTGCTACTGTGCACCCCTTTTCCTCATACAATTTGATTGCATCATGGAGATTCCTATAAAGCCTTGCCTAATGGAGATTTGTAAGAACAATTTGAAATTCCAATTTGCATGCCAAGGAAATGAAAACAATGACTTCTTATAATTGAAGGAGACTTACTAAGCCAAAAATGGTTACATTTTGAGGACTACCTATATAGTTCTTAATATTATCGAATATGGAAGAGGGCAAATAAGAAGTTCTATATATTTATAGAATGTAATGTATGCAAATTTGATATTTATATAATTCACATTTTAAATTGTTTCCCCCGCCCAATATCTGGGAAAGAATACTCAGAGAGATTCAACAAACTAATGCTTATTGTATTAAGCCTTGAGAGCCTGATTCTGCACAGCTAAAGCCTCCTCAAGGGTACCAAAGAAATCTCAGTTTTTATGGCACTAAGAAAGATGAGTGTGCTCAGCAGCATTTCTCTGGGTTGAAATTTAGGCCACCAAAATAGTCTGATTGATTACAAAATCCAACAAATTGAAAAGAAAAAGCAGTTATTAGACAAAGTATGTGTACTCTTTGGGGAAATTCTATTATAGTTTTTAATGTGATAATATATTCAGTTTGGTTATTGTTCTGTTCTGATCATATTGGGATGAACTGTTTAAACAAGCATAGCTATTTTACTGCCTGAATAATGACTTAAAGAAGCATTCTGTTTTGACAGGTAAAAAAGTGGCCAAACAGCCAAATGTTTGCATGTTCACATCAGATGAGTAAAATGTTGAGAAGAATGAATTCTGACTCATGATATATGGAAATTCAGTCATACCTGTACAGGATTGATAAAAATTTTGAAGTTAGGTCTTGTCTGAGATACTTAGTACATCTACAGGTGTCTTAATTGTCTGTTCCTTCCTTTAGGTTTTTGTGTGGGCCCCAGGAGTGAGAAATAATCACACCATAATTTTACAAGCCCTTAAGCATTGTTTTAAGAACAGAAAGATGCACCAGTTTTGGTGCAAAATGTTCCTTTTTGAGGTAAAAGCAGAATTTTTTGTGGGAAAAGGTATTATCAGGTAAGAAAATAACTAAACAAAGTTCATCTCCCAAGGGAATGAAGGAAATATTTGCAACTAAGTGTCCATTCACAAAACAGTCTAAAAACTTCCCTTTGAAAATTATTCCTAAAGTTCCAAGCAAGCATTCCCCCATTTTTGTGGTGAGTATATACCCCTGTCATTACCATTGTTGTTAATTAATAAATAAATAAGAATATAAATACGTTTGTGAATATAAATAGAAATAGAAATATATAAATGTATAAATTGGGAATTATCATGAACACAAATTTGTTTGCATCATTCAGTGTAAAGCCATCTTCTTTTTTGCTGTAATGTGAGAGACATACAACTGGAGCCAATAGAGACACCACCATCACTACACCAGCAAAGGTCTGTGATTTCCAGAGGGTATTGGTTTCTTTTTCATACTTCAAAGGAACCAACCAGCCTTCCCGGTCCAACTTTAGGCTCAAGATTTCTGAGCTTTTCTTTTAGGGCCAAGTTATGAACTGCTGAAACATAGAGGTTTATCACAGAACCCCCAGTGCAAGCTGAGCTCTGGCCATAGTGCAATTTAAATTATTTATGCACAGGGCTGTGTTCAGACCATGTGCACATTTGTCCTTGTCAGTCAACAAGTGTTCTATTAATCAAACAGGAACCCTGGCGCGTTCATTACAAAAGTAAGAACATTGAATTTGGGATGGTATTTTTAGTGCTTTTGACAGACGGGGATTATTAAGCTGTCACTCCCTCTTTTCTGCCAACTCCCCTATCTTCCTCCCCTTCAATGCATTGTCATTTTATTAAGAGCACACTAATAGTTAAACGACAGGAACCCTAAACCCCTGACTAGTTCACTGACATGACAGGTTATTTTTTCCCTCTATTCCCTGTCCAAGAACCCCTGCTGATCTTCCCAGCATGCAGTGCTGTGTGACCCTTAACATCTGGCAGTGATTAATTGTCTTAGTGTCATAGCGATCGCCTTCCTCCCTCTGATCCTCACTTACTTTGTTCTCTCTTTTAAAGCCAGTGTGCTGGAACCTTTTCTTCCCACTTTTAAATCTGTCCAGTATCCAGGATACTGTGTGTGTCTACTGCGATACAACTTGAAAGAAACCGAAACAGTCAGTTATCTGGCCCTGAAAGTCTGGTCATGGATTCAGAGGGCTTTCTGTTCACTGAAGGGGTGTGCTTGAAAAACAGCACTAACTAGAATGACACAGATCTTGTTGAACTTGATCCGGATCTCGGGTCCCTTCTAAGCAAACAATGCAATTATGGGCAATGCCATTTTCAGCGGACACGCGGAGTATTGTGCAGAAGGCTGTTGGCTGCAGCTTACACGTTACATAGATTAAGGAGCTGACACCTCCTGACAGTGGCTGCCCCTTTGTGCTCAGCTCACCCTGCTGTACCACGCTGCCACAGAGGTCTGAGCCTCACAGCTCTTCCTGCTCAACTCCCACCCAGTTCGACAGGTTCCTGCAGCTGCAGGAAGGTCTGGGCTGCTGGCCTCGGCACCAGGGCTGCCTGTGCTGGGAGCTAACACAGACACCGTGTTGGTGAGGGGATTTAACGGCCAAGGAATAGCAGGGGTGCTCATACCTGCTTTGGATCCCTGTATAAAAAGAGTACTGGTGGAAGAAGAGATGACTGTACTGCTAAGAGAAATGTCAGGTGTCCACACTCTGCTCTCAAATCCCAAGAGGCTTCTCATGTGGTTTTCAAGACTCACTCTAATCTCTGCCTCAGTTTCTCATATTGGAAAGTAAAGACAGTAGCTGCTTCCAAGTATGGGAGGCTTGGAATTTTTAGAGACCTCTCTTTTTCCTGTATGTAGATGAAGTATTGCTAGGTAATTATTTATATCTGTGTACTTAAGACCACTGCCAGGCATGGAGGCAGCTGTGTAAGAGGGAGGAAGGAGGATATGTTATGCAGAAGTTGGTTTGTTTTTTTTAAGACTGCTTAGATTCAGGATGCCTGTGATGTAGTCATAGTTTGGCAACTTGCATGGATAAAGTACCAACTGCTCTAAACTTCCACTTCCTTGCATGCAAATGGAGGATGAGCTAATAGTGTTCTTTGCAAAAAAAAAACTAACCCTCTTAACATCTGAAGATGAAAGGTAAAAATAAACAATTGTTTTAAATCCTGGCTGAATAGCTGAATACCTGCATTGAACTTAAACTACCATTACATTTGCATTTTAAGGCAAAATATCTGAAAGGCAGTTTCTCCTTCACTTACCTATTGAATGTTGAGTTCAGAGTCTCTCTGTCTCCCATGACACACGCTCCTCACAAATAGATTTCTCCAGAGCAGTATTATGTTCTAGCTCTCTGTGTATTTCAAACAATTATAAGGCCATTTATTTTCTATTTCAAACCAAAATAGTGAAACGGAGTGCATGGCTTTTTCTAGTTGCTAAGCAACCCTTTGTAACGTGCATCCTGCATTTTGCTGTGCCATTTGGCAATTCACACAAGATCTTGTTTGTTCATTTCCAGTCTAGTAAAATTGGTTGCTATATTTCAAGTGCCAGTATAGATCAAAGTATTTCCTAGAAGGATAAACATGTTAACTGGCAGAGAGCGAATGATTAACATCAAGCACAAGCCTTTTAGCATAAAGGACTTGGCATGTCATCCATTGGCAAAGCTACTCAGATGAATGCCATCTATACCTAACAGATGTGCCACTAAGGAGTTATCATCTTCTTTCCAAAGTGCTGCTCGCTGTGCTGGTGTGACTGAATGAGGATGATAGCCACTGCTGAGCTTTGTAAGCAAGTGAGCCAAATGCAGTTGTCAGCCATGGCATTGTATCTGGAGATCTCTGCTGATTTTGCTTGAGCTTCTTCAGCTTTGCAGCTGTATAACTAACGGTAGAATTATATTAAACTGTTACTTTTTCTTCCTCTACCCTTTATGAACACTTATAAATAAACCAGAGTCTAATATTTGACTATTTAATATTACTTGTCTCTGATAAACTCGAAGAGTATGCCTAACAAAAATTGCCTTTAAGTAGAGAATGCTCATTCCTCATAAGCAAGGCAGGACATGGGCTATTATTGATCTCTGCATTTCCAAACTTCTGACTAAAAGCTATTAATGATCTGGATCTATGCAGATTGGAGGGGAGGGTCAAAGTAGGGTTGGTCGATGAAAACTTTTAAAAATATGTAAGTAAAACAAATTAAAAAAACTTCATGTACATGTCTGTTTTGTCATTGGTGTGATTTGTGTGACATGTGCATTTGTGTGATGTTTGTAACCTGCAATCTGTGTCAGTCTCAATGGTACAATATACACGGGACCAAATATCAGATATTGACTAACACAGTTATTAAAAGTACTACTAAGTAACAAATGTTGTAGGCAATTTCAAATTTTGACATGGACAGCAACAATTTTGACATAGTTACAATATTCTAAATCCTATGGCAAAGCTGAGGAGAATTTCACAAAAACCTGTATTCCTGTTGCAGAAGGCTAAAGGACAGCTCCAAGGAGTGAACATTTCCCATTAAAGCCACTAAAAGGAGCAGATTATCTAATTCATTCTTATAAAACCCTATTGGCTTAGTCAGTTGTGTGTCACTGGAAGTATATTTAATAGAGTTTCTCTGGACAAAAATTTACCTGCCAGCAGTACTGGTGGGATTGTAGCTGCCAGAAGTGATTTATTGATGGAGTGAGCACAGTACTCTTCTGTTTCTGCAGTCATATTGGTGTTTGACAGTATGGCCAAGGTCAGCCAGGTGACAAATCTCTTGGTACCTTTTTGTCTTGCTTGTATACCCAGTCTCAGTCATGGTAGTGAAGAAGAGGATGAAGAGAGCGGTAAGGCATATTTTCCTTGTGTGTTCAGAGAGCAAAGGCAAATGGCAGATTCTTTACACTGCCAGGAGTTTGTACAGCTGGGGAGAATCAGCCCTCTCATTTCATGGCAGTTAATCAGTTTCGTATTTTCTGTGGCAACCATTAATATACTACTGCCTTAGCTGTAGGCCTGTAGGTAAAGCTGTTTGCTCTGACTGCTTTGCTGTTTGTCCCCCGAGAGCTGAGGATTCTCCAGCAAGTCCACGACGCACAGAGATGTCCTGTCCTGTCTGTGAGACAGCAGTCAGAGCAGACTTGGGCTCATTATCTTGTAGCTGTATTGGGAGATACTTCTAACTGATCTGGAAATACATGAAAGCAGCTCTTTCTCACATACACACAGCAGGAGTGCACATAAGCCAAAAGATGGTCTTTCAAAATTGACAGGTACTACCTCTAAATCATATTCCCTGTTGTTCCTTTTTGTTAATATTGGGATCATTATACTGATTCTACTGAACTGACTAGGTCCTTTTGCCAAACCGTGATGCTAAAGTAGTATGAAATAAGAACAGAACCTCAATAATACTCTAAATGCTGGTTCTTAAATAAGTTTTAATTTCTAAATTGCATGAATGTTGATTTAGGTGCTCATCATATGCTTCCCAGAGTGCACTATGTTTTTTTCAGAGTAAGGCCATAATAATTGTGGTTGAAAATAAAATTAAATGCCTTGGCAAAAAATATTCTTCAAGTGTTTGTAATGATGCAAAGAACACTAACCTGTGTATTCTTGGCCCAGACCTATGCAACTATCTAACACTGATTATAAGATTAAATGCCCATAATGTAATGTCAGCTTTTCAATCCAGCATTTGTTTTTGAAAGTAGCCAGCTCTGCAGTTTAAACACTGCAGTGGTTGAAAAGAACAAGGCACAGGGAGGCAAACTGCCCTTTTGGTGTGTTGTACTGCTTCAGGCCTCAAATTTAGGTGCTCTGAACTGCACAGACCCCTCTCTTCTTTGAGTAAATAGCAAATTTATGCTCCTAGTGTTTGCCCCTGTGACCCGTGCCTAGGCTGGATGCCTGAACCCGCCTTGCAGGGATGACATGATGACAAGATGACATCTTTTCAGTGCCAAATGTTGCCTTCCATGGCAGATGGCCACTAGAGAGGAAGAGCAGGCTGTACATGGGAGCACAGCAACCCTCTGGGCACTCCGCATGTCTGGGGCTGGGACTGGCGGGGTCCCTGCAGGGCAGGTCCCCAGGTCCCACGCACCCGAGCAGCCCTGGGGGGCTGTGAGCAGCACTGCCTTCATGTCCTCTGCAATGTCACTGATGCCTTTTCCTGGTCTTAAAAAATTGAGAGCCAGACACAGTTAAGGGATAAGGGGTTTTTACCTTGGTATTTTAATAAGGATCCTTAAAAAGATCCTAAAGCACCTTACTGGTGCATCACGTCACCAAGGTGAGATGTGCTGCAATGCACACATGATAGATCACATGGAAAATTTATAGACTTTACAAATTTGCATATCTAACAAGGATGCCTCAATGAGAGGCTTGCATGAATAGTGTGATATCCTCCCATCCAAGGAATTCCCCCCTGGATGGGCCAAATCTCTAGTTTACAGGGTATGCTCTAGAGAGGACCTTGGTTTCCCAAGATAGAATAGCGTTTTCCATCCTCCCACTAAGAGGCCTTTAGGATGTATTTTTTCATGGCCTAACAAAATACTAGGACTGTGCTATGTTATCACACTTAAGGAATTACAAGTATGCATGCTAAGGATACTGAGGATACATAAAAGGTATATAAAAGAAGAAGCAAAAAATAATCTTGGTATCATCATCACCCCTCAAAGGCTTCCAGAGGCTGCTGCTGCCCCGGTGACACCCAGGCCCAGCAATCAGGGTGATTTTCCTGCAGAAGGCTCAGGCTGAGCCCAGCCCAGCTGGAGAGTAAGGTGTCCCTGCCTCAGGCCTGGCTGAGCAGCGCTGCCCTGACCCCGGGTGTCCCTTGGAGCATCTCTGTCCCTGTGGCAGGTGGCTGCAGAGGCGCTCGGGTCCAGACACTGCCGCCAAGGCTGCAGGCAGAATCTCAGCTCTGCTTGTCATTTCACCTGGGAATTATGTAAATCAAAGAGAGCAGCTGTTAAATTAAAGCGTGAGAAGGTAATGCCTTCAGGTAATGCCCACTGCGGCCAAGCCGCTGGATTTTAAAGAATTATAGAATTTGCTATTTCCTTATTTCTTTCCATGGGAGATGGAAATAAAGGCTCAGAAGAAAAACCCCCTAATTATTGACTTCCCTGAGGAGACACCCTGATGGCTCCACACAGAAAGAATTTAACTTAGCGCTGGGACAGGGCAGTACCAGTGGTCACAGAGAAGAACAGCTTATCACAGACCCTTTCTCAAGGAAAATTAGACTCATTTTTATATCCTGTGGGAAATAAGTGACTTTTCAATAGGGCTTGCAATAAAGAAGAATTTTCTCAGAATGGAAAATCTGAAAAACCTTCTGCATTAGGAAATCTCCATAGGAAGTACCTTGAATATTCATTTAAATACCAGTTCTGATACTTTATGTTAAAATCTCATTCAGAAAGAAACATGTAAATTTAAAATTATCTCATTTTATTGATTTCATGTCTATATTAGCTTTGAATTACTTAATAAAACCTCGCTCTAGAAAATGAAACCACTTTGCTAAGATTAATCTATTCATTATATTAGTTTAACTAGAGCAATTACTAAAGTTTCTAAGGCATAGAAAAGGATGGAAGTTCTAGATTCGGACTGTATCATAGTGATATCTTCAATTAAAACATTTTAAATTAAAGGGTGGGTCTAGATTTGCAAAAATTTTGGGGAAAAATAATCATCTTGCTTTAAAAAAAAATCCCCACCTTGTTTTCTTTAAAAAAGAAATCCTACCCAAACATTCCAACTATTGTTCAAGTATTGAGAAAACCCTTCAGGCATGGACCACTGCTGGTGCTGCAATGCAAGGTGACATTGATGTTCTGAGCAGCTGATTAGCAGTATTGCTGAGCACATTATGATTGCCCTAACTCGGGAGAATTTTCAAGATTTAATATTTTTCCTAGATGAAAAGCTAATTTAAATATTATTCAAATGTAAAATCTCCCAGAAATTTGGACTGAGTCTATTGAGACATTCCAGTTTCATTTGAAGACTTTCAATGTTACAAAGTCAGTTTAATCTCCCTTTTTGGAAATCTGAATGAAAAAGGGAATTTTCTCATTTGAAGATATGTTCTTCTCATTTCCTTACCTGTCTTCTGTTTTTCCCTCCTTCTTTGACCAGGTTTGATTTTTGGGCTTTTGAATTTTTAATGTATTGGCATTTTCGCCTGAAAATACATTGTGAAAATATTCCTGGGCATCTCTGTTCTCTAATTGTATTTAAAATATAATTATCAGTAGTTTGGGTAAGCTCAGAATTACATATCAAACTCATGCAGAAATGCAAGTACAATTCATATAAACACCCTTTCATTTGTTCCATTTTATAATACATGCTTTACAAAATGCTTTTTATAAAAGTAGCATGCAGTGAAGATAAAATCACTATGGAAAAGAAATAATTCAGACAAAGGAGGAGATAGTTATCTTCCCTACAGATTTTTACTGTTGCCTGTTTTTTCTTGCCTGTTATGTGTTTGCATTAATGTATGAAAAAATAGTACTTGGCTGGGTCATTCACAGGATAGACAGTCACTGAAATAATTCTAGGAGGCTTGGTGCTTACTGAAGACTTAATTTAGTCTTTTACTGTGCTGCATTGCAAATAGTCAGATTCTGATTTCATTTACACCAAAATAAATAGAGTAGAACTACATTCACTTTGGAGGAACTACTCCAGTATACATTGCTTAATTAAGAACAGAGTCTAATCCTTCATCACTCTCATTTATGGATCTCTTGGCATACATGGAGGGAGAAGCAGCTGGTGGTAGTTATGTCCACGGTAACTGTGAGGAGAGTTTGCATTCAAGTTCTGTTGGTCATTTGTGTTTGGTAAATCCCCCTGGCACTCACCCAGGTGTGGGGTTCTCCTGGAAGCACTGCAGCAGGTCTGCAGACACTCCTGGAGCACCTGTGACTGTGCAGGGGTTCCTCCCTGGGAGCATCCACAGATTAAATCTACATTGTGGACTTGGCCATGGCCCTGTATCCCTGCAGCATATCCCTTAACTCGTTCTGGGTGTCTGGGCCATTGTGGATGCCCGTGTTGGACTGCCTAGGAAGCTGTGCTGTGGTGGGCAGCGTTTCAGCCTGTGCCCAGCATGGAACTGCAGACACTGGCTTGGAGAGATGGGCACTCTTGGTAGCCTGAGAGAGAAAAGCTCTGGTATGGGCCCCCTTGATATCCTGAGGAATCACAATGATTCATATACAAACAGTTTATATTCCCTCCATAACCTTACCAGCAAGGGAAGGAAAACTTCTACGCCTTGGCAAGAGTCCCCAGTGTAGTCAGAGCTTTGGCTGCACTTGTGTGTTTATGAATTCTAACAACTCCATCACGAATGCTGTCACCAGATACCTGGGCTCTAGCCATGCTGAGTTTTCCAAATGTTTAAGGATGGTTTTCTCTTAGGAGCATGCTCTCATTTGTTTTATAGTTACTATAAGCAGTAAGATATAATGTAAATTATTTTTAAAATTTTATTTACTCCTTAACTTTTCTAGTCAAGGATGAAATACGCATGGGTTACTTCCAGACTTATTGTGTTTTCTGTGTTTTTGTGCTATGGGAATGGCTTCACCTTTTTTCCCTAAGACCTTACATCCTGAGATACAGAGCAGAGAGACAGTGTAGATGGACCACCACCACTGGAGTTCAGAATGTACATGTGGCATTTCAAAAATGATGTTTGGCCTCCTGGAGAGAGCCAGTATAATGTTTAATCTGGAAAGTATTTGAAGGGCATTTTCTGTGAAGGAAACTTTTAGCTGTGTAATATAGTTATGCAGACAAGGATTGCAGAAACACTGTCTAAACAAAGTGGGGTTGTGGTATTAGGGGGGAAAGCAAGATGAGGAAAAGTAGTGCTTCACTGTTTTGTTGCAAAGGAAACAAAGAGTTTCTTCATATTCTTTTGGGTTAAAAGCAATGCCCCAAAAGAGAGAACTCTGAGGGAAGATTAACCAGCTCAGTAGAGAAAGGAAGAAAATACCTTTTTGTGTACCACTGGGACAGAGTCCACCAGTCTGACTGATAAGTCAGTTAAAACTCTCCTTTGATTTCCAAATACTTTGGCTCTAAACAAAATTGCATAAGGAATTCTGAGAGAGTCAAAAGAATAAAAAATCACTTCTCCAAGCTGAAGGAAAGCAGCAGAATAGTAGGAACAGAACATTCAAGTGGCGACAGGGGAAGGAAACTATTTTCTCTAGATCACATGGAAGTTTCCAGTACACTCTTGGCAATTAGGATTTCCGTGATGAGGCCAATTTATGATTTAAGGGATTCTGTAAGAAGTGAACATAAGTAAACAAAATCAATTTAAATCTTAACTAGATGTTAAAAAAAGAAAAAGGTAGTTTTGAATAAGTACTGTGGAGCTGATGTACAGAGTATTTTATTCCTTAGCTATAACTCTGCAAAACTCATATTTCCTTTAATCATGGTAAATTCGCTGATTATTCATCACCAAATTTCTGCAGGTTTTTATTCCGTAAGAGCTCAGTTTCATTGTGCTCATCTCAGGGAGATGATTTGTGCATTGGAAGAGTCACCCAATGAGCACCCCAAAGTCATTTGGAGAACCACCCCACTTGAGAGCAGTTCATCAGCCCAGGGATGGGCTGTCCCAGTAACCACTGAAAATCTCCCTGTTCTGCTTCAGCCCTGAGCTCTGTGTGTTTTTGTTTGGCCTGCCCACTTCCAGGTAACCTGTGTTCTTTGCATGTTGCAGGGTGTTTCTTCCCCTTCCGTAGGGAGTCACTGCTACATTTGCTGAATGCAAGAGAGGGATCTCAATTCCATTCCTGTAAGATCAGCTTTTTGGCAGCCATACAGCTTTCAGGAGAAAAAGAAGAGACAGTTGGGAATGAGGAGATGTCAAGATGTTTTGAGTGCAGGAGTTGTTCTAACAGCAGGTCCTTGTTAGAAGTATGTAATTTTTGGACATGTCCCTGGCCTAGACTTTGTGCAGCACAGTAGCATTTCCAGAAATGTGCTGTGGGCAGAGCTTTTATCACTAAATCACACAACATACGTCAAAATTTGTGTTTTAAAACCCTGTAGTCTTTGAGTATATAAAGGCCACTATTTCAGTGTGGTTAATTTTATTACCTTATTATAAGCTTTAAAACAAAACCCAACAACAACAAAAGAGGAAAAAATTACCACTAAAACACAGCAGGTTTTTCTTCTTCAGTTTTGGAGGGAAAAATGTTGCTTCCAGGGTGAGATTTAGCATGCCAAGTCTTTGGCCAGAGCAAATTTTTAAAGCTGTATCATAAACCTCTGAAAATAGGAGTTTATAATAGAAATGCAGACATACAGTTAATTATATCATCATGAATGGCGCCACTATAATTAGCTAACTTCTATATGATGCCAAGTTTTAAGCTATTTTACTTTTATGGCACTGGATGTCAAAAGCTATTTATTTTAGTTTCTTTCATTTTTTTCTTTTATTGTCTTACTGACCTGGCTCACCAGGTTAGGAAAATGGCTTGCAGATTTTCCTTCAGCCCTGAAGAGCCCTTGCAACCTCGAAGGTTGGCAGATTCCTAGAACCTGGGTTGTCAAAGGGAGTGGATTCCCTGCAAAGGCAGGCAGCAGGTTATCAGTAGAAGCAGACTTCTGTGGATAATGTTGGACTTGTGGTTCCCACTGAAGGGCTTTTTCTGAGATGACTGGCAATCTCAGCTGGACAGAAATCTGCTAATATTTGGGTATTACAAATACTTTTAAGGTGACAGTTTTAAAAAAAGATTAAATAAAGAGAAGAAAAGGAACATAATCTGTTTTAGAAATACAATATTTCCTACAGGTTCAAAAACAGAGAAAGGTGCTAACAACAGACCCAAGGAGATTATGGGATGAGAAAATCTCCTCCCTTAAGTTTCTGTTTTCAAGCAACTGTAACCCTTTTGCAGCTCATTGCTTTTTAGGTGCTTTATAGTCCACACAGGAATCAGTTTCACCCATCATTGAAATGCAGTTTCCTCTAGACGTGAATACAAAAAACTTTACAAAAATATGATCATTTACATTGCTGAGCAAAGATCAACATATTATTCAGTTAAGGAATCCAAGGAATCTGTGAATTAACCACACATGCTCAAATATTATTTAAATTGATAATCAAAGCTTAACAGATGTCATAATTGAAAACAATTATTATAATTTGAATGCTCAGACAAAGTCTTGCCTGTTTTTTAAGACAGTTAATTAAGTTTTCAGGTTTTTTATTTCAAAGAGAATGAAAAAATATTTTATCAAAAAATATCCATATGCTTATTATATATTCTAAAGTTACTAATTATCCTTAATATTTAACACATTTACATGTGTTTATATATGTATAAATTATGACTAATATTGATATGTATGATATCAGTTTTCTCAATGATATTTGATAAGGATCTGAAGGTAAAACTTTAATTCAAACACACTGTACCCCAAAGCCTATTGCTCTTTAGGGATGGGCTAAATCATGCTGCCTTCCTTTTTGTCTAAGAGTGATGTGTAAGGTGATGTGTTGAGGCAATCCTGCTTCTGGGGTTATTTTTGTATGTGTCTATGTGAACTAGTGCTGCTCCATGAGTGTTTGGGCGACTGGATGTTAGCAGGCTTTACAGTCTGATAGTCCTGAATTGTTTTGTCCTGTTTTCTGCTGATCTGCATTTCTTCAGATCTGCCATCTAAGTTGATTTCTCCCAATAAAACTTCTGATGATAATTTTCAAAGTATTTTGCTATTCAGTAAATCAACAGCACAGTAGGAATTAGCATGGATTCTTCTTTATGCTTTTGGTCAATCTTTTCCTTTTCTTGGCCACGTGCTTGTCACTTTTCCATGACAACTCTTCTTTTTGTGATCATTGTTGGCTGGATGCAATTTTCTGGCTACAGGGAGTTCCACACCTGCTATTACCCTGTACAGAGCTGACAATGCAAACTAATGACATGAGCTCAGTTACCACATGCTCCTTTATTTCATGTTGGCTTATTAAAGGATCCTCAGGCGGGTCCTGCCAGCTTCGATGCATATGAGCAATCCCGCTGATTGCAGCAGAACTGCCCAAGTGTGTAAGGAATGAGGGACTGGCCACTGAGAGAAGAACAATTTCTGCTAAGACAGGGCATGTCAAACCAGTGGCCACCAGCCAGTGTGATGGAATTAATGAGGGGAAACAGTAGCCAGCAGTGACAAGTTGGGATAAACTCAGAGAGTAGCACTGCCACATCCAATTACTGTATTTCATTGTTGTTCCCTGGAAATGGGGAGCCCTCTGACAACCTCCGTGAAAGCTGAACTGGAAATTCTGGAAATAGAAAAAGCCAGTGTGAGTAAAGTTTATGCTGATCCCCTTTATAAAAGAACAAATGCTAACACAGAAAAAGCCTTGCCTTTCCTTTCCGTCCTTGACTTTGCTACAAAGTCTGCACTTTGCTGCCTTGCAGGAAGTGTTAAAATAAATTGCTTTCAAATGAAAAGAAAAACAAAAGTTAGGAAAACATTTTTTTTTGTCTAGGCCTAATTTTGTTCTGTTGGAAGTGATGCTCTTATGTTTTGATGAAAAGCATATTTTGATCTAAAACTCTTGTATAAAGCAAATTGGACTATCAAGATTCCTGGGACTGCTTTAAAAAGTAAAACCTAAGGCATCTTTTTCCATGCCTAATAGGGGCATTTACTGGTAAAGGAACCAGAGAATTAGTCCAAAGAGTGCAAAACCCACGTTGATGCCAATGATATTTTACTCCATAGAATACTTCATTCAACCATAGATTCTGATACATATGAACAAAATAATAGCCTGGAGGAATGATTCATGTGGAATTATTTAATTCTGCCTGGCAGAGTGATACTTTTAGCTGGGAAAAACCTTCTTGCAGGCCGGTAGGCAGCAGACTCTGCAGCACAAAGCCAAATGACATCATCAGCTTCTCTGTGTAACAAAAGGCCAGTGGCATCCCCCCTTGCTGAGTGAAAATTAGCAGCAGGTCTTTGCACTGTGCACATACTTTGAGAGGAGGGAATTGTGTCATTGTTATTTGCTATTTCCGCAAGCTGACACTTATCTTGTAAGCACATCAACTGTTTGCTTTAGCTCCACAAGTCATTTCCTATACATTATATCAGTTAGTCACGCTGCTCTGCATTGTGTGCAAAAGAGGTTAAATTCCACATGTAGAGAAATAAAAGATGAAGGAGAACTATCTAAATAATTGTTTTAGAATGGGAGCAACTATTATTTTCTTTAAAAAGTAACTGTGTCGGTAAACTGTTTCAGACTTTTGTGTCTACATTTGGAGCCAGATCAGTGCATCAAACCCTTAAACTCCTTGAAGATGAAGTAGACCAGATCAAATTCTACCAGATTACTAAATTAGAATCATAACTTTCCTTGATTTTTACAACCCAAAAAAGCATGCAGACCTATCTGGAGAAAAAACAGAGCTGACTAGAGATGCAAACAGAGAAAAGATATCGAGGGGGGGGGTTCCATACATTTAGCATATGTAAAGAAATACATTTTTGTAATTGTATTTTCACAGCTATTGGCCAGTTTTACTGGCAAATGTTTGTCTGCTGAATTGTTGCTGGGGAATTGTTGTATCGTTTCTAGGGAATTGGAAGTAGTTTTTTTCCAGCTTTAATATCATTGAAGCTTTGGTTTTGGTTCTGCCTTTTTACAGTAATGTTTGCTTACTCTTTATTTTTTTATTTAATTACTGTCATGCATAGTGCTGCATTGTACATATGAGAATATACCAAATAGAACTGTAATTCCTCAAGCACGAGGGGAAAGTAAGATGGGAAAAAGAAAGCAGAACTATGAGGGAATAAAACATTCTTTGGCAAATAATAATGAATATTTTATTTAGCTTGGTTTGAAACATAGCACAGTAAGATTCTCTTAGAGAGCTAGAATATAGGCTTTTTTCAGTCTCTTGGCTCTATAGTAAGATCCTGAAAAATGTATTTCCTTAATCCATGATTGAATACAAACTTATCAGTCAAGTTTTTCACAGTCTGTAGATTTCTACAATAGAAAGAGTTCAAATACTAAGGCAACACAGTTCACTTTTTCTTGTTCTCACTATCTCATTCTGTGTAACTGTATTAACATCACTGTTCTTCATATTTTCTTTATTTTTAAATATCCCAGGACAATATTCTAAAGTCTTTGTGGAGAAAAAAGTAAAAAATTATGGTTTCAATTCTCCAGACACTGAAGCAAGTGCTTAATTTAAAGCATGTGGGTAATCCAAATTTGCTTCTGTCATTGGCTTCTGGACCCGAGCCAACACATTTGGAATGCATCCTGCATATTTATTCTACTATATACATGATTCAATCACATGTGTGCAAAGTTGTTTGTGATTAAATTTGTCAATTAAAGTAACTGAATTGAAATTTACCTGAGAAAAATTTACATTGAATGACATTCCTCCAATAAGGGTAACATCAGAAGACAGAGAAGTCTTTCATTTTTCAAAAAAATCCCTAGCATTTGAGGCCAAATATCTGTATGAATTTGGTGGGTTTTTTCCTTTCTTGAAAAATAATTTTAAAAATAGAAATTGGTTTGATTTTTAAAATAAGATGATCAGTGCATTGCTCTTCATATTCTCTGGATTTTTTTTGATGCTTGAGTGTGCCAGAAGTATCTGAAGAAAGTGCAGCAAATTTTCTCATCTGATTTCTTAATAACTTTCTTTTTGTTTCTCAAAAAAACACACTTCCATTTCAAAAGTTCATCTGCAAACTGTTTCTTCTTTTGAGGTTTGATTTTGATTGTGTGACATATTAAAATAAAATGCTGATGTTCCAGAGCCAGTCCTTTGCTCGTGTCTGCCCTGGTGGATTATTTCTGAAAAATGTAAGAGATAGTTGGGTACCTAAATGCTGCTCCTGAGATAATTTACATTTATTCAGGCTCTTTGTATATATATATGTGTGTATATATATATAAATATATATATAAGGTAGTAAACAGCAAATAAGAGTTCTAAAGAGAAAGAAGTTTGTTTCTAGATGACCTGTCTGGAGTCCTGTATTATGTACTTTTATTCTTAGAGAAGCTGTAATATCCAACAACTGCTGTACTGCTGTGTCATTTTCTGTTTACAAAACAAATATAAGAACAAATGTGAGAATATATTATTATTTTGCAGACAAGTTGCGTGGACCTGACTGATAAACTCCATCTTTTGCCATCAACAGGAAGGAATTATGTATTTTTATTGATATTCATATTATTCATTTCAGAGATGTTGTTGAGAGTGAAGGGCTTCCAGGATGGCTGGAATGACCCTACAAAATGTTTGATGTGCTACTGTAGGAAGCAGAAATTTCCTTTGGTGTCTTCTGATGAAAACGTAGACTCTTTGTTCCCTGGTTCTCTGATTCCTGGACTACTCTCTTCAAAAGAAATTTCAGCTTTTTGTGTTATTTTTAAAACAGGAAGAAACGTTTTTTCTCTGTTTTTAACTTTGTCACTGAAGGCAAAACTTGAAAGAACTTTTTAACATAAGCACAAAAGCACGAGCATCTGTTTTCCTGGTGAAGAGTGAAATGTCTCAAAGGAAGCTCCATGGCAGGGTGACTTGTTTCCATCCACACCTAAGCCACCAGCGTGTGCTGCAGCCAGCACTGGCACTGGGGGCTGAGGCTGCTCAGACACACTGACTGAAACCTCTCTTGTGGAAACTTCCTCACAGGACTGGTGTACAAAGCTAACTATTGATAAAGTGCTTTTAAAGGAGATGCTTAAATAAAAATCTTTGGTACTTGTGCAAGGTCACAGATTATCCTCTACTTTACAAGGGCCCAGAGGCAAATCAACTAAAGCATGAGCACCAAAGAAAATTTTCCTATGGTGCTCTGATCTTCCTTTTGTTTGCATGAGATCTGGCATGAATTTTATGTCCTCACTATGGCTCTACTGAGGATTTAATTTTAATTAAATTGCCTGCTTGAAGAGGTTAAAAAGAGAAAAGGTCAGTATGCTGAACACCACTGAAGATAGGATAGAGTGCTTTACCTCTGATCTGCTGGAGGCCAAAGGTCTTGCTTGAGACTCCAGTGTCTCCCAAACCTTCACTGAATTCCTAAAAAAAAATATTATTATTCTAGAATGAGAGCAAGTCTCATTCTCATTTCTCATTCTCATTTCTCTCAGGACTTCTCTTATGGGTAGAGGCATACATGTGAGGCTTTCAAAAGGAACAAATAGATAACAAATGGAAGCATTAGAAGCATTAGAATGTCCAGAATTATGCTTCTCTACTGTAATGTCATTATTTGGGATGATTTTGATATGGTGTTCTACATTTTGACCAGCTTGCTTTCCTCCTTCTGTTCACCTTCAGAAGATCTCTAATGGACATAGTAAAAATTACCCTGAGCTGTTAGTTCTGCTTTCATCTTCAGAGCCATCTGGTTTCTTGAATCCATGTGTGGTGTTTTTTTTTACCTGACAGTCAATAGAGACTATGAAATTACTAATGGTAGAATCAAGGCTCCTAAAAACTTTCTGGTACTCTTTTTCTTTTTAATCATCCATCTTTCTTTTTCCATATGAGCATTTATGCAAGCATTTTAGGGGCCATGGATGATCTCTTCCTTATTTACCTGCTGATTACTGAATAAGAGTTCACTCAGATACTGCTCAGTAAGTCAAAATCTGAAATCTCAGCACTAATTACCTTTCATTTGATGATTTTGAGTACTCAGCTCTGGTTTGAGTGCTTCATTCTGAAGTCTGCAAGTCAAGACTCCTGTATTTAGGTGTTTTACAGGAGGTTCTGCTGGTTTTCACAAAGCAGTGACACAATCATTACATACACAGATCAGCTGGACAATAATATCTTCTCTAGTAGATCTGTGCAGCCAGTGCAGAAGTACAGAGTGGAAGGATATAAGACATGAAATCTTTTGTTAACCCAGGAGTTACCTTTTGTTCTTGTTGTGGGACTCAAAGGTAATGATGACTTTCTATTAGCATGAACCACTGGAATGTTAATGACTTGGAAACTTAGGGAGATGGGGCACTGGAATTATCAAGTGGGACACTACAAACCTTGGGTGAAGATACTGGGTTGTGAAAATTCCCCTAATCAAGCTCTTTTTTTGTCTTTGTCACATTCCATTTATGTATTATGCCAGCCTTTGTTTCCTTAGGCTAACTTGCTATCTGGAAGTAAACACTGAATTACCCTCAGTGTAAAGTTTATACTCATCCCCTTGCAAACTGCACTGCTCCTGACATCAGAGGTGCCATAAAGTATGCCCACTTGAAAGGATAGCACATGGCTAGTTTATTGACTTGCATTCCTGGCCTAGGTGCTGAAGAATGATGATTCTCCAGGCATACAGCTTTTTGGGTGAGTCTGAAATGGCTTTTGAAGTGATTTGAAACATGCCTTTGGCTAAGGAATCACTGGTTCCCCTGAAGTAAACAAAGGGACTGTACTGCCACCCAACTATTGCTGTGTCACACCAGGAAGGTTCCCTCTGAAGGGTGTCAGCAGTGGTGCAGCAGAGGAACCTGCTGAATTCATGCTGACAAACAGGAGTTTACAGAAACCTGGCTGCTGGCAGGCTGCAGCTGAAAGCACAAAGAGGATCGGATAGGCAAAGCAGGTGGTTTATGAGCAGTGTTTCATACACAGAAATGTGAGATGCAACCTTTGTTCCTTTAGGAGACATTGTTTTACTAGAGATAAGATACTGCATTTCAAAGAATCCAAGTGCTTACAAACCAAGGATGAAACAGAAACCTAACTTGGCCACTTGAGTACTGAGAGCCTGACTGTGGTGGGAAGGAATGTTTTATTAGCCTGGGCTTGGTACTACTCTGTTAGTTGTGTGACTGTAAAACTTTAATGAATTTTCATGCAAATTCCATTAAAACATTGTTCTTAAAAGCTTCAAGAAATTACCTTCATGCATGACTGCAGTTGTATTTTGTACAAGAAAGTACAGCACAGCATTTTTTTTGTAAAAGGTTTTGAGAAGATATTTCTCCTCTAGCAGTTTCCTTGGGGACAAGAGTCCCTTGGGGAATTGGTGGAGGTATTGACGAAGACACACTAAAATCCCATTATCTATCCACCCTTCTGTCCACAGTAGGTACCTGTCTCACAAGCTTTTATATTTAGGCTTTATACCATAAGAGTGTGATTTCTTTCAGGCAAAGTGTTTGGAGTTTTATAGGTTAGAACAAGCGCAGTGCACATCTCTGGAAGTGATGGTAGGTGATGTCTTCTCTTTCTTTTCACAAAGAAGCAAAGAGGAAGCCTGAGCCAGCCCATGCATGTAACAGAAAATGCAGATATATCCTGTGGAATTGAACAAACTTAGATCAAAGGCATTGTATATGAAGACGTAAGGGGAATCCAAATGTTTTGAATTATTATTGAATTATATGTACTTACTAAAGTACAATTTATTTACTTCTTTTTACCTTAACCATATTAAAGCTCCATACCATGCTGTGTGTTTTGAAGGCTGTGTATCTTCTAGGGGTTGTTGGTACTGAGGCGAGGGATGAGAAAGGAAAGAGAATCGAGGAAATACCTGACAAAATTTAAGAAGAGAAGTATGAGATAACATTTTGCCACTGACCTTGCTTACTGACTACATTTTTGCATCCTTTCTATAGAAAATACTATTTACTGGAGAGGTGCCTAGAGCAGAATCTCAGACTGTAGAAAGACCCACAATACAGCACAGAAATAGCAATGTCAGGATGTTGTCACAAAACTTCTAAGGGTGCCCTGTACCCAGCACCTCAAAACAATTTCAGTGTGTGAATTGAAGGTTTGAATAAGGGGAAATTATGAGATGGAGTAGAAAGCAATTATTTGAACTTACCCAATATGTTAATAGCGGAGAAAATGCAGTGAGGTTAGCATGATGTTTAAAAATAATTTTCACGTTAACTGGTTTAATTCAGTTATGCAAAGAGGGAAACACTTAAATCCATCAAACCACAATGAGTTTTAGCTTGCAGACTTGCTGCAGTTTCTCCACTGAAATCAGAGCAGAGAATGGGTGAGGCCACATTTTGGAGTTAGATGCTA
This sequence comes from Parus major, assembly GCF_001522545.3. Classification (NCBI taxonomy): domain Eukaryota; kingdom Metazoa; phylum Chordata; class Aves; order Passeriformes; family Paridae; genus Parus; species Parus major. The sequence goes on along the minus strand of NC_031780.1, from coordinate 12,110,848 downwards.
ACAGCTGGCCAGATCTGTGATCTTTTACCTCTTGATCTTTTCTTAATCCTCCAAGCATACGCTTAGAAGCAACAGCTTTCTATGCCAAAGTGTAACTGCTGATATTTTCCAAGCCCTGTTTTCCAGCTCTGATGGTTCTGGTACACTTAAGCTATATGTTTGACACATATGACTTTATCATTTGGGAAGGAGCACTACATTTGGAATCCAGGGGGAGCAAAGTAGAATTCAATACTTTCTAAGGGAAAACTAAGAGTTTGGTTTTTAGGGCAAATATAACATGCTACTATTAATTAAAAGAAGAGGTTTGTTATAATAAATTCTTCAATGGTCTTGAAAATATTATTATAGTATGATGCTTCATTCTTACACATTTAAAAGCAACAATTACAACATCACCTCATCAGAGATACAGCCTATGCTTACAAATCTCTTTAATTGTTACGGGTAATTTCTGTTTGCTGGAGCATTTTATTTGTGCTGTTTGCTTTTCAGGGTCTGTCATCGATTAAACAAATCCTAGGGGATTTTCTGAAAACTTGCTAGAGTACAACTTCTCCATGCACCCTTGTTCTGTTTGTCTAAAACTGCACCAAAGTTGGAACTAAAGTATGTGTGTGGGAAGGACATATGGCTAGGTAGAAGACAGCATATGTCTTTAGTATGCACTTACCATGCAGTTAGTTTAGACAGCATCTGTTGTTTGTTTAAACAACTTTTTTTTTCTTTTGTAGGGGGAGGGTACAGTCTGTTTAAAGGGGACCTGCAAAAGGAGGGAGGGGAAAGGTTTATGTCTGTTTTCTTCATTTTTTTCCCCTTCTGTTTAAGGAAGAATTGCTCTGGCTTGTCTTTTGTCTTAGAAATAACAGAACTTTGAAGCACTATCTTTCATGGTTTTGTTGCAGGCGTTTTTGGATTGCTGAGGCTCTGGGAGTTTTTGTCAGCTTTAAATGAAAGGGAGAGTAGGTGTGGATTGCTAACAAAGAGCATTTCTCCAAGCCCTCCTAGTGAAATGCATTTACATTTCTGGTACCATTAGAGCACTCCTGTATAGTTAGAACTCTGAGAGGACCCTGTGAGGCTGTTTGGTGCATACAGCTGATTTAACATCTGCATTTGGCATACATTGTGGTGATCAGTTATTGCAGCCCAGGCTGCTGCTATTTATTTGGTGGGAGCAGATGTTTGTCCTCTTGCTCCTAGGAGCCCCTGATCTGCAGGCAGCTGCTCCTGTACCCAGGCACTGAAAAAGCAGGAGAGGTGTAAGAAGAGAGGTCTATTCTGGCCTGTTTTATTCCAAGCATAGCTGCCCTGAAGTCCCTGGAGCTGCCCCCTTCACTGAGTGGGCACCTACCTGAACCCACGAGCCTTAGCTGGCTCAAATTTGTCACCAAGGATTTCCATCCCAAAACCCTGGAATACTCAGCAAGTTCTGAGCAGTTCCATGACCTCCCTCCTCTGCATCATGTTTTAATAGTCATGAGCCTGTAACCAAAATCAGCTATTAAAGAATTTACACAATACCTCACACATGAAGTAGGCCAGAACTTGGCAACAGCAGTGGTGTTTTGCTAAGCAAGTACAAATATAGAGGCAGACTCAATTTTGGCAGGAAAGAATTCCCAACTCAGTTAATAGACTTTTTACATGTAAGATCTCTCAGATGTCTCAAATCAACTGGTTTGCCACTTGTCTTTAAATTTCCAAGGAAAAGCATAGCAGACAGACCTGGATTTCTATGGTGCTTATTGTTTCAAGAACTCCCATACTGGAAAGAAAAGAGGAGGCAGAAGGAGAGGGAAGTGTCTTTCGTCATAAGAATTGTAATTACTCAACAGAATACTTTCAGTATTTTAATTTGAATATTTTTAGGGCCTGTTGGTATCATGCAAAACAATGTGTTCAGTTAGGAACTTCAGTTCTAAGTTTTCCCTGAAGTCCCACAGCTGGATAAAACCCCACAAGTGTGAGTGCAACTGACTCCATGAGGTCTGGCCCACAAGAACACCTCCAGGCCCCGTAGCCTTGAGTGGGAGCACACCAATCAATTAGCTGAAGGAAGACCATTTCCAAAATGTTTCACTGTTGCCCCCCATTTATTGTTTATTGTTTATTATTTCTATGCTAAAGTCACAACCAAAAAGCAGAGTGAATATGTTTCATAACTAAATATGAGAATAATAAACCATGTCTGATTTTTAATAGGAATAAGTACCCCTGAAATTTAACAACTAATGAGGAGGAGGAATGATTAATAACTTCATGGAGACAGATAGGTTACTCTAGGAAGGAGAAAACATTTAAAAAAATCGATTCAAAAGAGATGTTTGCTGCTCTTCCAAAACACTTTCTAGCAGTTGTGCTAGAAACTATCACAGCTGCATCAAAGATGTCCTCTTTCTTTACAAGGTGCCTTTGCTGCAGAAGTCACAGGAGGGAGCTCTAAGGTGAGTGCAAAATCACCTGGAAAATGGTACTTGAAGAGTAACCACTGATAGTTCCTCTCAAAATGTCTATTGGGATTCTGCAATATCTGTTAAACATCCATTGTGGTTCAATGGTGTTATCAATGAGCATAGATGGAAAAATAAGTCTGTGTTTTGTCTATTCAGTGCTGAGTGGCTGCAAGGAGGTGGGAATAGAGTGTTAGAATCCAAAATGAGTTTTCAGGCTGAAAAAATGTCCACATTTTCCTCTCTCAGAAAAAGTGTCCTATCAGACTCACCCAAAATACTGTGCCAATAATGGATGAGAACAACCAAGTGGATAATACTCATTACAGCTGTATGTGAGGGCTACAGTGGCTCACAAACTGCAGAAGAATCATGAATATATTTATCTCACATAAGATTAAATTGCTTTAAATTGTTCTTCCTGCCATTGTCATCATGCATTTGGCCTTGGCTGGACAGTTGTACAGGTGTGAAAAAATTGGAAAGGATCCAGAGGAAAGGAAAGTGAATAAGGAGAGGTGTTGCAAGCATGACTTTGGAGGAATGATTGAATGAAATAGGATTCTCTATTTAGAGAAGACTGATAGAAGACAAGTATGCAAGTGTGCAAAAGCTGTGAAAAGAATAGAGTAATCTATCCTCCACATCTGTGAGGCATGGGAAAGGAAATAATGAGCTTATCTTGTGTCAAATGACTTCTGGCTCAACGCTTTTAAAAAAATGTCTAAAATAGTTAAGATTAAAAAAATGCTAATGCACAGGGAGGTGCTGAAGCTTCATTTTGGACATCTTTAGATAAACATCTGCCAGAAATAACAAGACTCTAATTGAGGGTGCTCTGGGAGTAAGGTTTAGTACTCTGTACTAAATACCTGTTTGAAGTTTTTTCTGACCTTATTTACCATGATTCTCTGAGTGCTGCAGGCTCAGTACAAATCTTGCTTATTCCTGTTTCTCTTCTGTGTATCCTTCTGCATGTCAGTGAAAGGCCAGGATACCCAGGTGGGGCCATGGATGCCTCAGTTCTGCTGCACCAATAACAGGCATAGGGAATTTGTTTTGATAAATCCATTGTACCTTTTAGACCTACATAACCTGAACTCAGTTTTCAGCAATTTTTCTCCCAGGGAAGACATCTAAATTTCATTACTGGACCCACTGTGCAGTAACCACCCTGCCAAACCTGTCTGAGTGCTGATTTGTGTATTTAACTGTAAGAGAGGGATAAGCTTTGAAGATGTGTGTGTTTGAACACTGGTTTGGCTGCGTTGAAGGAAAAATGAAGACATGGAAATATATTAAGCAATTCTAAATGGTTACTAGAGGTTTGGTTGGGGTGCTGTGAGGAACAAAAGCAAAAGTTATTTTTTGGGCAACATTTAACTATTGTATCTCAGTATTCTTAACTACTGATCCATAAAATAGGCCTTATATTTTATTTTTTATTTTTTTCTTTGGCAGGAAGAATGCAGAAACAATTTTAATTTAAGTAATTTTATTTATATGCACTTCAAACATATTTGTATACACAGGGAGCTCCAATTGCAGTGTAATTAGAGTAACATGAGAGCCTTAAGATCAGGAGTTCAAATTTATATTTGTAAATATTTCACTAACTTCTAAAACACTCTTCAAAGATGTTTATTATCTCCATTTTCTGATTGATGAGGTTGTCATACTTCCAAATACAGAGAGAGTTTCCTTCATATACAAGACCTTTATTACTTGAATGTTTGGATGATCATAACTATTAAGCTAATTGAAGCAAGAAACTAAAATATGTGGATTGGAGAAGAAAAAAGGTGAGGAGCCTGCTTACATCTTTCCATTACATATAGAAATAACCTACATTATTGCTATTTTTACCAAACACTAATAGCTGCTCATATAAAAAAACAAAATGAGACATATGACCAATATGGATGTGTATTTATTTTACAGGAAAGATTTGTGAACTCGGGAGATGGTGAAGACTTCAGATCCTTTAAAAAAAACCTTCATTTGTTTTATAAAGTCTATTACAACATCAATCCATCCATGCTGTCCAAAGAAAATTTTGTTCTAGATGATCAAGTTTCTTATTGGCATGTAATGCTGGAAGTGATGTGCATGCAGCAGATTCATCTATTGATTCACACATTGCCAATAGGTTATGGCACAGTTTAGTCTGGATGTTGTCTGTTCGGCTCCTTTCAGGAAAAAGTCTTTTGGATAAGTTGCTATTTCTGGAAATAACTCTTTTAGAAAATGCTGGCAGAAATCTATTGGTTCAAGACAAATGTGGAAACACAAGGGACTTTTGGCAGAAACAGATGAGAAGTAAAATTTCTTGAATTATATGATCTCAAAATCTGTTCTTACAGTCTTTACCTAAGTAAGGCACTATCAGTCCTAGCAGGGATTTCTGTAGTGATGTCTAAAGGAAAGATTCCTATTTCTGCTTTTCATTCTTCAGTAGACAGTGGAGAATATTTTTTGATTAACTGACTACTGAGAATGGTTCATATTTATTCCAAATCAGCCCTTTAAGACTACCCACTCTGGGATAACAGGTTAGGATTTGGGTTTGGGGACTGAAGGCCTTCAGAATTCCACCTAATTCTGCTCAGCCAGAGAGCTTCCCCAGCTTCTGCTCAGCTGGGAGTAGGGGTGGGGCTGGGGGTCTGTCTGGATTTCCTGTGCAGCCATGCCCTGCCTGGAGAGCTGGAATAAGGGCAGCTTTGAAGATGGAGCTGGAGCTCAATGCATGTTTGGGCTCAGAGGGACTGAGTTAACAAAGAGAGACTTTCCATTTATAATGAAAAGGTACCTTATTCCAGTGTATTTTTAAAGCACTCTATTTGCAAATACTGTTGAAAGCCAATGCTGTTGAGATGCCTTGAAGCAGAAAATTTGTAACATTGTTCTTCAGTGAATGATGGGCTACACCTGGTATCATCCTTGGTAATTGCTGTCATTTGAAAGGAGCCTCAGTTGATCAAACTCAGTTTTAACAGTAAGAAGTGAGTTCTATTAAAAAGCTATGAGCCTTTTTTTGGTTGGTTTGCAGTTTGTTTCTTTTAATGTTTTAAGTAAATTTTCATAAATTACTGCTGGAGAACAGATAAACTGAAATTATGTTATCATTGGGAGATAGTGAATCCATCTGCTAATTTATTTTCCAATACAGGCATATTGTCAATTGATTAACCCTTTCAATAGTTAAAGAAAGAAGACAAAATAGTCTCTTTTGCTCCATGGAGACTTTCTAAAGTTGAAAAGAAAAGAAGGCAAAAGGTATGTGCTTCATAGCACCACTGGTATCACATACATGAGGGATGGATTCTTTGCACAGCTGATGAGCTGAAAGAAAGATCCTTGGAATAAATATGTCATCTCTGTTGAGCTGACTAAAATGGGGCAGGACAGAGATTATTTTACTAACAGCTGGGACTAGGTTTGTGGTTTCTAGAAAAGATTAATTTCTTCTGAGGCTTGCCTCCCTGCTATGGAAGAAATGAAGTTGAATCTGGGTGTGAAAGCACTTGCAGTGGCTGCAGAGGGCTCTTCCCTCATGTTCACTTGTGGGAGGCTGGGCACCAGTCCAGCCCTGAGGAGGTGGGGGATCACCACTTCCATTTCTCCTCCACATACTAGGATTGCTTGGGATCACTGAGGAGAGAGAATGGCTTTGCTGCAATGAAGTCCCAAGAGAGAAAGGATGAAGCTGAATCTTTAGAATTGGGTCTTCACTTGCTCTTTGGAGCTGGTTTTTTTTTCCCTTCTTCTTACTTTTTTTTTTTTTTCAGGCATATTTCTAAAATCCATAAGGAAAGAGAGGGCTTTTTTCCTCACCTTTTGAAGATTGTTTTTGCCCTTCCTATCTGTGGAAGTAATTCTAGAAATTACTCAGATAGTCATTGGGCCAGTGATTATTTTTCTTATTCTGTGCCATAAATATCTCTTTATTCTGAGACAGTAGTCCTTAACCATAAATGCTTTTCTAGCAGCACTGCATGAAGTTGAATAAATGTTAGCAAAGCGTGTTTCAAGTACGTGGTGGGAGCCATGGCTTCCAAAGGACCTGGGGATGCCCTGCTCCAGCTTCTGTGATGTGGGTTTAGCAGCAAGAAACAAACGACCAAATGTGAAACAGCACAGGCCACAGCTCTTGCAGTGTATATCTAATGTGAAAATCCAGGGAACTGGGACTCACCCAGCACACAGAAAGGTTTAATGGGACTTCAGGGAGCAGTGGACTTGAAACAGTGCTGGTTTTACTGAAATCTGAGTCTATGCTGGGGGTGGGGTAGTAGCTGCTATACTACCACCACTAAATTGCTGTTTACTGCTTTATGGAATTCTCTGCAGTTCCTGCTTCTCCCCATGTTTTATTAATCAAAGTGAGGAACTGGGCTGTAAGTCGCAGAATGTTCCTCTGTACCACTTGTTTGGGTAAGGAGGAGGAATTCACTGTTTTCCAAAGGACTGACAGAGTTTCTGTCCCTTTCTTGTTCCCTCCCCCAGCCTCCATTCATTTTATTGTGGGAAAAACCACCTGTGGGTAGATGGACTAGAAAGGGATTTAGTGTTTCAAATGTCTTTGACTCAGAGATGTGAGCACTATCTACTGCTCTTCCTGTCTGTCTGTCTTGTTTAATAAATTTGTCCTTCCTTGCAAAGGAGACTTTGATAAGAGGACATCATGTCCTCTGCTGATCACTTGCTGTCAATGACTATAAAGGAGCTTTCTTCAGTTCATTCTGTATTAAATGGTGACTTCTAAGAAATTGTTACCTTCTTTTTCACTAGAAATGCTTCTTGAATCAGTCTACTTTTTTTCTCTCTTAAATGCAAATCTCCTACTGTGTTCTTAGCACTTTGCATTTATATGACACTTTTCATCTGAGGCTTTCAAATTGCAGCGTGTTATAATTTTGTTGGAAGTATGAAAATTTTACCTGAGATACATGTCCTGAAAGGAGGTTGTAGTCAGCTGGATGTCAGCTTATTTTCCCAATAACTAGCATCAGGACAAGGAAATTGTCTCAAATTACACCAGAGGAAGTTTAGATTAGATATTAGGAAAAAATTCTTTCCAAAAAAGGGATGTCAAGCACTAAACAGGTGGAGTCACTATCCCTGAAAGTATTTAAAAGACATGTAGATGTAGTGGTATGGTTCAGAGGTGGACTCGGCAGCGCTGGATTTGCAGTTGAACTCGATGGTCTTAGAGGTTTCTTCCAACCTAAATGATTCTGTGTTTTTAATTAGACTAAACAAACAGTAACAAAATCATGGCCCTGAGTCTGCAGGCTGATCCCACTGATTCAACCCAGCTCTCTCATGAATTCTTTGTGAAACAGAGTCTAACTTCAGATGCCTTTCTTCTGGAAACGAAGGAGCTCAGCTGCACCACATGATTAGTTTTCAAGCAAATAACTTTTTGGCTATCAATGGAGGGAGCCCAGGAGGAATGACCTGCAGGTGTGGAAGAAAATTTAACTTCCCAACCATGCAGTACTGACTCTTTGTTCTACTGATGCAGGATTAGAGCTCAATGGGAAAGAAAAAGATCAATGACATTTAAGGCTTTGTCTTTACTGGGGTAGGATTTTTATGTTCTCAGCATCCATAACTGGGACCAGATTTTTCAATACTACTCCACTCCCACTAGATCTTTAAGTACATACTTGACATTAAAAACAGCTCAACACCAAATGTAGTGAATACCTGAAAATCCATCCACTTATTTGTATAATTAAGTTCTCTTTCTAGAAATATAGCTTTGTATTTTTTAACTCAGTCTTAATAACCGAAAATAACACATAAAATGTGTAGTGTGGGTGATATTTCTTTGAACCTAAAATAGTGGCAATTAACAGTGTCTGCTCACTGTTGTGGAAATTCCATTAGCAAAAATCCCAAAATAAACTCAACTAAAGTAAGCAAACTGGTTAGGACAGAATTAGAAATTGCTCAAACTGTTTCACAAGATGTTAGAGAAACTTTAAGCACAAATATCTTCAACATTTAGAATATTCTTTTATTATTACTTCATATTTCTGGGATTTTGTTAGAGCTGAATATATGACCTTAAGCATTAAGATTTTATCCTCCAGTTTTCTATCTTCTTACAAAGTAACTTGATAAACAAAGGCTGGAATGTGTTTTGCTTTGGCCAAAAGAAAAAAAACAACTGTCTATGACTGTCTTAGATCTGTAAAAGTGCTTGTATTTGGCAAGTATACATATACATATAATATTTGAAGGAGATTAATTTAATGGATCATAACCCATAATATGGTCAGTACTCTGAGGTCCCATTAATAGAATTTTTATATTAAAAACACAATTATCCAAGCAAATTTGAACCATTTGATAATGGTGGTTTTTGGTCCCCATGGCTTTGAATTCTTCTGGACCCAAGTGCTGTAGAATTTTGCCCTCCAGCCTCTCTCTGAGTGCAGAGGAGGTGGGACTCCCCTGAAAGCATTGCTGGCATGACATTTGGATCTTCTGATGAGGCAAACTTCCTGCTTTGCAAATATCACTTGTTTCACCTGAGTAGGAGAGGTTGCAGCACTGTAATTGCACAGTTTATCTCAGTTCACAGAGCTGAGAGCCCTTGAAGAATACTTTGGCATGTCGATTTCCAAGGCCAGTGATCACCAGCACTGGGGAAACAGCCTGGTTGGATGCTGCAAATGGATTGACACATCTCCATTGCTTATTCTTTACATGATGAAGGACAGTTTGTTTTGAGTTTTGTATTCCAATGAAAAAGTCCATTAGTTAATTTTCCATTTGGAGGGACTCAGAAGTTATGGGGATTTTTGCTTTTTTGCTTTGTCTTGTTTTGAAGATATAATGAGGTCTTTACACTGGAAGCCTGCAGCAATCCTGTTATGCTGTGATTAATGTCACTGTATAATTCTGACAAGCTGAAGCCCTCCCAGGGTGCTCATTCATCATGGATCTCTCTATAGCTCTTATTTATTTATTGAACAACATGTAAGCACAGTTCTCTTTTTTGTTTAATGTACCAGCATTTCAGTGTATGTGGACTTCAATGTTTCAGTTTTGTTGACAATAATGAGATCATCCAGACAATTATTGTTTGATTTTTCACTTCACTAGTGAGGAAGATTAAAGAAGAGTTAAGGAGCTTTGTCTGCTTCCTGTTACCCATTTACTGAGGGGGAAGAAAAACTAACTGTTTAAAATGTATAAATTATGAGACTCACAATCAACCAGTACATGAGGAGACCGCACACCGTTAGTTCATTGGAGTTGTAAATAGGTCAAGCTGGCTTCCTGCTTACCCAAACCATGATTTGGACCCCCACTCAAACAGCATGTCTGAGGTAAGGGCCAGGCAGATCCTACATGTGTACCGTGTTCAGCTCATGCACCATTGAGTTCTTGCAGTGCAGGAATGCCCTCTTGCAGAAGGATCTGTGCCCAAGGGCATTCTGGCTTCTGCACAGCTATCTTTCATTTGGAGAGTAAAAGCGGATGAGAAACTGAACATGAACTTGTAACAGGATACCACACAAGGTTGCAGAATCATGGACATGCAGTGTCATAGTCCAGGCTGGGAGCAAGGACACCGGTCACATTCTTTAGAGAGCTGGAAACTGCTCAGATAGGTGATGTACGAGAGTCTGAAGAGAAATTGATTCCAAATACAGAACACTACCCCTCCAAGAGAAAGCACTGGTATGGACACTTTAAGATCAGACAAAAATATCAAGAAGTTGGAGGGAAATCAGAAAAGAGCCACAAACATGATTAAAGAGCATGAAAAGATGATGACAAGAAAAGATGAAAAGGACTAGATGTGTATAGCTATATGGTGATTAAGAAGGCACATAGTCTACAGCTAATTGAAGGGTATAAATGTAAAGGAAGGAGTGTAACTGTCTGGGGTGTTATGAGGGCTCGTAACTGGGAGTAGTTGGATGAAATTAATCAAACAAAAATTTAGGCAGGGAAATTTCCAAACAGCGCACCATATGTTCCCTTCTGGCAGAAAAACGTGTGAAAGGGAACAAAACACTCTGAAAGCCATGTGGCTTTTGAAGTGCAGCTGTTGTTCCACATTCTCTCCCCTGTTCTGTGAAACTAAGGGCCAGGGCCAGGTTTCTGAAGTGCACAGACTATCAACACAAGTGTTAGAAAAACCAGGAAATCACTAGTTAAGCTTATCCACCCCTTGAAGTCCCAGTTGCAAGTTTTACCTACGCCTTTCAACCTTGCCCATTTTAACTTCCCACATGTCTCCTCCCTCCACCCAAACCCTGACTCCCACTGAGACAGTGTTTAAAATTGTGTTTTTGCTTTGTTGGGAAAGTTGATTAAGGCTTTGAAGTATATGATTAACATGGGGACAATCTTTCAGTTCAGGATATGTTCAAGTATGCAGTATTGAAGTTATTGATAAGGAAAGGAGTTGGATGGTGTTTAGCGGTGTAACAATATTTAATACTAGTCCCGATAGATAAGTTTATACCTCCTTCCTCTCTAACAGCTAATGTGTGTGGCTGAAATTTCCACATTGTATGGAGGACAAAGTTCTTGCCTTCTGGTTAACAGGTAGGAGTGATGTAAAGAAATAAATGCATTTTTATACCTTGCTAGGCTAAGAACTCAGGGTTATTCTGTCTTTCTGAATAATGCAGATACAGGTTGGGGGTTTGCCTTTCTTTTTCTGTGTGGTGTCAGCTTGTTGGTTTTATTGGTGATGATGATGTTGTTGTTTTACAATTTAAGGAAGACCACAGACACTTTCACAAACTTAAGAATAACTCTTGCTTTTTGATGTGATTCTTAACCTTATGTAGTTCCCAATACCCCCAAAATGCTTTCTAACTTCCCCCTTTTCCACACTCCCACAGCTCGTCTGGTGAAGAATTACCCTGCCACGTCTGGGGACTAAATACAATCAGTCACGTTCTTAAGCAAGACTGAAACCTATTGGTTTATATGCATCTCTCAAAATTAATTATACAGTCATTCTTGATTTCTTTTCAAAGTCCACAAAACAGAATATGTCATGGAGTATTTTGATTTTTCTGTTTGCATTTTGTGAGGGTAACACTTTTTCCAAAAATGTTCTTTTGTTTATAGATTTTAAAGAGATTGGTTAAGGGAAATTGAGTAGGCCAAAGGAGTTTGAAGGAGTTCAGAGTATTCCAACTTGAAGTTCTTTAAGAAATATATGGGATTTACATATTCCATTAAAACAATTATTTTAGATTAAATCTGATGAATGCTGATATAAAAAGGTAATTTTTGCTTATTTGTAGGACTCACTGGTTTGGTTTACAGCTGTTCTGAGTAGTCTTCATGCCTTCCATTAGATGTGAAAGCTACTGGCTGTCATTGTTGGTGATAACCCCTGACAATAGTAATTGCTCTGTTTTATGAACAGAGACAATCACTACCTTTGAGTTTTCTTTTATCAATATATGCATGTAAATAACAGCATATCAATGAGAACTTTGCAACAGGTATGGGGTTTTTTATGTTCATTTTAATATTCTCAAACACAAAACAGTAAAAGAAATAGACCTGCACCCAAACTGAATTAAAATTTCATCAAAAGCACAAAGGCAAGAGAATTCTGAATTAACTGAACCTTTGCCTCCTGCTGCGTATCTAGATGTTGCTGGAGTTGCCTAACCTTGATTAGTGTCGACACCAAAGGCTATATGTTATTGCAGATCAACTTGCACAATTACTGCTGACATCTTTAATCTAGTTTTTGAGCAGAAAAAAAGGTATTACAGTCTTGTGATTCGAAGCAGGAGCTAGACAAATGCAGGAATGAAGCAATATGCCCATTTTTAACAAGAAGAGAAAATTAACCACTGTAAAATTTACCTAGGGACACAGTGGTTTATCCTTCACTTGAAGTCTTTGTATTACGACTAGGTATCTTCTTAAAAAAGAGGTGCTGTAGATCAAACAAAAGGAATCGTTTTGATGCAGAAATTAATGGTGCTTTTGCCTGCGTTACCCAGGAGATCAAATGCAATAGTCATAATTGCCTATTTTGGTTGCAACATCTAGTGATTCAGTGAGGGAATGATGTATTCAGCAAAGTACCTATAGACAAATACTGAGATATTTGGCTTTAATTTATTTGACATTTATATGAGATATACTATCTCCAGCATTTTCTGTGGAGAACAGCAAAGTATAGATTTTAAAAAAATAATTTAAGACATGTTGTTTCACCTACTTTATTTCAGTAAATTGAAAGATTTCATTATTATGTTACCATGTGAAGTTTTTCCCAAACAAAAAATCTCACAATTGTAATAATTTTTATTACTTTGTCAAGATTTTCTATACTTCTAAAATCTGCCTTAAAATGTACTTACACTCACAGTGAAGTATTTAATTTCCCATTTCATCAGGATAGCTTAACAGAGAGGTTTGATTAATCTCCAGACAGAGAATTTGCAAAGAGCATGTATACTGTATGTGAGGGCCTTTTCTTTAATTTATTTTTTTGGTAATAAATACAATGACTGAAGTCAATTTGCTTAACAAAGAAGGCTGGAACTTGGTGACTGGTACTCACCTTAATAGGTTTCTGAGATGACTTTTTAATTCATTGCAGTTCTTGAGCTATTGAAAGTAAAAAAAAAAACAAACAAAAAAAACCCCAAAAACCCAATAAATTATGTCTCTTAAAAACACTAACAAAAAGCTCATGTCTAATGACTTCATGGAATGATTTCAAAGTAACATTGCCCCTGGTGGAAAAATGGGAGCCGCCTGCTTTCCAAATGGGCTGCACCTGTGCAGCTCTTATAGAGGTTAAAAACATATCAAAGAGTTTCATCTGTGCAGGGCCTTCTGAGACAGACTAAATGGATTCAGGAGTTGGAGGAGGATCAGCACTCCTGGCATCTTACTCCGTGTTGCTGTTGGTCCTTGCTTCTTTTTAATTGTGATACTGCCAGGGAAAGCCTTTTTTTTTTTTTTTTCTGGTCTCATATAAATAAATTTTAAAAAAAGATTCTGCCTGCAGGCATGGGATCTGATGCCTTTTCTTGCTGCAGAGATGCAGTCATCTGGTTTTAGTGCTCAACATCTAATAGCTGGCACATGGACAGAGCACAGCTCTCTGTGCAGCTCCCCCAGCTTCTCATAAGCAGCCACTGAGAGCCATTACTACAGCAGGTGTACGAATGTCTGCCCACCTCACCCTGAGAAGATGTGTAGCTGTGGCCTCTCACATAAAAAATTTAATAAAACTATTATTGCACAAAACAGGTTACATTCCCATTTTACCAAATGGCCAGTATCCTTGGGGACACACATGGGGTGAGACTCTTTTGCCATGCTGTAAAACTAACTGAAGAATGACATGAAATGAATGACAAACCCAGAATTATTTAAGTCTTACACATGTATGCTTTTAAGGATGCGTTTCTTCAGGATTGTAGATGTATGCTGAATGCATGTGGCTTTTTCCTAGGTGTTTTTCTTACTGTCATTATTCTATGTGCTCAAATTAACTTAATTGGGAGAAACCAGAAACTAGAAAATTTATTCTTGGCTGGGTTTGTTTGTATGTTTCTTAAAAAATAAATTCAACAAAGGGAAGCTGATGTACAGCTGCCATCATGTTCCACCTCTACCATTAACAGCAAAATTTGGATAGGATGTGGATAGGTGGAACTGAAAGATGCTGACAGTGTCCCCTGACAGGGCTATATGAAGAGCACATATGAAGAGACAACACTTAAGTATGTCTTTAAGTTTCAGAGTAGTTCCTCCCACTACAAACAAGAAATTCCAGTAGTGCATTTAGCACCATTGTCCTCACCGCTGCTGTATTTTTAATAAGGAAAATCAGAAGAAGCATTTATGTTGATGCATCTGTTTCTACATCAGGTGCTATCCAGGGAGGCTGAGTAACACCTCTAGAAACTTTAATGTTTGTAATTGTATTTATTTATTTTTAGACAGGCCTACCCTTGTTTCATTCTTTGTAATCTGCTTCATTTCAGGAGGCAGAGCCTTTCAATTGTCTAGCTACAGGAGAATCACAAATCAATTTCATGAAAATATTGGTATGTAAAGTTCCTAGCAAGAATGGTCTTGAGATCATTTATTCCCTGGAACATGAGCACTATGTATACAAATAAGCCTCCACAGGAGAGGGCCTCAATCTTGCAAGCTTAATGAGACTGGGGGGTGGGAAGAATGGAGAGCTGCCACCTAGTTAAGGCTGTCTTTGAACAGAGACATTTTCCTGCAGTGTTGCTAAAATCTGTAATATCTGAATTGCCATGGCTGTGATGCATGTCTCAGAAAGACAAATATCTAGGCCCCAGTGTAGCTAAGACTGAAAAGTCCAACTGAAATTAAGGAACATTAAACATTCTATTCATTTGGAATGAATAATCTTGAGCTCAGGGCCTTTTATGTGTATAAATAATTAGATGTAGCAATCCTAACATTGCAGAAATCACAGTTATTGTCTTTTTTTCCTAAGATTAGTGCTGACACACTATGATGTATGTTAGAGAACATCCATGGCTTGTTCAACTGAGCTGCCACAATGCTGGGTGCCCAGAGGCCACTGTGTTTAATTCCAGCTGCCTCAGAGCAGGAGCTCTGGAATCATATGGGGTATTTGCAGAAATCATCAGATTTCACTATTACTTATCCTCTGCCTTCTGAGATTTCTAGCTGCAGAGGAAACCAGTAAATTGAGTAAATGGATGCCTCTGGGTAGGGTGATTTCAGCTGGAATGTTCACCATGGCTGCCGAGTATTTAAAGAGTCTCCAATGCAATGTAGGCGTTATTGTCTATCTATATTATGAAGGCTGCCACTGCCCCAGGTGTCTTTACTCACTGTTTGCATGCTCCTCATTCTCACCTATGTTCTAGCTAATTTTCCTCCCCTCAAAATGTTTCTGTGTGAGAGGAGGCAGGACAGAGTTGAAGCTTAAAATACAGAAGCGTGGAGTTGTGTAGAGTGAAAGCAGCTGAACTTCAGACTGTGAAAGAAATGGTGAATTCTGTGTCATTATTAGAGGAAGAATATTTTTGTGTGCAAGTGAAGACCATTTATAACTGTGGAATTTTTGTCCCAGATCTGTAGAGTTAAAAATGAGAGATGCCCATATCCTTTGTAAGTGGAAGAGACATCATAATGCATTCAAATTTATATCTGTCTGCATGAATACATTTTGAAGATTATTTTAGGTCATGAAATTTGTAATTGAAGTGGTGAAAGCTGCTTAAGCTTTTGCAGTTTCTTTAGACCTTGGTGGGTATCATAGAATGATTAAAGCTGGGAAAGACCTCCAAGATCCTTGAGTTCAACCTTTAACCAAAGACCACCTTGTCAACTGAACCGCAGCACTAAGTGCCATGTCCAGATGTTTCTTAACACTTCCAGGCATGGTGACCCCACCACTTCCCTGGGCAGTCTGTTCCACTGCTTAACCACCCATTCAGAGACAAAATTCCTCCTGATGTCTGACCTGAACCTGGCACAGCTTTTGATACAGTCCAGGATGTTGTTGACTGTATACACTGGTCATGCTCAGAAAGTATTTTCTTCTCTTTTTTAACAAGTGAACTCTCCTCTCCCATGGGCTGTTACCCAGTTTAAAAAGGAGAAAGAAAAGCAAAATGTTTAAAATGTATGAATTGTGAGACTCTGTGTTACATTCAGGCAATATGTGAGGAGTCTGTGTGCCATTAAGAATTCTGAAGAAGGTAAACTGCCCTGTGCACTGAGTCAGCTTTGTACTTAGGATATGATTGAATAGTTAAGATGCATCTTAGTATATGTTGGATGTGTTTATCCAGTCCACACGTTATGTCAGCTTCCCAAAAAGAATTAGTATAAAAGATCTGTATACAATTCTCCCCTCCTGATAAGGCCACTATTTTAGTCTTAAATGAGGGGGGAAATTGTTTCAATTAAAAAGCAAATGCTTGTGCAGAAAGAGGTTTTTTACTGTAAAAAGCAGTATGCTTACTAAAAAAGTCAGTCAAATCAACCAGAAATAAAGTAGAAAATCTTTCCTGTTTTGAGTGCAATTCAGATTTTTATGTTTGCCTAGAAACAACTCGAGACAACACCTGGTTTTAATTTACCAGCACCTGGTCAGCAGTACTTTGAAATCTGTTTCTACCTCTGTGTCTCTCTCTGTATTGTCCTAAACATATTTCATAATATTCTGAATACAGGCCTATGTGTTAGCAATTTGTATTAATGCACACAATTGTCATGCTTTAATGTTCTACTAGTAAGACATTCCTTATAGGAGAGATGGAATTTTTAAATCTCCAGGAAATACTTCAAAACAACTGAGCTTTCATGGCCTGCAGCCTTGTCCTCCACTGGAGCAGTATTCTGGATGAAGGAGCTTGAGAAGGGGGTGTTCTGTGCCTCCTGCAAAGGGAATTTTTGCAGTTTCTGAATCTGTTGCGGATCAGACAAACCCCACAGTTAATTGCCAGCCATTGATCTAATCAGCAACATCAGGCACATTAATAAAGTGCCACCCATGATGGATCAGACAAAGTGACTGAGCTAGAAATCCCATTCCTGAACAGCTTACTTCATTTGTTACACTTATTTTTATTATTCAAGTATGTTAAAAAATTTGCCTTTATAAGGCAAGCTGGTACAGTGTTAAACCCAATCTGCTGGACAAATTCAGAGTTATGTTTGTTAGCATTTAGGAAAGGCTGTATAGTAAAGCACTTCATCTTTCTTTTTCTTGGCTTTTGCCTTTGGTTGTGAGGATGTGATATTTCAAGCTCCCCCACAATGCCAAACAGGATAAAAAAGAGATTGCTTCTTGAAGAAATTCAGGAATAAAAAGAATCTCTAAAATAGCTATATGAAATACTATGTTCCTTATTTTAATAGTGTTTCTGAACTAACTTTGTCACACCACAATCATGTGTTATCTACTCATCAACAGCCTGTAAAAAAGGTGCATTGTGGTGCCTCCTCTGGGCGCTCATTTCCCATTAAGACTTGCTCCCTTTTATCCATCGCTCTTGCCTTTTACAGTAAGCGTGCCACTAGACGTGCTGAGATATGTAAAGAATATTTGCACTGTATTTGAACTCTGACTTGGGTGTTTAGAGACTAACTTAAGCTTTGTTCTTCTCACTTCTTACAGGGCTTAAACTACAGTATGTGATGTTTTAAATCTGGTCTCTGAGCCAAGTAGTTTCCTCCCTAGAACATGCGTTAGGCATCAGCTCTCGCCCGTCATTTGCTGGGATTGATAATGTGCCAAGTCTTGAAGTCTTAACTCAGTTCTTACTCTGACAAGACTCCCATGGAAATCAATGGAAGTTTTGCCTGATTAAATACTTCTGGATTCCTCTCCAAAACACTTGGCTTATTTATATCAGGCACGTTTGGAAAAATCCAACATTTTAGCCCCTGTAAAGTAGGTTTATCAAACTCTTAACTGATGGAGGACACACTGAAGGCAAAATACCCAGGGGTCTGTTTTCTGGCAGTGGAGCACTGCTTATATTTGAAAACCAAACCAAAACAAACCAAATACCTTGTCTAAAAAGCAGTTAAATTCATCTGGAGTTGAACTTAAAAACTTTGTAAGTTAAACTTACAAACTTACTCATATATGAATGAGATGACAGTGGCTTCTTCCATTGTAAGGGGACTGATCAGTGACTTGTATCATTCAGAGCTGCTTTAAGATTTCCAATGAGATTCTATAAAGTTTTAGTCCTTTCTGTAAAAATTAGAAAAACTAACTGGGTGATAGATGCATAGAGAAAGCTGTACTATAGTTCAGTAAGGATTTTATTGAAATCAGTTTCAGTGAATACCACAAAAATACTTCAGGATTAATATAATTACCAAAAATAAACATATACTAACTTTAATTAGCAACTTCTAATATACGAGTATAATCTAAATCTTATTTTATTAAGCATGCTTAGGTATTCATGAAACTTGGCATGCTTTATGTTATCCAATACCTGTTGCTTTGAAAACATTATGTATTTTGCATCTGGAGAAATAAGCCATCTGGGAAGTATAGGGAAAAGTAATGTCTATACATTCTCCATCAGTCTGCCATGGAGTAAATCTACTTATTTTGAGACACATAGAACTTTCATTTCTTGGTGAAAGAAAAGAAGTAAAACACAATTTTGAGACATAGTAAGAAGCACATGAACCTCAATAAAGATATAATTTTTTATTTATTCTACTTAATCTGTGCCACACTGTGGAGCACGAGCATTCTGATGAGTACCCCGCAGGTCTGGTGGTACGAGCATCCCAGGCAGGCTCTGCAGCTCTGAAGGATGATGTGCCTGTGTTGTGTCTTCCTTTGGAGCAGGAGTGCACCCAGGTACGTGTCCTGGTGGCACTGCAGAGTGCCCTGTGCTGTGGTGCAGACACACCACGTTTACAACAGCTCTGACACTGCCAACTAAGAGCAGGTCACGATTCTTGAGATGCATCAAGGGAGTAAGGCCCTGGATTTTTGAAAGAAAGCACAACATATTTCTCTCCAAAGTCCTTCTCCAGCTGTCCAGGAACTGCAGAGTGAGATTGTGAGATTATGTCTGCGCTGTGACACGAGGAGTTGCTAAAGCCTACTGAACCCTATGACTCATGCTCGCTTTCCCAATGACTGTTAGCCCAGCTGCACTTTTGACTTAAAGCATTCACATATTTGGGGAGAGTTGGCTTGTGCTATCTCTTGGCAGATGGTTTCGTAGCATGCATGGCTTGCTTTTGTCTGGTTCATCCAGACTTACGAACAATAGCTTGGGTCCATGTTAAAATACCAGGCACATTTTAGCACCTGTGAGGTGTTTGCTGCTCCAAGTCCTGCCTTTTATTTTCCTCTCTTTTAATATCAGACAAAGCTTATGATCTTAGAATTGATTTACTGTTGCTGTGTAATGTGCACAGATGTTAGGCTTTCTTGTGCCTCTCAGAAGTACAGAGTTTGGGCTGAGACAGATTCTTGACATGGGCATGAAGGTTTCACAATGAACTGGTGGCGGGCCAAGTCCTGATAAAAAGGGGCAACAAAGCTGTCTTTTTGTCCATGTGCTGTGACAGAACATATGAAGGATAAAAGCAAAATCCAGCAAGAGCTGGATGGGCCAGGGGAGGCATTCTCTAGGATGGGAGTTGCTGAGTTCAGGATGCAACAGGACAAGAGCCCAATGTGCTGTCTGCAGATCACTGTTCCCTGTCCCTGCAAGAGCAAGTTGGAGGGAACTGCCTCCAGTCACCTTGCAGCTGTGTTTGGAACCAGACTGCACTGCAAGCTAAGAATGCTTCTTGCTTTAGTTCCTGAATGGTCAATTAGCAAGGGGAAGATATATGTCAGAAGGACAGATGCCACAGTAATAAATTGTTCCCCTGACTCTTAATGTTTCTTTACAAAGAGGGTAGTCCTGAGGTCTCTAAAAATCCGAGAGTGATTGCACCATGCAGTATGAACAAAGCAACCTTCTTTGAAGCAGGGTGACATATTAAAGTTTTAATTCTATTTTTTTACCAGTTCATTTTTCTTTTTACTTTCCTCTCTAATACCTCTGTAGATCTCTCTGCTTTCACAGGGCCTATGGATGCTCTACACAGGGTAGCATCACTTCCAGCCAAAACAGAAAAAGTTAAAAAGCTTTTTGCTACTTTCATTCTCTGAATCTCTTGGAGTGAGTCTGTTTTATCTTCTCTGCCTTTCAGTTTGTATGCTCTTTTGGCAGAAACTGTTGGCCTGATTCTGATCTTATCTGAAGTGTGTGAATCAGAACAAAGCCCAGCGCTTTTGAGTGAAATACTGGAGCAAACACCTTGCTATGGTGTATGACATTGTGTACCGCTAAGAATTCCGGTCGGATTCGCAGCAAAAGGGAATTCTTAACTAGGTTCAGTTTATACAAAGGGCAGTTTGCTGCTACAAAGGGAGTTAAATAGAATGACTCAACACTGAAACAAAAGTGGAGGTAGAGATCACAGCAGTGAGTTTTAAAGGCATTTATTGGAAAGTCTACAGAAGGAGAATTTGAAGAAGCTGCTAAGAAACAGTTCAGCACCAGCATGAACAGTAAGAACAGCATAGACTCTTTTTTTCTGGAACATACTAAGCTGCTAATATATCTGGTATTTCAGCTAAGGTCTAATTATTATTCTTTCACTTGCTTTGATAACTATATTTGAACTCTTGGAAAGCATGGACAGATGGTGGCATCAGACTGGAGGGAGGGCAACAGCAGCAATCAAGTCAGCATAAGTAAAAATATCATTTTAAGAGGAGAGTTATTCAATTTTCAGGTTCAGTGTTCTGACAAGCAGTGCTTTCAACATTAACGCAGAAGAAATCATAGAGGATATTAAAGTGATTAGTGATTTGGACTGACACAGAGATGTTTTTCTTGATAACATCTTTGCAATTTGCCTTTGATCTTAAAAGTGGGCAAGAGCTTGTCTTTTAGGGGAAAAATAAATCTCCATTTCCAAATTTCTTTCTTTGCATTGTTCCAGTCAATCTTTATGTACACATATAGATTTACCAGTCAATCTATAATATATTATGATATCTATATTGCTGCGAATCCTGGGTGACCTGGCCTATTTTGGAGTGCCTTCACATGAGAAATTACAGTACTACAAGTCTAGTGGAAAAACTTCATTGTGATACTTCTGATGGTAAACTTTATTATGCAGAGAAATTCTCAGAGGGTGTTAACATTTGCTATCTCAACCGTTTCAACAGTTTCCCTTAACTCTAAAGTTTGAAAACATCCTTGAGATCCATTGCCACTGAAATTGCATAAATCATTGAGAGAAGCTGTGCATCTTCATCTCACTTGCTGCCAATAAAATATTGCTAAAACTGGGAGAGCTCGATTTGCTTCACTTCAAGTGAAGAAAGCACTTTTTCATAATTCATAAGTCAACTGCAGCACTTTCCACTACAGAATTCTGTGGAAACCAAATAGATTCCAGAAAGGATTAAATCTACACCTAATTAAGCACCACTGCTAATTGCAGACTCGGTGTTCCTAAATTTCCACTTGTTGGAATCAGGAAGGATGATAGTGTTAATCTGTGCATGCCTTGTTCTTCCCTTAGCAGCTTGTAGTTCTTAGAAACATGACACTGAATCATTAGCTTGACAAAGTGTTGCAGACCCTAAATACTCATGAGACTCTTCCTGGAGATGCACAGTGAAAGGCTGAGAAGCAGTGGTCACAGGTTGCACCAAAGGAAATACTGAACAGATATAAAAGTTACAGAGGTTTGGACCAGATGACCTGAAGAGTTCCTTCCAATCAAGATTAATAAATAAATCTGTGATTACCAGATAGCAAGGAACTTGGCAGTATGTCACTGCTATTGCAGGAACTACCCCCTTTCTGTCTCTTCAGTGTCTTGCACAAGTTGATGAAATTCTTTCTTTAAAGAAGTTGTTAGGGTCAGTGAAAAAAAATAAAATCTAGGGAGTTTTCCAGCTTCAGCTTCTTTATTCTTCTCTGGGGTTAGATCCAGTCTTTGTAATTGAGATGGCAATTACATCTCCTGGTTTTCCTCTTTGCACAGGACTAAGGATCATCAATCCAGACCCTGTGTCCTTTGACCCCCCACAGCTGGGCATCCCCCAGCTGAAGAGATGTCTCTCTGCCCTCCAAGAACTTATGAGTAATAACAGTTTATGACACCGGATAAATCAAGTGATATCTTACTACATAAACTTGCAAAACTAAGACTTCACTAAGCCTACTGGAAAGAGATTAGGACCTTTTCATTAATTTCCTTGCTTTTTCTCTTCATAAACATTGAAACTAAATTCCTTTTCCATTCACTGTGCCTTCTCTTCCTTGACTACCAGACTGAGGGCCCTATTCTGCCTGCCAATCCTCCATCACAGCACTCTTACCTCATTAGATAGCTGGATGAACAGTGCTTTGCTGAGAGAGAGCCCCTAAGCTACTCAAGGTTCTGCAAAAATGCAGATATCAAAACATGTTTCTCCATAGGGAAAAACCCCCTCAAGTAAACAGCACTTTTTTTTGTTTGTTTTTAGTCTTAGCTGCACTATGGTTGGTAGAACCAAAAATGTTCCCTTAATATTGTTCACCCCTGAAATATTTTACTCTCAAATTTTAATTTTTGTTTTCAATTGTATTTATTCAAGCATGTATAATCTAGGATTATTATAGAGGTGTTTACTTGAAAGGAATGTTTAATTTCAATACAGTCTAAATGTTAGAATATTTTTTTTTCTTTTACCTGGCTAATCACTTTATTGTAGTTCACAAAATGGAGACATCTATTTGCAGTACTTTAGTCCATAAACTTTTTATTTTGAAAGTCTTAGATACTGCAACCTGCACTTAAATTACCAGAACAACACCATCAGTCTTAACTTCCTACATCTGCCCTGTCCCCCATTGCTGATTTCTGGTTGATTTAATTCTCATTCCAACGAGCAATTGATCCTTTGTCCCTCATTTCCTGTGAAAAGGAGTGACCCCAGTAAGGCCCACCCTCCCTGCCCAGCCTGGCAGAGCTCCCTGCCCATGGTGTGCACCACTTCTCTCTCCCAGAATTCTGCCTTCCCAGGAATGTCTCCCATAACCAACACTGGCTGCAAGAGAACTGACTGGGCTCTCCCCTGTGGGTATGGAGCCACTAATTTTGTTTTGATTTGGGTTTTCTGTATGTCTGTGTTCTACATATTTGGCCTTGTCAACTGTGTTTACTCAAGAGTAGAAAAAGAGAAGCTGGTCAGAAAGTGACACAGCTGAGCAGTTGTTGAACTGCTGGTTGTATCGTCCCTTAGCTTGGTTATCAGCTCACATTCAGAAGCTGAAACTTGAAAGTCCTGCTCTAGAGGCATGAGGAGAACTTCTGAAGTATATGTTCTCCATATCTATTTATTTGTGATATTCATCTTGAGATTTCAAGAGGAAGGTTAAATTGTAGTTTTATTTCATAGCTGGCTTTAGGCTTTACGTGTGCTGTGCATACTGACCCTGGCATGGGCCTTTCTTGTACCAGGGAGGTTCTGAGCTCTTCCACAGCCCAAGGTGCAAACTCCAGCTTTTAGTGCTCACTGCCAGAGTCCACCAGCATTTCTGCCTTCTCTGCCTCTTTCAAGTGTACAAGTTAGTCACTCAGAGAAGGCTGCCAGAGAGTGGGGGACATCAGAATAAAAAAAATACAGCTCTGAAAATATCATCATAATGTTGTGTCCTAGTGTTAAAATTCATGTAAGTAGCTGTCAGTGTGTGCAGAGCTGGAGCTAAAGCTGTTTGTGTGCTGTGTAGCATAGCAGGGGAGCCTTTTGATTTACTGAGCAGCTTTGTCTACATCCATAGCTGCTCCTTTGCATGCTTAATATTATCTTTACAGTTCTAAGAACAGATAAGCTGTTCTGACCCTCAACAGGATCATCAGATAAATCTTCTTAACAGCTATTATACTGATTATTTTTTCAAATAGCAAATGCACTCACAATTCTGCATTAACGTTGGGATTATTTTCAAGATACAAACACCCTCAGAAGATCCTTCAGAATAAATAGAGCTATTTTCCCAATTTCTTAACTTTATATCACCAAATATAATCTGACAATAAGTTTATTTGCTCTGATCATCCTCTCAAGATGAGTTATTATGTCCCCACAGTTATGGGCTGTCATTGGCTGGGTACACTGGAGACTCATCTGGAGTGCTTTGTGGGTATCAGCATTTTTTATACTTGGTGCATTGCTTCCAAGCTTGGTAAGTGTCCATCAATGACAAATGGGTCATTTGTGATTTCATGAAAGCATTTATATAGTTAACACTTCAGGTAAGCATGACTAACTTATTTGCAATCACCCATTTAGTGACCTATGTGAGTAGTCTTATAAACCATAGATCTCATAGATTTCATAGTTATGAAAGCATCTGCTATCTGATCATGAGCTAATATTTTCCACTTGTTCAATAGCCCTACTTTAATGTGTGACCCTCATGACAAACACCTGGATTCCAATCAGCATTCCTGCTGTGAGTCTGTTCATTGCTTCATCCCGAGCACGTTATACCTGAATCCAGTACAGAACCTTCACCCTAACACATTCTAGGCTCTTAACTAGCTCAGGCAACTCCAACAATCCTTTCCACATAACTCCAGAATTTGTTTAGACCTGCTTCTGAGTAAGACTGTGTCACAGTCAACTGAGATTATTTTACACAGTTCATTGTACAAATGACTGTTTTTTACCATTTACCTCCAGCTGGTTTTCCCTTTCTTTCCATCATGCTCTGTGGAAAGATAAGCTCATGGTCTATATTTTGTTAGCTGAAGCTATTTGGAATAATTATAAGCTATTATTTAAGATTCATAGATATTTTTAAGGAATACAGTAAATGCAGGGAGGGCAAGATGGCATTGTGGCAGGAAAATGAAGGTTGCATGGGTACTGTAAGCTGTTTTAAAAGGGTATATTAGACTTTAATTAAGCTTAGTGTGTGGGGTTTTTTCCTGTGATGAAAACAAGACCTAAAGATTTGTGTATCTGAATCACTGTTGTTACTTCATATGGCTAAAACTTTTGGGAAGGCTTTGAAAATAAGAAGGAAGTGGAGGTTACTTGACTGTAAAGCAGATATTGTGAGGTGATGACCCCTTGATAGAGGCCCCATTTTGTAGTAACTTTTATATGTCTGAGCTGTGTGAGTGCTTGTCTTAAAGATACAAAAGTGCTCGAGTGTCCTAGAAATGTTTGTTCGAGATATGGGACTAGCAAATGAGGTGCACTTCCATTCTACATTTGTTTGTAGAGGTTCAGAATTGATATCTGCTCTCCTTTGTGAAAGGACACCTTACCTTATATTTGCTGCAGGTCTGTCTTTGTTCAGTAATCACATGACAGAATGAACAAATGGCTTTAAAAAAAAAATTACATGAAATATTTATTGTCAGTCATTTAGAAAAACTCATGATCAGGGTTGTCTAAACTAAGACACAGCATGGATGTTTGTCAGCTTGGAGCTTAGAGACTCATAATAGCAACAGCTTCTGCTAGAGTACTTCTGTTTCTTAGAAGGCCCAGTAGCAACTTGTACATTGTTCCATATCCTGTGTCTTTATTTCAATTTAAAGTACCAGGATTTTCTTCTGTGACGGAAAAAGCATTAAGCATGATTATGTGAAGAAGAACTGCATGCTGGAGTGGAGTGGAGTGCTTCATTTACCAGATGATTTCACTGTGACATTCTGTTCCAATACAGCATCCCTCTCAGGTAAGTATTTCAACACCCTGTAGGCTATTACTGAAAGAACAAATCCATTGTTCCAGTCAATGAAGTGGGAACTTTGTCAGTTGTATAAATTCTGGGTGTACTCATGCTTTTGATGACCCAGTTCCTTTAGGCATATTAACAGGAGTTAACAGAGGCACAAGGAGCCATCTGGTTTTTGTCTTACGTAGTTCTAGTTGGATGTCTTTACCTGGTAGTTGCTCTGGTTGGGAGAGCATTTCTTAATTTTCCAATACAGTAATAATGGACAAAGCATTATTGCCATCCCTGTATGTAAGCCCATTAGTGTTAAATCTATAAAAACATGTCAGCAATACATGATTTCCCCAGATCATAAATTTGTTCTGATAATTCAAGGAGAGATGTCCTATTGGATGAAAATGCCAGGAGGTGCAGTACTATGGACCATGAGCATTAGCTGTTCCAGAGCACCACTCACAGCTGTGTTACAGGCTCAGCCTCCATCACTGGACTCTAAAAACTTAACTCATGGGCAGGCTAGAAAAGCCTTGTGTGTACATTTGTATATCTTGTATGTATGGAAGGGATGAATGAACTAAAACTGCTCAATCACAGTTTGCTCACCACTATAAAGGTTCCTCCTTCTCATCCAACTTATGCTGAAGTTTTCACCTTCTGGCAAATTCACAGATCAGCTTACTACACTCTAAACTTCTGTGTATCTATGGTCATCTGGGGACTTGGCCAGTTATTTCTAGGGGAAAGTTTTTCATACCAGCAAGCTTAATGACTTCATTTATCATTTCAGTTGTTCCCATTTACTCTTTTTCTACCAACAGAATTGATTGCTGTAGAAATTGCGCAAAAACATCTCAAAATACCTCAGACTTCTGCTTTCCCAGGATCAGGCTCCCAGTTATGTTGTCTCAGCTCACAGCAATCAGCTGGCATCTTTTTCAGCTGCAGCTGCCTTCCTTTGAAGTTCACTGCTGAGAGGAAAAGAGAAAGAGTCAAGTTCCACCAGTAAATCCACACCCTTTGGAATGCCTGTTGCTTCTTTTCTCCCCTGATCTTAGTCTGCAAGTCCAGATGCATCTGAGTGTGTATAAACTGGTTCCTTGCCTGTATATCCTGAAAGACCTTATGAGTACTTGAAAATGCCAAAATGACAAATTTCCTCATGTCTTTTGCCAGTTCAGGTGGGGTCTTTCTCTACCCTCCTGACTTGTACATCTAGGTGATGTTGTGGCCAGTTATGCCCTGTGCTGGCTGCTTCTAACATATCAAGGGCTGACCCTGGACTAGAATGATCCCCTTTTTTGGAGGGGAAAAAATTTTGGAGCATCACTGGTGCTAGATCAGACTAGGTGACTGCTAAAACACTCCTGCCCTTTCTGAGCATCTTGTGAGCCATTCAATTGACATTGAACTAAAAAAATTCCAGAGCTTGCACTTTGGCTGGGCAGGAACAGCAACTTGAAATTTCCATGCTTATACTTCAGATCTCATTGCTGATCTCTGTTTGACCTAGGAGGGTCGGTCACCAATTTTAGCTTGTTTCTGTTTCTGTTCTCTTCTGGAGGAGAAGTTGACTATGGAGTGAATTATTTCTCTGGGACAAATCTGTTAAGTCACAAAGAAAATATATGGAGTTAATTTTCTTCAGAGAGGGTGATAGAGGGCTGTGTTTTGAATTTGTGCTGAAGAAACTACAGTTTCTTGGCTATCTTTGGGGAAGAAGGTGGAGGAGGATGTTCTTAACAGAGGATGTTGTGTCAAAGATTATGTCCTGTTTCTTTTCATCAGCTGAATTGCAAGTACAAAGTGAGGACAAGCATAGGATTTTCAGCTGTAGTGGATAACCCCTAAAAAGGAGTAGAAAAGAAAATCCTGTGGCTGTTCAGCCTACTCTGGTCATCTTTAGCTAACTTGCAAACTAATGAAATACTTGGTTTGTCTTTATTAATAATTTTAAAAATTTTTGATGGTTTCACACTGGAGAAAACAGATAAAAGTAGTGGCATCAAGAGCACAATACAACAGTACTGTTTTAGTGGTTGTAATCATATTTCATTGGATTTCTGTGTGAGCAGTGCTTGTCTTTCCCCAGTGTAGGGCACTTGCTGATTCCTATGGTCTGGAGCTGGTGCTGGCACCTATCAGGCAGCTTCTCTGCCTCTGACCAAACACAGACTGTCTCACATTCAAATATTACATTTTTGTTTTGTCATGCATAATTGGGTCCATTATAAATGCTCTTTTTGGAGAGCTGATAGGAAAGTCAAGGTTCTGCCCATGGTTGTTCAGAAATGTTGTGACCCTTAGTAGTTATTAATACAGAAAGAATACTCTAGAATGGAACATTTTTAGTGAGTAAAAGTAACAATGAAGGGTTTAACCGTAGAGATAATCAGGAAATATACTTTTGATCCTCAAATACAATCAATGGGGGATGTAAAGAGAAAGAATTCTCAGACAAAACTCCATTTTCCCCAGTTTTGTGCTCATATTTTCAAAGTTCTTGACAGTTCTCTACTATGAAAATTTTATTTAGGTAAGTTTACTCTCCAAAAAATGATTTTTTTCACTAAAAAGGTTGAATAACAAATTTTAGCCTGCCTCATGTAATATTTTACATATGTAGCTATAACCAAGGTTGGTCATGTGTTCAGCATACATGATGTTTCTGATGCAACATTAGAGTTTTCAAGGATTTAAATCACTCATTTAAAAAAAAAAAGAGGAAAATTAAACCTATTTTTTCCAGTATGTTGTTGTTATGTAAAAATCAAACCGAGAAGTAGCACACACATTATTTGGGAAGAAAGTGTTTAGGGTTTTGGAATAGGTCCACCAGGATGTACTAAAGAAGTGCTGTTTGCAAAGTTGTATGAACAAAGGAACAGTTTTTGATGGTTCCTATGAGTATATATTTTATTTCTATTTCTTTCTCAGCACTATTTCCCCTGGACTCTTATGTTCTCATTAAACATAAAGCCAGTCCTATTTTGGATAGCAGTATGTTTTTGGCAGTCACTGTTATAAACTGTTTGTCAAATTGCTTGGAGAAAGACCTTATTTAAATTAAAATTGAAATTAATTTCTTAAAATAAAATTTGTGGGGCACCTTTTGAATATTTGATCTGTCCAGTAAGACCGAGGCATACAGCTTTAATGCTTGGGATGTTTTGAGTAAGGATATTCAGATTCTAAATCATAATGGGGCCCATTGTCTTTCACCTTGTCAGTAAAGTGATTTGTATCTACGAGAGTAAATAAAAAAAACAAAAGTCAAATATGTTGAGGAACACAATCCTGTCATCTAAAATTCACGTGTCATCCAAACATCACAAGTACCTGTCCCCTCGCTCCTCCTGAGAGACAATTCAGACTTTATCCCTGTTTCAGACCTTTCTGAAAACAACCACAAATAACATGCATTTGGGTGACAATCATAAATATGTGAAATATGCCTACTTTGAAGTCTGTAGTTCAGTCTCTGGGAAAAAAAAAAAGTCACATATAAAGAGTTTATAGAAATGTAAGAGCAAAGGAAGGAATTTGTGTTGAAGGCAAAATCTCCAAATCCATAAATGTCTGACCATTTAAACTAGGAGAATCATTGTGAGTGCTTCATGCTCCCTCACACATCCATTCTCATATTGGATGATTTCTGTAGCCCTTTATACCCATTGTGGCAAATTGCCAGAAAAAGGCATACTTTAGCTGCTCCTTATTAAGAACAGCATCTGAGGAAAATTTCTGAGAACTAGACTTTCAGCTGTATTTCTTCTACAAATTCACGTTCTTAAAAAATAATTTTTATTGCTGCCAAAGGATCTTCAGCACAAATATCTCTGGGTTTGAAAGCAAGAATGGAAAGCATTGTTTACTGATAATTTGTAAAGTTTTGTGAGAATTTTAGAGCACATTTTCTGTACAGAAAATGTGCACATCTGCCAGCAGAATAAGGGCTCGTGTCTGAACTGCCAACAGCAATAGACTGCGCATGTATCAGGAAGGGTTTGTCAACTGCTCCCTTCTTTTAATTTGCACGGTTAGTGCTGTGAGGTTTATGCAAGGCAGCTCTCAGGGGAGGGGACTGAAAGTTCTTTGAAGTCCTTTGTGGTGGCTGTCTAATCTGGAGAAGAGGATTACTTTCTTTCTGCCAGAAGCACATGACAGTTTGGTAATTAATGAGCATCATAAAGTTCTCTTTTTCTATTAGATACCCATTAGTAAACCTGGGATGGTTGTCATTTTGGACAAAACCATGCATATCCTCATTTTATCCCAACATCAAAGGGGATCTCCTACTGTCTGATGCTGAATGCTCTAATTGTGTTTGCGTTTGGTGGAGTTGGTGCAGAATGCATCTGAAACAAGCCTTGACATAAACTGTAGGTCCTGTGATTGGACACACAGCCTGAGCCTTGCCAGAGCTAACAGCTTAAATGAGTGGTGGGTTTCTCTATTATTTTAAACATACAGCTCTCTTCCTCTCCTGTCTGTCTGTTTATGCTATTTGTTTTCCTTTGAGAATATGGGAATTAACATACTTTCCACATCCATATCATGCTGAAAAAAGGAAAGCACTGTGTTGGGCTATTTCCCTTTCCCCTTTTGATATAGTATTACAAAAAGTCTTTCTTTAGGATTTAAGAGCATTTCAGGTATTAAAGCTCTCTTGGGTTGTCTTTTTCACATTATTCTGAAAGTACAGAATGGTTTCCTGCTCTTTATATTTGGCTCTTTTATACTGAAACAGTTGAAAAGTCCTAGTCTGTGGACTTTCTTTTTGAGAAAATGTCACCCTTTCTTCCAAAGGGTCCAGTTTCTGAATGCAGTGTAGTTTCTTCAACTGCATTTAATCTCCTTTAGAAATAAGAAGAATGGCTAAGCAGCCTGTTTTATATATTCTGAATTTAAGATTTTTTTAAAGGTCAGATGCTCATCCTATACTCAAAATCTGTGCCGAATGCAGGCTGGAAAGAACTCAAGGATATGCAGCTGCCTTTTCTATGCACAGGGCTGGACCAGAAAGCTCCACTGTAATGAAATGTGATGGCTTCAGAGGGACTGCTCAGTTGTGAAGCCTAAAGAGGAATATACATACTTAAGATTCCTTTTGCATTGTTTTCTCTTATATTATTTTATCTTTCTAATAGGATTATGTCTGTACTATTTGGAATATCTGGTGGGCCTAGAGTTCTTGTTCAGGGTCAGGCTAGATGCTGTATGGTG
Source organism: Parus major (assembly GCF_001522545.3). Lineage (NCBI taxonomy): Eukaryota > Metazoa > Chordata > Aves > Passeriformes > Paridae > Parus > Parus major. Next base: position 12,079,893 of record NC_031780.1, on the reverse strand, counting down.
TGACTGTTAACTCAGTATTAGAAAAAACAAAGTATTATTAATTTTTGCATCTCATGTGGTGAAAAAGTCCTGGTGTCCTAACAAAGGATATGTTAAAATCCGCAGTATAAAAACACATAAAATAAAGTTAACTGGCTTTAACTGGCCCAAATGTTTAGCATAATCAGAGGCACCCTGCAGTATGGCTGTAAAGGAAACTGACAGAAATAAATGTTCTTCCTTTATAGCAGAACTGAAATAGAGACACTGAACTGCTTCTGAAATGAAAGTGTACCTTCCTCACTAAAATCTCTGGGAAGATGAACCTAAGTAAATAAAGAGTCAGGTTAATCAGAATTGGAAACAATTTTTTTACATGATATCTTAAGATAAAATAAGAAACATAATTACTATATTTGTTATATCTAGGACCTGGATTTTTGATCATGTTTTTCTGAGTGATCCTTGCCCTTAGGAGATGAAAGGAATAAGTAATACCACTGAAGATACAAAACAACTTGTAATCATAATCTCTGTATTCTCTCACATTTAAATTGGAACTGGTCAGAAAATCTATTGTGGAAATGCTCTTCATTGCAAAATGGCAATCCATATAAGTGGTTCACTTTTGACAATGATTTATGTATTAAAATACTGGAGCAGAATATTTGAATAGACTTGAAACAGAAGTTCTTTATATTTTTGGAATAGAACACTTTGACCTTGTAAAGTAGCTTTTCCATTGTTTAAAATTAAGAAGACAAACTTTTTTGTAGTTAGGAAAAGCCTAAAAATCAGAACCATTAGTTTAAACCCAAAAAGAACTTGAAAAAAATTATGAAAATAAATAAAGAGTTTTGTCCTCACTTAGAATGAAAAAAGAAATTGTGGAATTTCCTACATAGCAGAAAACCTACTTTCTTCACAGCTCTGATCCCAGCTGTAAGCCTGACAAAGGCTTGGACCATTGTAGCAGTTAGAAACTCTTATATTTGCTTGTAATACTTCCTTTTGTCTAATTTCCTTTAAATGAATGCAGAGAATCACATCTGGATTCTTTTAATTGCTAAAGTGAAAATTATGGGTGGCTGGGATAGTTTGTGGTCCTTGCAAAATCAGTCTCCTGCCAGTTTGTACACAAAAGAGCATTCCATGTTTACTTCTGAGGTTGGTACATTGAATTTGTGCTTGGCTCTAGACACAAACTTCAGTGTTCCACACTGCAGACTCCAGCAACCCATGTAAATGTGGGGTTGGGACTGGAAAAGTCAGAGCCCAGCTGGTGTTTAATTAGGCAAAGGATGGGAAGGGTAACAAAACGGGCTTCTGCAAGTGGATCAGCAGCTAAACTTTGTGGATCTGCTGCTGAATGGGGTGGTGGGCTTGGAGACAAAGGACACAGAGAAGGCCAAGGTCCTCACTGAAGTCCAGCTCGTTCTCTCCTGGTAAAAGCAGCCCCCAGCAATCTCAGGCTCTTGAGCCCAGTGAGAAAGTCTGAAGCAATGAAGTGTTCAGAGTGTGTTTAAAGAAGCTGGATGTTCACAAGTCCATGGGAACTGATGGGATGCACTCACTGGGAGCTGGCTGATATCTCTGTGAGGCCACTCTCAGCTATCATTAAAAGGTCAACACTATTGGGAGAGGCTTCTGAGGACTGAGATAAAGCACATGTGATACAAGGAGGACAAAAAGGAGAATCTGAGAGCTGACAGATCAGTCAGCTTCACCCTGGTCCCAGGGAAGGCAATGGAACAAATGCCTTGGAACCCATTTCCAAGCATGCTTAGTACAGAAGGTGACTTGGGAGTGCTCAGCATTGATTATGAAAGGGGGAAATAATCCCTGCCTAGAAAGGTGGGTGTTGCAGAGAATATTGTTCATCTTGACTTTAGTAAAACTTTTGACACTGTTTAACACAGTAACATCCTTGCTGCCACAGGGATGGAGAGGGATGGAGGATGGTCTGGATGAAGGCACAGGCAGGTGGGCTGAACCCTGGCTGAACTGCTGGGCTCAGAGCCTTGTGACCAGCTGGAGGCAGCCCCAGCGCTGTACCCAAGGAACCAATGCAGCAGGCAAATTTTGTTAAACCTCTTCCTTCATGGCTGGGGGGAGGCTATGTCAGCTTTAGGTTGTTAGTCCTGTTTGGCCTGATTTAAGACAGATACATTTAAACTCCTTAGCTATTTGCCAGGGTGCCATAATTCTGAGTATGATTCCATTGTGTGAAACATGAGCTATTAAAATACTAGATGTTATAGTAAAGAGAATATAGAATTTATAAACAAAAGCTCTATTATCCGTCTCATTGGTTTGTGCTACAGAAAAGAATTTGTGGAGAACCATAGGGTATTCAACAATAATCCAACAGCGGGGAAGAGCTGAAGTATATTCTTTTTCCATAGAGATTTATGCTGATTTGTAGAATTTTAAATCCAGTTTTATTAATGCCTTCCCACTCTCAGTAGGAAATACTCAGAACATATGAGGAAACTGTCTTATGAAACAAGATTTTATTTTAATAATGTGGATATTATTGTACAGCTACTCAGACATGAAGAGACTGAATAGTACCTCATGGGTCTCTTGAAATCAGTATGGAGCCTCCAGACCAGCTCAGGGGCTTAGCTGAACTTGGAGCAAGAATTTTCTTCTTCACTTCCATGGAGACTGTACTAATTGAACTTCTTCAACTTGTCTGAAACACTCATGATCACTTTATTTTTTTGTAGTAGGTAGATCAAGAATTGCTGAACAGGGCACTGGTCTCTAACAGTGACCAAAAGCAGATGCCTGGGGAAGAATATAATAGGGTTAACATATCATGATACTTCCACTCAATCATTTCTCAGTCTCTCACAACTTGTTATTCAGGGAATTCTTGAGTCTGAATGACTTCTCTCTATTTAGAAACTGTCACTGGATTTCCCTTCTATTGGTCTGCCCAAACTTTCCTTGAGCCTATGTAAGATACAGACTCCCACTGTTTAGCTGGTTAGGAGTACCAGGGAAGCAGAGATTGCATAGCTGTCCTTGCATGTGTTTGTCTGCTGGAGGTTGATGGGAATGGCTGATCTGGTCACAGTATTCTTATGGACAGTATCTTTCTGCACAAGAGGGCTGATTAGAGCAGACCCTAAAACCAGAGCAGTAAGAAACTTTTTGTGGTGACATTCTAACTCCTTGCAGAAACAGAAAACACATCCTGAAACATTCCACAGACCCACAACTACACATACAAGAATGGGCTGAACACACCTGTAATTGACTGTCTTCTGTACAGTGACAGAGCTGTGACCTCTCACTTTTGCACATCCCACTTGAGCCTTGTCCATCGTGGTAGTGTTTTGTTCCCTCTGATCTCCTGAATATTTTACAGTGCATAGCATGCAGGAGTATTCTTTTTGTGTTTAAAAAAAGAAAAGTCACCTCTCCCTTCAAGACCAGGGGAAGAAGAGCATTAAAATCTTGCTCCATATGAACAAAGTGGAATGCATCTCACCCAACTTTAGCTATCTACAATATCTTCACTAGATCTGGTCACCTGCTCTCCCCTTATAGCCAAGGGAGGGGAATAACCTGTTCATCTGACCTATTTTAAATGTCTATATTAAGATGAGACAAATCATGTCCTAATAGGTACTTTTAGGAGATGATTCATTTCAACTTCATAGAGACATAAAATAGGTCACATGAATCACCCATTTCTCTCCATTGACTGTAGAGGAACATAAATTCTAGCCAGTATATGTTCAGGAATTTCTATTATCTAAAATCTAAATTTGGATAAATAAATTTATCTATTCTCTTATTGTGTGAATGTGGTATTAGCAGCTGTGACCCAGCCACGGTCCTATACCTGCCTCATGATACTGAAGGAGTCTTACAGGGAAAGATTCTCTTAAGATATTGCAAGAAGCTGTGAGGAAGTACAAGGTGCGTGGTTTATGTGTCTGAGTTCTTTCACTTGTCTGCCCTTTGGCTGCCAAAACAGAGGGAAAGCCTGCTATGATGCACTCTGCCTTTGCAGGACGCTGGCAGAAATTCTGCCTTGGTTAGACATGGTCTGGAACTAGTTCAAAACCACCATGGCAAAATTATGAATGCCAGGAGAAGAATTGAGGGCTTGTTAGTTTTATGCAAATCACAGAATTCCTGTAGCTTCTGTCATGTATTTGAAAATACACAATGTAAAAGGACACAGAAAGTAGAACAGAGCAGCAAAGTGGATCTCCATGGGTTATCTTCATTCAAACTAATGCAGCCTATCTGAATGCAATAATTATGTCATTAATGCCATAAGAAAATATTGCAGAGGTACAGTGAAGAGGCCATGTATCGAGCACACAACTCAAATCCATGTGCAGTGTGCTTCCTAGAAGCAAAGTCTTGTAACACTGATAGTTAATGGCAAAAGAAAAGCAGAGAAGTATAAATTAAATATTCAGAGTTTACTTGGTCATTTTGTGTCTGTCCATCTGCTACTCCTTCAGAAGTTTCCATGTAGAAGCAAAGAAGACTTTGATTTTAAGCTCATTAAAGATTGTGTCTTAGCTATATGAGTCAGTGTTTGCATCCTTTGGATGCACCTTGTAAGAAGAAAACTCAGTAAATTTTGAAAGCAAAACTGTTATCCACAGCAAAGTTTAGAGAATATAGGTAAACAGCAAGGACAATTTAGATCAAGCTGTGTGTGCTGTGCTGGTGGCCTCAATATAGCTGAACTGCTTTAGTGATTTCTGTTTTCCTTGCAAGGAATTCCTTGCACACAGGGTTCTGTCTGTGTCTCGTCACCTGGAGAGTTTGTGTGCTGTGCTGGGCAGTGCTGACACGCTCTTTGCTCCTGCTGTGTGCCTACATCTCTCTGGGTCTGTGCCTGAAACGAGTCTGCTTCTGATTCAACAACCTTGGTAAGCTGCACAAAGGCTGAGCACTGAGCCAGGACCACGCTCAGCAGTTTGAGTTTGGATCTTTCCTGCTGTACTCTCGGGTAATTCATCCTCAAGACCATCTGCGGGTACAGGCAGCTGGGCTCTGCTTGGTGCTGCAGAGCAGAAACACACACAGGGAAATGGGGAAGGGCAGTTTCTGTGCCTCAGCCCCTCACCTGTGTCAGTCTCTATATTCCTGCTGCATCACAGGCTTTGTACCAACACCACTCCTTGGTGTGCACAGGGTACCCGTGGGGAAAATCAGTAGTAACCAATGACTCAGTGTGTAAACAACTCGGAGATAAACCTGATCGTTTATTCTGCTGTATCCTAATGTTCAAAAGAAGGCATTATTTTATAGCCAAGGTGATTTTAGAATGACAAAATACTTGTGGCAAGTTACTGGAGCCAGATTTGTGCAGTGACATGGTGGTCCAAGCAGAGTTTTTAGAGTAAAGTTTTCTTTCCCAGTGCAATATGGTTATGAGTGTTTGCCAAAACACTTTGGAATTGTTATAATTCATGCAGAGCTTAAAAGGTAGTTTTACTAACATTTTTTATCCTTTTCAGATATTTATTAAGTTGACACTTCTTACACTTGCTTACTTGTAAGCACAGCACCAACCCTGTTTACTATAGCAACAGAACTTCAATAAACTCTATTCCTATTTTTAAAAAACTTAGCAAAACTAACATACAAGTGCTGTGCTGAACCACCACACATTGAATTCAAGCCTTTCACGTTTCATGAGAGTTTTGCAAATGGTATCATATTGGAAATCAGGCCTGGGTGACTGTCAAAGTCTGTTTCAAATATGCTGAAAATACTCCAGAGATGGAGTCTAAATACAAAATATAGGTGCATTTATGTTTTCTTTATTTTCTTTATTTCTATATTTTCTTTCCAAAGGTTGCAGAGTTGTCAACATGTGACAGTATAAGACTTTACCTCCCCATAGCTGTAAGTAATGAGACAGTGATCAAGCAACTTTCTCCTTCCTCCGCCCCTTGCTGTGGGTCGCCACTTTGTCAGAAGTGGCTTCTACACAAGCAGTGTGCTCTGTGTGTAAGGTCTGACTGGTCTTACTTTGTTCCCATGCCAATTGTTTTTCCAGCAATATTTTTTCCTTTTTCAGAAAGAAAAGCACCAGTGAGTTACAAAATGAAAGATGAAAACAGAAATTCAGCTTCTTGTAGCTGAACAAACCCCAACAACATTGAGCAAGTAGCAGCAGAGCGGAGGAGCTCAGCTGGATTATCTGACAGTAGCCATTTGCTTTAATGCAAGACATGTTTCTTTTGTCCATGTGCAGTGAGTATCCTCTAGAATGGATATGAAAAGTAATAGGGAATTGTATGATTTAATGGTGACCCTCAGTGCCATGCTTTGAACAGACCTATGATGTCTGTGTTGTCAGCTGTGGAGTGAGGCTCTCTTCAGTCATCAAAGCATTTCAGTAGAGTTTACAGTCTGCTGTTTACATTATTGGCCAGTACTTTTTTCTCCTGAATACAGTTTAACTATTCCACCGCCCCTGTGATGAGTATTCTTTTCGGCAGCAGCAGTCCTCACAGCCTTGGAACATTGTTTTTGGACACAAACATACACAAGTTATTAGAACACAAGATCAAAGGAGGTGTCCCACTGTCTTCCTTTCAATGCTCCCATTGTGTTTGTATGCTGAAGCCTGCTAGAGAGTTAGAACCAGAGAAGGGGGAGAAGGGGGGAGGAAACCTTTGTACAAAGGTACTTGTCACTGAGAGAAGCCCATAAAAGATGATGTGAGAAAAGACACCAGGTGGAGTATAAACTACCCTTATTGTTAAGAAATGCAAATAAAAATCCTCTCCTATATTAAAACTTTCTTACTTGTCATTTCTTAGATGCTAAAGGAAAGGTTCTGATTATTGAAGTCATGGCAGTACTTTCTACTTTGCTTCTTTTCTTTTTATGTACTGTACTATACATGATGTGGAAAAAAGTTATTTTTCCACTTTCTCTGCATATTATTACAGTTAGCAAATTTAATCTCTGTAAAATATCCACTGGAAAATCAGAAAAATGTCACTTTAAAATATCTCAAGGATTCCATTTTATGAAGGACATCCATAGTTTTGGACTAGTAAATGAACTGCAAGTTCATTTTATTGGATAGGAAGAGTGGTTTTTTTGGGGAAACAATGACATAAAAATTCCTGGTAGTTTTGTATGATCTTTTAATTTATTCTGGAGAATCTGCAATCAGATTCCAAGCAAACAAATTCTAGGTCCAGCACCTACTAAAATATACAATTTTATAGAAATTGCAAGAAATTAGAAGAAATTGTTTCCAAATTGTTGGGAAAGCCCTGGCCCGGCTTCCTCAGCTATAGACAGCGATACATGGTAGGTGGAGTCTCGCTAGTTTTAGGCAGCATCAGTTGTTTTTTTTTCACCTTTCCACTTTTCTGGTGAGCTGAAATCTGGATTACTGAGTTAGCTATGCAAAGGTCTTTGAGAAAGAAGTTACAGGACATAACAGGTGACAATTAGGAATTCACAAAAACAAAGCATTTCTAAACTTGAGCCTTCACTGAAGGCAGTTGCTGACGAGGAGCTTCAGAGTAATACATGGAGAAAACAAAGATTAACCTGGCATGAACCTTTGTCTTCATCATCATGGATTCTTCCATTTTAAGACTTCTAAAACTCATCTTCCTGAACGTAATGAAAAGAAGATGTGATACTACCAGAAAAGGAGTATTTTACTGGAGGCAGTACAAAGGACAACTGGGTGTCTCCTGGTGGTTGTGGCTCATCTACCAAATCAGCACTTGTCACCATGAGCTACCAGCCCTTAAACTCAACATCTATCTCTGTCTGATGGGTTTTCTTGGCTTTGAAGAGAAGTGAAAGAGAAAATACTTTAATCATGGAAACTCTATCCACTGGAGTATAGAGACACAGTGGTCTTACAGTCTGAGATTATGAAGTTTGCCAGGGTTTTCTCCAGACAGTCATCACAGGCTCTCAAAAGATTTATAGGAATAATCTTGAAGAATGCCTGGAAAAAGTTCTCATGGTACCTGAGCATGTGCAATATCTGGCAAGTGATGTAGTGAATGTGCTCATTTGTGATAGACATCTTTCTGCTGCACAGACACTGTTTGAACTTGCTGATCAGTCTTTCTTCCCCCTCTAGGGTCAGGGCAGTTGCTGACATCCAAGAAAAGCCCAAGGAAAACCTGTGAAGCAAGTATGTTTGGAGTTGAAAGGATGCCACTGTGCAGACTCATGCCAAAGCTTTGAGGCAATAAGCTAAGGCTGCAAAGTTGCTAAAGCCAGGAGGTGCTAACACGAAAGATTGCAAAAATGCCTAAGGCAAAAGAGCTGAAAAAACTGCCAAGACCAGAGGTACAAGGACAAAGGCCCAAAAGCTAGAACATTGTCTTGTGACAGGCATCCCATTTATGTGCTGGGAATGAGCAGTCAAACCACTCATGTGGTCACCAAACCAAATTTTAAATGTTCATAAAAGGTTTTATGGCCCTAAATGCATCAGCAGGGTAGTGACTGAGGCAACTGTTGAAAAGGTATCATTGCTGTAGACAATTCTTTGTTGATGGGGGTTTAGTTGGAACTTGGTTGAAATGGAGGCTGAGCGTGGTTTGTGACCATCTGTGATTCTGAGAGTGATGAGGTTAAAAATTCTGTATCAGCTGGATCCTGGAAATATTAAGAGCTTACACATGATCCATATTGTCCCTGGCAATGCTGCTGAGAGCACCAGAAGCTTCTTTAGAACATAAAAAACATATATGTTTTTCCTTCACAACAGAAACCTTTTCTTAAAACATTTCTGTTCAATATGGACTTAGGTTGTTTAAGGTAGAAGAGGAGCCACACAGCTTGCACTTTACTGCTTCTATGTGCCTTTTTTTTTTTTTTTTTTTCTTTTTAGAATTACATGGGGCTTTTCAACTTTAAAACACACATGTCAACCCTCACTTATTCTGGAGGTGGTGTAGCATGACCAGGATGCCACTTCTAGGTGGAAGAGAACAGCACCACCTGAGACTAATACCAGACTTCTTTCATCTCTGGCTGGAGGGAGCATGGCAGGAGAGGGGAAGAAAAGGAAGGAGATAAAGCAGAAAAACTGGAAAGCAGTATCTTACCACTACCCAGACAGGAAAACTAGTGTGATGATTTCATCTATCAGGTAACTCTTGCTATTGCAACTATTGTCATTAATTTTGCAATGGTATTGAATATTGAAAATTAATTTCTAGAATGGTCTTATTCACTTAGCTAAGACACATTTCCTATCATCAGCTGCTTTATAGTATAGCAAGGTTCAAAAGGGTTTTCTATCTTCTGAAGAAGTAGAGTGTAGTCAGCACTAATGAAAGGGCAATGAATAATACTCTACGTCATAGCTTTCGACTAAGAATTCCACTGAGGTCACTGGGTTGAATTGGAGATCCTTTAATCATTAGTACTGTTTTGTGAATGGTGTACTTTGATATTTTACTGGACATCACTACTTAACACGCTTCTGGCTCCATAGAAGGAAAAACAAAAGGCTTTGTATGCCTTGACATCCTGTAGTTTGAGGATCCTTATATACCCAGTCAAATCTTGAGGTTCCTGTTTAGTTGTTACACCATGCTAAAATCTCCTGAAATGAACTGGAATTTGATATCTGAGCAAAACCATGCTAAGAATGGCAAGATTTGTCACTTTGAGAGTAGCTAAAACTTTCTCCCAGGTGGAGGAAGAATTAGCTGCAGTTGTGATTCATGCCCACAGTAATGCAACAAGCTTGTAATTGCATTATTCCTGTGCCCAAGCAGCACAGTCATGGATCCCATTGTACATGGAGTCAGTTACTGACATTTGGGATTCTTTTGTCAGATTTGCTCTCCTGTGAAAACCTTGGTTTTGCAGGGTATGTCATCGACTCTTAATTAGAAAGGGCTTGCTTTAAACTCTAACAAATGTTGCGTATGTGAAGGCAGTTCTGCACAAGAGTGGCTGTGTTATGAATGCAAGTTCCACAACACAAGTGGACCTCTGTAATCTGCTGTGAAAGCCAGGGCTTCTTCCCCATGCCACTTCAGCAGACCTGCTGAACTCGAGACATTTCTACAGCCTTGTTTCATTCCCAAGAGCTGAATGTGAGCACCATCTCACAAGATGAACAGCTAGACCCCTCCCATTTGGGGTCACTTATGCTAAGCTGTTCTCTATTTCTCATAAACAGTGAAGATAAGTGATATTCCAAATAAAATATTTGCTGGTGAAGTTTTAAAGGGTACTTGCGTACATGCCAACCTGAGGTATTATTGAATTTCTTAATACGGATCAGAAAATTTTTACAAGTTTTCAGTCAAGGTGAGGCTCATGCCCCAATGAGCCTGCTTCATATCTAAGTCACTTTCTTCCCTTCTTTCACCTCTCCATCCAAAACAAGTCCTCAAATGAACAAATATGTCACTTTAAATGCACAAAATAATAATGCATAAAAATAATGGGCCAAATAAAAATAAAATGCATAAAAAATGGGCCAAATAAATAATTTAAATACATAAAAAAAGAAATTCACAAAAGATGCATGTTATTAGCTATTTGACTAGCAATTGATGCTGTTGCAATGTCTGCATTTCACAATGCAAGGGCTTTCTCTGCTAGACAGACAAATAGTTAGAATAATGTGAGAAATGACTTTGCAATCATCCAAAGAACAATTTGGGTTGAAACGGTCCATTTAATGGCATTGCATTGGCTGTGCTGTGCAGTTGTTTCATACCAGACCTTCACCACATCCATGTGCTTTGGAATTCCTTCTAAAAATGAGCTCCAAGCCTGACCCTCCTCTCCCGGTCCCAATTCCCTGCAGAAGTGTTACTACATATGCTTTGAATCGTTTTTTCAGATGAGCTCCCAAGTCTAACTCCTTCCTCCCTGTGCTTGAAACGTATGGATTTGAAAGCACAGATGTGGCCTTGAAGTTTTTGGACCAGGCCCATCTGGGTCAAACCCTACATAGTTTGACTAGCAGTTTCTTGAGTTAAATTCTCAGAAGTCTTCATTTCTTCTTGTTCTGAATCTACTACACACTCCCTTTTATCTCTCCTAGTTGAACTACAAGGATCTCAAGGGAGATGTGATTTTCATAAACAGAAATATAATGACCAGCCAGAGTAAGAAAGCAAATTTTTAATGACTGTGAGAATTATTGTTATGAAACAGCAAGTTTCCTTTTAGTTTATGCTATGTGTAAAAAAATACACCATTCATGATTTGGAGAAGTAGGGGAGATTCTTTGTAAATCTCATCTACTTAACTAATAATGAAAAAAAGCTGGGAGAGACTTTGTCCTCCTGCTGCCAACATTTTGAAGCACTGAGAAAGGGTTCCGGACCTGACCCTGAGAACCGCATTTTGGCATTAGCAGCGGCTTCATTAGGATCACTTGTGTGCGGAGGGATGCCCGTGAAAAACAATTTGCACGACTAAGTCGGCAGAACAACTGCTTTTCCAGATATGCCGTGTTCCTTCGCGATCCAGATACGGGGAAGCAGGGCCAGGAGGGGCTCAGCAGCGCGGCCGGGTACAGGGGAGCCGGGAGGCAGCGTGCGGAGAGCCCGCCGGGCGTGCGGGCTGCGCCGAGCGGGGCCGGCCCCGAG